>NC_092055.1:102735776-103048519 GCF_003086295.3 Arachis hypogaea
ACCTCAATGGATAAAGTGAGATGCCAAAACTATTCAAGAGGCAAAAAGCTATAAGTCCGCTCATTTGATTGAAGCTATGTTTCATTGATAGTTTGGAATTTATAGTATATTCTCTTCTTTTTATCCTATTTGATTTTCAGTTGCTTGGGGACAAGCAACAATTTAAGTTTGGTGTTGTGATGAGCGGATAATTTATACGCTTTTTGGCATTGTTTTAGTATGTTTTTAGTAGGATCTAGTTACTTTTAGGGATGTTTTCCTTAGTTTTTATGTTAAATTCACATTTCTGGACTTTACTATGAGTTTGTGTGTTTTTCTGTGATTTCAGGTATTTTCTGGCTGAAATTGAGGGACTTGAGCAAAAATCAGATTCAGAGGTTTAAAAAGGACTGCTGATGCTGTTGGATTCTGACCTTCCTGCACTCAAAGTGGATTTTCTGGAGCTACAGAACTCGAAATGGCGCGCTTCTAATTGCGTTGGAAAGTAGACATCCAGGGCTTTCCAGAAATATATAATAGTTCATACTTTGGCCAAGAATTGATGACGTAAACTGGCGTTCAACGCCAGCCTTCTGCCCAAATCTGGCGTCCAGCGCCAGAAAAGGATCCAAAACCAGAGTTGAACGCCCAAACTGGCGTTCAACTCCACAAATGGCCTCTGCACGTGCAACACTCAAGCTCAGCCCAAACACACACCAAGTGGGCCCAGGAAGTGGATTTATGCATCAATTACTTACTCATGTAAACCCTAGTAGCTAGTTTATTATAAATAGGACCTTTTACTAGTCCTTTTGACCATCTTTGGATTACCTTATGATCCTTTGATCACGTTTTAGGGGGCTGGCCATCTCGGCCATGCCTGGACCTTCACTTATGTATTTTCATACGGTAGAGTTTCTACACTCCATAGATTAAGGTGTGGAGCTCTGCTGTTCCTCAAAGATTAATGCAAAGTACTACTGTTTTCTATTCAATTCTTCTTATTTCGCTTCTAAGATATCCATTCGCACCCAAGAACGTGATGAAGGTGATGATTATGTGTGACGCTCATCATCCTTCTCCCTTATGAACGCGTGCCTGACAAACACTTCTGTTCTACATGAATTAAGCTAGAATGAGTATCTCTTAGATCTCCCAACCAGAATCTTCGTGGCGTAAGCTAGAATGATGGCGGCATTCAAGAGAATCCGGAAGGTCTAAACCTTGTCTGTGGTATTCTGAGTAGGATTCAATGATTGAATGACTGTGACGAGCTCCGAACTCGCGATTGCAGGGCATTAGTGACAGACGCAAAAGGATAGTAAATCCTATTCCGGCATGATCGAAAACCGACAGATGAATAGCCGTGCCGTGACAGGGTGCGTGAGCATATTATTCACTGAGAGGATAAGATGAAGCCATTGACAAGGGTGATGCCTCCAGACGATTAGCCGTGCCGTGACAGGGCATTGGATCATTTTCCCGTGAGATGACCGAAAGTAGCCATTGACAGTGGTGATGTATCACATAAAGCCAGCCATGGAAAGGAATGAGACTGATTGGATGAAGATAGCAGGAAAGCAGAGGTTCAGAGGAACGAAAAGCATCTCCATTCGCTTATCTGAAATTCCTACCAATGATTTACATAAGTATCTATATCCCTATTTTATTATATAATATTCGAAAACACCATTATCACTTTATATCTGCCTGACTGAGATTTACAAGGTGACCATAGCTTGCTCCATACCAACAATCTCCGTGGGATTCGACCCTTACTCACGTAAGGTATTACTTGGATGACCCAGTGCACTTGCTGGTTAGTTGTATCGAAGTTGTGACAATTATGTATTGAGATCAGAGCACCAAGTTGCTCACGTTTCCAGGCCTTTGAAGCCATGGATATGTATCACAATTTCGTGCACCAGACTCACGTCCTCCTCACTCTCTCCAGGTTCGGCCATGTTGGTCATGGTTATAGCCTTGCACTCTCTCTTGAGATTTTCTTCTGTATTGCTTGGGAGAGTACTGGGAGGAGTTTCAGTAATCTTCTTACTCAGCTGACCCACCTGTGCCTCCAAATTTCTAATGGAGGACCTTGTTTCATTCATGAAACTTAGTGTGATCTTGGATAGATCAGAGACTATGGTTGCCAGGCTAGAATGGCTCTATTCAGAATTCTCTGTCTGTTGCTGAGAAGATGATGGAAAATGTTTGCTATTGTTAAACCTATTTCTTCCACCATTATTATTAAAGCCTTGTTGAGGCTTCTGTTGGTCCTTCCATGAGAGATTTAGATGATTTCTTCATGAAGGATTATAGGTGTTTCTATAGGGTTCTCCCATGTAATTCACCTCTGCCATTGCAGGGTTCTCAGGATCATAAGCTTCTTCTTCAGAAGATGCTTCTTTAGTACTATTGGATGCAGCTTGCCATCCATTCAGACTCTGAGAAATCATATTGACTTGCTGAGTTAATATCTTGTTCTGAGCCAATATGGCATTCAAAGTTTCAATTTCAAGAACTCTCTTCTTCTGAGGCGTCCCATTATTCACAAGATTCCTCTCAGAGGTGTACATAAACTGGTTATTTGCAACTATTTCAATGAGTTCCTGAGCTTCTGCAGGGGTTTTTAGATGAAGAGATCCTCCTGCAGAATGGTCCAATGACATTTTTGACAACTCAGACAGACCATCATAGAATATACATATGATGCTCCATTCTGAAAGCATGTCAGTAGGACACCTTTTGATCAGTTGCTTATATCTTTCCCGCTTCATAGAGGGATTCTCCTTCCTTTTGTCTGAAGGTTTGGATTTCCACTCTAAGCTTACTCATCTTTTGAGGTGGAAAGAATTTGGCCAGGAAAGCACTGACCAGCTTATCCCAAGAGTTCAGGCTATCCTTAGGTTGTGAATCCAACCATGTTCTAGCTCTGTCTCTTACAGCAAAAGGGAAAAGCATAAGCCTGTAGACCTCGGGATCAACTCTGCTGCATTAGAGAAACTAATTGAGGCTTAAGCTCAAAGTTGTTTGCTCCAATTGCAGGAATTGAGATACTTCTTCCACAGAAGTCAGAAGAGGGTGTAATGAAGTCACCAAGCATCTTCCTTGCGTTGTTGGCATTGTTATTGGGTTCAGTGATGCCAAGGCATCTTAGGCTAGTCTCACTAGCATTTTTCTGTTAGTTTTAGTGGTTTTATGCATTTTCTTGAGCTTAAAGTAACCAAGAATGGTTAAATGAATAACAAAGCAATGAACCATCCAAACAGTATGATTTTGATGCAAATTCCATGAGTTTTTAGTTATATTACTTGAATGCTATGAATGGAAGATTTCTCATGAAATTTTGCAAGACTTTGATGCAATTGTTTGGATGATTTCAGGGAAGAAGAGGCTAGGCAAGGAAGCAACAAAATCAATAAAGGAAGCTTGAATATCACATGTGGAGTTTAAGTTCCAGTTTAAGCTTAAACTGGAGCTTAAACGCCAGAATCATGAAGGCTAAGAAATGCTGGAACTGAAGTTTAACCTCCAGTTTAACCTTAAACTGGAGGTTAAACGCCAGAATGAAAGTCTCACCAAAGAAGCATTTCCACGTTTAACCTCCAGTTTAACCTTAAACTGGAGGTTAAACGCCAGAAGTGGGAAATTCACCATGGGAGCAATTCCACGTTTAAGCTCCAGTTTAACCTCAAACTGGAGCTTAAACGTGTTCGACACAAACTCTCACCAAAGAAGCATTTTCACGTTTAACCTCCTGTTTAACCTTAAACTGGAGGTTAAACGCCAGAAGGAAGAAAGGCACCAAGAGCATTCCACGTTTAAGCTCCAGTTTAACCTTAAACTGGAGCTTAAACGTGTTCGACCAAGTTTTCTCCTCCAGGGTTGCTCTCTCCATTTCCACGTTTAAGCTCCAGTTTAACCTTAAACTGGAGCTTAAACGTGTTCGACACCTCCAGGGCTACCTTTCTCCTCTTCCACGTTTAAGCTCCAGTTTAACCTTAAACTGGAGCTTAAACGTGTTCGACCTCCAGGGCTGCCTTTCCTATCTCCACGTTTAAGCTTCAGTTTAACCTTAAACTGAAGCTTAAACGTGTTCGACTAAGTGACCCTCCAGGGCTGCCTTCTTCCATTTCCACGTTTAAGCTTCAGTTTAACCTAAAACTGAAGCTTAAACGTGCTTCCACAAAAGGCATCACTGGAAGTGTCTGGCGTTTAAGCTGCAGTTTAAGCTTAAACTGCAACTTAAACGCCACTATTAGAAAAGGTTTCTGGGCCAAAAATCTTGCAGTTTAAGTTAGCGTTTGAGCACAAACATTAACTTAAACTTACTCTGGTATGAAACCCAATTGAATATCATGGTTTATGGATTGGGCCTGAAGGATTGATGAGTCTGGAATTTCAATTTGTTGAGTCATGTGTCATTACTTGATTATCACTAAGTTGGCTCAATGAATGTTACAGAATTTGGATCAGCAGCCTCATCAAGATTATGGATCATAAACCCAAAGCAAAAGGAAAGCAGGGAGAGGCCTCAAAGCCCAAGAAACACAACAGAAGCTCAATATAGAAAGTGTATAAATAGGATAGAATTTAAGTTAGGGGGACTTTACTTTTGATTTTTGGGGAAGTTTTCATACCTTTGTAATTGAATTCAGAGCTATGACTCACTAAACCCCTTTCATTGGGTTAGGGAGCTCTATTGTAATTCAATGAATCAATAATAGTTTTATCTTCTTCTTCAATCTTTTCTCTTGAATTTTGTTAGAAAGCTTCTCGATCTAATTCCATTGGGTAGTTGTCTTGGGAAAGAAACTACCCATAATTGGAATCCTTCGGAACCTTAGGAAAGGAATGGAGGATTCATGCTAGAGAAGCTTTCTCACAGTGAATTGGATTGGGGTTTGGATGGATATTGTGACATGTAATCCTACCAAATTGTGGTTCATGAAACTGTGTGGTATAATCAGTGATCGAGCATCATCTCTTCTTATGAACATTTAAACCAAGGGATTGGGAATTTGTTCGTTTTTAGAGAGAATTGGTGAGCCAAGGGATTGGGATCCAATCATATAAGATTGCCAAGCAAAATTCAATGAATGCATTGGTTGAGGAAGGAATAAAAATGTTTTGATTCGGAGATCTCAATATCTCCTAACACCCAATGAATTCCCCATTTCTGATTTCCACTTTCTCTTTACATTCTGCAACTCAATTCATGCAATCACCCCCATTCCCTTTTAATTTCAGCAATTTAGCTTCTCGCTCTTTAATTCATGCAATTTTACATTCCGCAATTCTCATCTAAATCTTGATTCCGCTCAACTAGAACATACTTCTAATCCGAATTGCTCACTCAACCAATCCTTGTGGGATTCGACCTCACTCTATTGTGAGTTTTTACTTGACGATAACCGGTGCACTTGCCGGAAGGAATTTTGCCGATCGTGCAATTTCCTAAATCGTAGCATAACAAGTTTATGCGCATCAAGTTTATGGCGCCGTTGCCGGGGATTGGTTTTCGATTGACAATTCTCAAATTGGAAGTTAACTAGATTGAGCATTTTTTTTTGTTTTGATTAATTCAGTACAAGTTACTTGTTGAATTTTAATTTCTGCACTCTGTTACATGCTTTCTTTCTTTATGCCTTTAAATTCAAGCAACTAACTCACTGACTCACTAACTGTTTGAATTAATTCCTTAACTGCTCTAACCATACTCTTCCATTAACCAAGAGTATTTCACTTGTTTGTTGTCTTTGCTGTGTTCTTGTATGACAGGTAGGAGAGGAGAGACATCAACTCCTCCATATACCGAACCAGAGAGGACCCTTCATAGACTTAGAAGGGAAGCAAGAGGGAAGAGAGTACTGGGAGAAGAAGAATCTGAAGGAGAATCTGAGGACAATTTTGAGGAAGCTCTAGATCTCAACATGGATAGAGAAGTTCACAACCATGAGAGAGCTGATGGAAACAATGCCATTCCTGAGAGGAGGGTTCTTAGTTCATACATAAACCCAACCTCTGGGAATTGTGGTAGCAGCATTCAGAAACCACCCATTCAGGCCAACAATTTTGAGCTCAAACCACAGCTAATATCACTTGTGGAGAATCATTGTTCATTTGGTGGGAGTGCTAATGAAGACCCAAACCAACATCTCACAAAATTCCTGAGAATTTGCGACACTGTGAAGTCCAATGGAGTTCAGGAAGATGCCTATAAACTGCTTTTGTTCCCATTTTCACTTAGGGACAAGGCAGCTAAGTGGCTGGAATCATTCCCAAGGGGGAGCCTAACAACATGGGACGAGGTGGAAAGCAAGTTTCTGGCACGTTTCTACCCCCCACAAAAGGTCAATAGGCTTCGATCTGAGGTTCAGACTTTTAGACAACAAGATGGTGAAACTCTCTACGAGGCATGGGAGAGATTCAAGGATTTGACAAGGAAATGCCCACCAGACATGTTCCATGACTGGGTGCAATTGCACATTTTCTATGATGGACTCTCTTATGAATCAAGGAAGGCTGTAGACCATTCATCAGGAGGTTCATTAAACAGGAAAAAGACTGTGGAAGAAGCCATTGAAGTGATTGAGACAGTGGCTGAGAATGAGTACTACTATGCATCAGAGAGACACAACACTAAGGGAGTCATGGAGCTGAACCATGTTGATACAATCCTAGCCCAAAACAAGGTGTTTGCCAAGCAACTAGCAGAGCTCACCAGGAAATTAGAAACAAAGCAAGTGGCTGCGATACACACACAAGATCAAGAGGAAGAAAGCACTGAAGGAGGAGATTGGGAAGAGGCCAATTATGTAGGAAATCAACAAAGGCAACCATATGATCCACATTCCAACACTTACAACCCAGGCTGGAAAAACCACCCAAACTTTGGGTGGGGAAACCAGCAAAACCAACATAACAAGTCCACATACCAAAACTCCAACCAAAGATCATACCAAGCCACACAAAACACTTACTCCCAACCATCATATCAAGGCCAAAATAATCGACCCACCCAATCTAATCCGAACCAACAATTTCAAGATCAATTAAACAGGATAGAAGGAATGCTTGCAACCATGGGTCAAGACATAACCGAATTGAAAGCTTTTAAGGAAGAAGTAATTTCCAACTTGCAAAACCAAGGAGCTGCCATCCAGAAGTTAGAAAATCAAATTGGGTATTTGTATAAGCAAATCCCTGGGCCAAGTGTTTCTCATGCTGCCAAGGCTATTGCAAGGGAAGAATGTAAAGCCATAACCCTCAGAAGTGGAAAAAAGCTAAAGGAGATCTCAAGTGAACCCACAGAGGATGAAGCAAAGGAAAATGTGAGAGACAAGGAACAGGGACAATCCTTTACATCGTCTGCAACAAGAGAAAAAGAAAAAGAGGTCCTGAAGCCGTACACACCCAAGGCACCATATCCTCAACGTTTGATGAAAGGTGAAAAGGATGGCCAATTCTCCAGATTTTTGGAGATTTTCAAGAAGCTTCAAATCAACATTCCGTTTGCTGAGGCAATAGAGCAAATGCCACTCTATGCAAAATTCTTAAAGGAATTAATGACCAAAAAGAGAAGCTGGAGAAATGAGGAAACTGTGTTGTTGACTGAAGAATGCAGTGCCATCATTCAACACAAATTGCCTCAGAAACTGAAGGATCCAGGCAGTTTTCAAATCCCCTGCATCATAGGAGAAGTCATGGTGGAGAAGGCCTTGTGTGACTTAGGGGCCAGTATCAATTTGATGTCTCTAACAATGATGAGAAGAATGGAGATTGAGGAAGCCAAACCAACAAGAATGGCCCTCCAATTGGCAGATCGAACCTTTAAATTCCCTCATGGGATAGTTGAAGATTTGTTGGTAAAAGTGGGAGATTTCATATTCCCTGCCGATTTTGTGGTATTAGATATGGAGGAAGAAGCCGAAGCTTCAATAATTCTGGGAAGACCCTTCCTGGCTACTGCAGGGGCCATCATAGATGTCCAAAAGGGTGAGCTCACTCTTAGACTGCATGATGAGCAATTGGTGTTTAACGTCTTCAAGGCAATGAGCTATCCATCAGAATCACTAAAGGAATGCATGAGGGTGGATGTAGTGGACATTGCAGTACAAGAAACCTTTGAGGAAACAGCAAAGGAAGTGGCAGAGGAGGAGTTCACCAAGGATATTGAAGATAATGACATCAAGGCTGCTGAAACAACCATGCCAAGCATGCCAGATAGAGTGAAGGAAGAGAAGGAAGCACCAAAACCTGAGCTCAAAGCATTGCCCTCTAATCTCAAGTATGCATACTTGGGTAGTAATGAGAGCTATCCTGTTATCATTAGCGCTGCCCTGAGCCAAGAACAGGAAGAAAAATTGATCAATGTGCTACAAACTCATCAAGACGCCATTGGATGGACCCTAGCTGATTTAAAGGGGATAAGTTCATCCATATGCATGCATAAAATCTTGTTAGAAGAGGATGCTAGACCCTACATTCAAGCTCAGAGAAGATTGAATCCTGTCATGAAAGAAGTGGTACAAAAGGAGGTCATGAAATTATGGCAGGCAGGGGTAATCTACCCCATTTCTGATAGCCCATGGGTTAGTCCCATCCATGTAGTGCCCAAGAAAGGTGGCATAACTGTGGTGCCAAATGAGAGGAACGAACTCATACCCACAAGAACTGTCACTGGGTGGAGGATGTGCATAGACTACAGGAAGCTCAATGAAGCCACCAGAAAAGATCATTTCCCACTCCCATTCATGGATCAGATGCTTGAAAGGCTTGCAGGGCATGCTTACTATTGCTTTCTGGATGGATACTCAGGCTATAATCAGATAGTAGTTGATCCTAGAGATCAAGAGAAAACATCATTTGTTTGTCCATATGGAGTTTTTGCTTATAGACGCATGCCCTTTGGATTGTGCAATGCACCTGCCACTTTCCAAAGATGCATGCTGTCCATCTTTTCAGACATGATTGAAAAATTTATTGAGGTTTTCATGGATGATTTTTCTGTGTTTGGAGATTCTTTTCCTAGCTGCCTACACCACCTTGCCTTGGTGCTTAAGAGATGCCAAGAGACCAACCTAGTATTAAACTGGGAAAAGTGTCATTTCATGGTCACAGAAGGAATAGTCCTTGGCCACAAAATCTCGAATAGAGGCATTGAGGTGGACAGAGCTAAGGTGGAACTCATTGAAAAATTACCTCCACCAAGTAATGTCAAGGCAATTAGGAGTTTTTTGGGACACGCTGGCTTTTACAGGAGGTTTATTAGAGACTTTTCTAAAATAGCCAAACCTTTGAGTAACTTGCTTGTCTCTGATACACCCTTTGTATTTGATAAAAATTGCATGATAGCCTATGAACTTTTGAAGCAAAAACTTTCCTCTGCACCTATCATTGCCCCACCTGATTGGAACTTACCTTTTGAACTGATGTGTGATGCATCAAACCTTGCTGTTGGGGCAGTGTTAGGACAAAGGAAAGACAATTTGGTACATGTGATTTATTATGCCAGTAAGGTCTTGAATGATAACCAAAGGAATTACACAACCATTGAAAAAGAACTCTTGGCAATAGTCTTTGCATTTGACAAATTTAGATCCTATCTCATTGGATCTAAAGTCATTGTCTTCACTGATCATTCAGCTTTAAAATACTTACTTGCTAAACAAGAATCCAAACCAAGACTTATTAGATGGGTTCTTTTGTTGCAGGAATTTGACATTGAAATCAAAGACAAGAAGGGTGTAGAGAACAAGGTGGCAGACCATTTATCAAGGATACCATGTGAAGAAGGAAGCGCACAAAGCACACATATAAATGAGTGCTTTCCTGATGAACAACTCATGGTAATTCACAAAGCACCCTGGTTTGCAGACATAGCGAACTTCAAGGCCACTGGGAGTTTGCCGTTGGAATTTAATAAGCATCAAAGGAAGAAATTGGTAAATGATGCCAAATACTTCATCTGGGACGAACCATACTTGTTCAAAAAATGTTCGGATGGCATACTCAGAAGATGCATATCAGAGGAAGAAGGAAGGGAAGTCTTATGGGACTGCCATGGCTCCACTTATGGAGGACATTTTGCAGGAGAAAGAACAGCAGCTAAGGTGTTGCAGTGTGGTTTTTATTGGCCCACTATCTTCAAAGATGCAAAGGAACTAGTGAAGCACTGCCATGAATGCCAGAAAGCGGGGAACCTGCCAAGAAGAAATGAAATGCCACAACAATTCATTCTGGAACTTGAATTGTTTGATGTATGGGGGATAGATTTCATGGGACCCTTTCCCACCTCATACTCAAATAATTACATCCTTGTGGCAGTAGACTATGTCTCCAAATGGGTTGAAGCAATAGCAACTCCAACCAATGATAATAAGGTAGTCATGAACTTCCTCAGAAAACACATTTTTTGCCGTTTTGGGGTTCCAAGAACAATCATCAGTGATGGAGGAAGCCACTTCTGCAACAAACCATTAGAGGCATTGCTTCTAAAATATGGAGTCAAACACAAGGTAGCCACACCATACCATCCACAGACGAGTGGGCAAGCCGAAATATCTAATAGGGAACTCAAAAGAATCCTGGAAAAGACTGTGGGAACTTCAAGGAAGGACTGGTCGATTAAGCTAGATGATGCTCTTTGGGCATATAGGACAGCTTTCAAGACACCAATTGGAATGTCTCCTTACCAACTAGTATATGGAAAAGCTTGCCATTTGCCACTGGAGTTGGAGCACAAGGCATTCTGGGCCTTGAAACTCTTGAACTTGGACAGCAAAGCTGCTGGAGAAAGAAGGATGTTGCAAATTCAAGAGTTGGAAGAATTCAGAGCTGAAGCTTATGAGAATGCCAAAATTTACAAAGAAAGAGCAAAGAAGAAACATGACAGCAACATAGCCCCAAGGAAATTTGAGGAGGGACAAAAAGTATTGCTCTACAATTCTAGGCTAAAGCTATTTCCAGGGAAGCTAAAATCAAGGTGGTCTGGACCATTCCTTGTCACCAAGGTCTCCCAATATGGACAAATAGAAATCATGGAAGAAAAGTCACAACGAACCTTCACTGTGAATGGTCAAAGACTCAAACATTACTTGGGAGATGTGGAGGAGAAGGACAAAGTTAAATATCACCTCAACTGAGGCAGCTGACCGTCAAGCTAATGACGTTAAAAAAGCGCTTGTTGGGAGGCAACCCAACCTGAGGTAATACTACCTTGCTGTTTCTTTTATTTGTTTCAATAAAAAGGTGAAGTAGTTTCTGTGCATTGCAAGGAATTAAGTTTGGTGTTTCACACCAAACAATGAATTCGTGGATCAATAATTCAAAGGGGAATGTGTGACTCCAAGTTTGGTGTTCCACCACACAGATTAACTGAACACAACAACCTTTGAATTATATGAAAGGAACAACCATTCTAAGCAATCACAGAAATGCTTAAAATCCTTAGTAACAACTTCATTCCAAAGAGTATTCAAGAACTCAAAGAGCAGAGGAGTAAGTAGAAGACCAAGTTTGGTGTTCACACACCAACTTAAGACTCAGACACTTACCCATACATAGTTAAGCTAACCACTCAAGTGCTTGAGAAGCAAGCAACTTCATCACTCTTGCAGGAAAGGAAACAAGGATCTTAGAAAGAGCATGAAACAACAACTAGGAGAAGAAGGAGAAATCAAATTGTTTCCTGGCAACAAAGAGAAAACAAGGAATTTCACAAGGTGGTATTGTTCCTTGACAATTCTTTAAAAAGGGCAAACAAAAGCATGCTTGTTCTGATTTAAACTGTAATTGTTGAATCTTTCTGGAATGAAAGTCTCTAGTATGTTTGTCTGTTATTGCTTTGAATAAAGTGAATGCCTAGATGTTTGGATATAACTTCACCTTCTTAAACAAGTGCTTGCCATGCTTGTTCTGTTTCCAAAAATAAAAGAAAAGTTTGAACAAAAGTAACTTGGCTCAATTAGTGACAAATCAAGTAGAATTAAGTGGTGGTATGCATGCTTGATTGTTTAAGTCAGATCACTGGAAATAGAGTGTAGAATTATCATTTTTTGTGTAGAAATTGAAAACTGCCTATGGATCTTGATGAATAAATGTCTTTGGCCATGAAAAAGAAAGAAAAAGAAGAAGAAAAAGATACTGAAAAAGGGCAACCAAAAAGCAAAAAAATTGAGAAAATAAGCTAGGCACCAATGGTTTGAACTTCTGAGACAAATGCCTGTGGTGTTTATGTATTAAGGATATGCTTGGATGAATAGGTTCTGAGGAGTGTTTCAACACTTGGTAACTTGGGTTAACTAACCCGGGATTATCAACCAAAAGTCCATTATCAAGAGCAACCTAAATACAAAACATTTAGTCACACAAAGAGGTGCTGGGCACCAATGTCTCAAGAAGAAATGTGAACTAAAATGCCTGGAGTGGATATGTGTAGTGCACTGATAAGAAAAAGAAAATGCCAAAGGCTGGTGCAACACATGACACTAAGCAAACAAGGAGCAAAGAAGCTCTAAGAAAAAGAAAAGAAAAACAAAGAAGAGAAAAGTGCCAAGGACATAAGAGTAACAAGAGGCCATAGCAGTGTTTGATGGATGCAATGAAAAAGTGATAATCTTACCTGATAAGAATGAAAAAGTGATGCTGCAACTTTCTGCATAAAACCCTTCTGATGAACTTAAAGTGCTTACTAATATAGCCAATGGGATTGCTTTCTGTTCATGCTTTTTTCTCAAATAACTCAGGACTTGCTTAGGGACAAGCAAGTATTAAGTTTGGTGTTGTGATGCCAAGGCATCTTAGGCTAGTCTCACTAGCATTTTTCTGTTAGTTTTAGTGGTTTTATGCATTTTCTTGAGCTTAAAGTAACCAAGAATGGTTAAATGAATAACAAAGCAATGAACCATCCAAACAGTATGATTTTGATGCAAATTCCATGAGTTTTTAGTTATATTACTTGAATGCTATGAATGGAAGATTTCTCATGAAATTTTGCAAGACTTTGATGCAATTGTTTGGATGATTTCAGGGAAGAAGAGGCTAGGCAAGGAAGCAACAAAATCAATAAAGGAAGCTTGAATATCACATGTGGAGTTTAAGTTCCAGTTTAAGCTTAAACTGGAGCTTAAACGCCAGAATCATGAAGGCTAAGAAATGCTGGAACTGAAGTTTAACCTCCAGTTTAACCTTAAACTGGAGGTTAAACGCCAGAATGAAAGTCTCACCAAAGAAGCATTTCCACGTTTAACCTCCAGTTTAACCTTAAACTGGAGGTTAAACGCCAGAAGTGGGAAATTCACCATGGGAGCAATTCCACGTTTAAGCTCCAGTTTAACCTCAAACTGGAGCTTAAACGTGTTCGACACAAACTCTCACCAAAGAAGCATTTTCACGTTTAACCTCCAGTTTAACCTTAAACTGGAGGTTAAACGCCAGAAGGAAGAAAGGCACCAGGAGCATTCCACGTTTAAGCTCCAGTTTAACCTTAAACTGGAGCTTAAACGTGTTCGACCAAGTTTTCTCCTCCAGGGTTGCTCTCTCCATTTCCACGTTTAAGCTCCAGTTTAACCTTAAACTGGAGCTTAAACGTGTTCGACACCTCCAGGGCTACCTTTCTCCTCTTCCACGTTTAAGCTCCAGTTTAACCTTAAACTGGAGCTTAAACGTGTTCGACCTCCAGGGCTGCCTTTCCTATCTCCACATTTAAGCTTCAGTTTAACCTTAAACTGAAGCTTAAACGTGTTCGACTAAGTGACCCTCCAGGGCTGCCTTCTTCCATTTCCACGTTTAAGCTTCAGTTTAACCTAAAACTGAAGCTTAAACGTGCTTCCACAAAAGGCATCACTGGAAGTGTCTGGCGTTTAAGCTGCAGTTTAAGCTTAAACTGCAACTTAAACGCCACTATTAGAAAAGGTTTCTGGGCCAAAAATCTTGCAGTTTAAGTTAGCGTTTGAGCACAAACATTAACTTAAACTTACTCTGGTATGAAACCCAATTGAATATCATGGTTTATGGATTGGGCCTGAAGGATTGATGAGTCTGGAATTTCAATTTGTTGAGTCATGTGTCATTACTTGATTATCACTAAGTTGGCTTAATGAATGTTACAGAATTTGGATCAGCAGCCTCATCAAGATTATGGATCATAAACCCAAAGCAAAAGGAAAGCAGGGAGAGGCCTCAAAGCCCAAGAAACACAACAGAAGCTCAATATAGAAAGTGTATAAATAGGATAGAATTTAAGTTAGGGGGACTTTACTTTTGATTTTTGGGGAAGTTTTCATACCTTTGTAATTGAATTCAGAGCTATGACTCACTAAACCCCTTTCATTGGGTTAGGGAGCTCTATTGTAATTCAATGAATCAATAATAGTTTTATCTTCTTCTTCAATCTTTTCTCTTGATTTTGTTAGAAAGCTTCTCGATCTAATTCCATTGGGTAGTTGTCTTGGGAAAGAAACTACCCATAATTGGAATCCTTCGGAACCTTGGGAAAGGAATGGAGGATTCATGCTAGAGAAGCTTTCTCACAGTGAATTGGATTGGGGTTTGGATGGATATTGTGACATGTAATCCTACCAAATTGTGGTTCATGAAACTGTGTGGTATAATCAGTGATCGAGCATCATCTCTTCTTATGAACATTTAAACCAAGGGATTGGGAATTTATTCGTTTTTAGAGAGAATTTGTGAGCCAAGGGATTGGGATCCAATCATATAAGATTGCCAAGCAAAATTCAATGAATGCATTGGTTGAGGAAGGAATAAAAATGTTTTGATTCGGAGATCTCAATATCTCCTAACACCCAATGAATTCCCCATTTCTGATTTCCACTTTCTCTTTACATTCTGCAACTCAATTCATGCAATCACCCCCATTCCCTTTTAATTTCAGCAATTTAGCTTCTCGCTCTTTAATTCATGCAATTTTACATTCCGCAATTCTCATCTAAATCTTGATTCCGCTCAACTAGAACATACTTCTAATCCGAATTGCTCACTCAACCAATCCTTGTGGGATTCGACCTCACTCTATTGTGAGTTTTTACTTGACGATAACCGGTGCACTTGCCGGAAGGAATTTTGCCGATCGTGCAATTTCCTAAATCGTAGCATAACAAGTTTATGCGCATCATTCAGCCATGTCTCTTTCTTTTTCAAAAATTTCTGTCAGGTCTTCTCTAGAGGGTTGTGCTTTAGCTTCTCTTAGTTTCCTCTTAAGAGTCCTTTTAGGTTCAGGATCAGCTTCAATAAGAATGTCTTTATCCCTGTTCCTACTCATATGAAAAAGAAGAGAACAGAAAAGAAGAGGAATCCTCTATGTCACAGTATAGCGATTCCTTTATGTTAGTAGAAGAAGAGAAGAATAGAAGAAAGAGAAGGGAAAATTCGAACACAGATAAGAAGAGGGGGTTCGAATTATGAGTAGAAGAGAAGTGTTAGTAAATAAATAAATAAATAGAAAGAGATGAAAGGGGGAAGAATTCGAAAATTAAATAAAATAAAATAAAAATATTTTTATTTTTATTTTAAATATTAGTTATAATTCGAAATTTAAAAAGAGAAATTAAAATTAAATTAAAATTTAAAATAATTAGTTGATTAAAAGGAATTTTGAGAAAGGGGTTGGTAATTTTCGAAAATTGGAGAGAGAGAAGTAGTTAGGTGGGTTTGAAAAAGATATGATTGAAATAGAAAACTTTTAAAATCAAACAAAAAGTCAAGTGGTTAATTGAAAAGATTTTGAAATTAAGTTTTGAAAAAGATATGATTGAAATTTATTTTGAAAAAGATTTGAAAAGGAAATTAAAAAGATTTGATTTTTGAAATTAAAGTTGGTTACTTGACTAACAAAAAACTAAAAGATATGATTTTAAAATTTAAAGATTGAACCTTTCTTAATAGACAAGTAACAACTTTGAGATTTTTAAATCTAAAAATTAAATGTTAGTGAGATTTTCGAAAATATGAAGTAAGAATAGGAAAAAGATTTTGAGAATCAAAATTTTTTCTAAATTTCAAAAATATATAAAAATAAATGAAAAGGATTTGATTTTTGAAAAAGATTTGAAAAGATAGAATTTTGAAATTGAAATTTATGAGTAAAATAAGGAAAGATATATTTTTGATTTTTGGATTTTTAGTAAAGAGAGAGAAAAACATCAAAATGACTCAAAACATGAAAATTCCAGATCAAAACACATGATGCATGCAAGAACACTTTGAATGTCAAGATGAACACCAAGAACACTTTCAATGTCAAGATGAACACCAAGAACTTATTTTTTGAAAATTTTTAAGAAAAGAAAAATATGCAAGACACCAAACTTAGAAAATTTTTCAATGTTTAGACACTAACAAATTGAAAATGCATATGAAAAACAAGAAAAGACACAAAACAGAAAAATGCAAAGATCAAACAAGGAAATTCATCAAGAACAACTTGAAGATCATGAAGAACACATGCATGAATTTTCGAAAATTTTCAGGAAATAAAAAGGATGCAATTGACACCAAACTTAAAAATTAACACTAGACTCAAACAAGAAACATAAAATATTTTTGGTTTTTATGATTTTATTAATTTTTTTTTTCGAAAATTGTTTGGAAAAAGAAAAATAAGGATTTCAAAATTTTTAATAAGAATTCCAGGAATCATGCAATGTTAGTCTAAAACTCTGGTCCAGGAATTAGACATGGCTTACTAGCCAGCCAAGCTTTCAATGAAAGCTCCGATCCAAAACACTAGACATAGCCAATGGCCAGCCAAGCTTCAGCATACAAATCAGGCATACAACAGCTGATCAGATGGGAATCCAAGGGCTCTTGTGATGATAAGTTGAAACCTCGGTTCAAAAGAATTAGACATGGCTTCACAGCCAGCCAGACTTCAACAAATCATCATGAAACTCTAGAATTCATTCTTAAAAATTCTGAAGAACATAGAATACTTTAAAAGTTTTTTTTTGAAATTTTTTTCGAAAATAAAAGTAATAAAAATAAAAAGCTTAAAATTAAAATAAAATTACCTAATCTGAGCAACAAGATGAACCGTCAGTTGTCCAAACTTGGACAATCCCCGGCAACGGCGCCAAAAATTTGGTACACGAAATCGTGATTATTCATTCTCCAGCAATGGCGCCAAAAACTTGGTACGCACGTTCATAATCTCACTTCTTCTTCACAACTTCACACAACTAACCAGCAAGTGCACTGGGTTGTCCAAGTAATAAACCTTACGTGAGTAAGAGTCAATCCCACAGAGATTGTTGGCTTGAAGCAAGCTATGGTCATCTTGTAAATCTCAGTCAGGCGGATTCAAATGGTTATGGAGATTTGATAATTAAAATATAAATAAGATATAAAATAAAATAGAGATACTTATGTAATTCATTGGTGAGAATTTCAGATAAGTGTATGGAGATGCTTTGCTCCTTCTGAATCTCTGCTTTCCTACTGTCTTCATTCAATCATTCATACTCCTTTCCATGGAAAGCTGTATGTTGGGCATCACTGTTGTCAATGGCTACTTCCCGTCCTCTCAGTGAAAATGGTCCAAATGCGTTGTCACCGCACGGCTAATCATCTGTCAGTTCTCGATCATGTTGGAATAGGATCCATTGATCCTTTTGTGTCTGTCACTACGCCCAACACTTGCGAGTTTGAAGCTCATCACAGTCATCCCTTCCCAGATCCTACTCGGAATACCACAGACAAGGTTTAGACTTTCCGGATCTCAGGAATGGCCGCCAATAATTCTAGCTTATACCACGAAGACTCCGATCTTTTGGAATGGAGGCTAAGAGATACACGCTCGATCTAAGGTAGAACGGAAGTGGTTGTCAGGCACGCGTTCATAGGTTGAGAATAGTGATGAGTGTCATGGATCATCATATCCATCATGTTGAAGTGCAAGCGAATATCTTAGAATAGGAATAAGCTTGAATTGAATAGAAAAACAATAGTACTTTGCATTAATTCATGAGGAGCAGCAGAGCTCCACACCTTAATCTATGAGGTGTAGAAACTCCACCGTTGAAAATTACATAAGTGAAAGTGGTTCAGGCATGGCCGAATGGCCAGCCCCCTAAACGTCTAAGATAGCATAAAACTGATCAAAGATCGGTCAAAATACGTGAAATAAATCACTAAAAGTAGTTTTTATACTAAACTAGTAGCTAGGGTTACAGAAGATAAGTAATTGATGTAGAAATCCACTTCCAGGCCCACTTGGTGTGTGCTTGGACTGAGCATTGAGCTTTCATGTGTAGAGACTCTTTTTGGAGTTAAACGCCAGGTTGTAGCCTATTTCTGGCGTTTAACTCTGATTTGCAACCTGTTTCTGGCGTTTAACTTCAGAATAGGGCAAGAAGTTGGCGTTTGAACGCCAGTTTGCGTCCTCAAAACTCGGACAAAGTATGGACTATTATATATTGCTGGAAAGCCCTGGATGTCTATTTTCCAACGCAATTGATAACGCGCCAATTGGGTTTCTGTAGCTCCAAAAAATCTATTTCGAGTGCAGGGAGGTCAGAATCCAACAGCATCTGCAGTCCTTCTTCAGCCTCTGAATCAGATTTTTGCTCAAGTCCCTCAATTTCAGCCAGAAATTACCTGAAATCATAGAAAAACACATAAAATTATAGTAAATTCCAGAAATATGATTTTTATTTAAAAAATAATAAAAATATACTAAAAACTAATCAAATCATACTAAAAATTACTTAAAAATAATGCCAAAAAGCGTATAAATTATCCGTTCATCAGTGGGGAAGACCATGATACTGGCAATTTTATTGCACCAGGGTGACCAATTATGGCTTCAACTCAAATTTGTTTGCAGTTATAGGAGGCACCACAATGCTTTTCCATAAAGATCTGCAGTAGGAGCAGAGTAAGAGCCAAGCACTCTCCTTTATTGCTCATTCCCATTCGGATTTGCCACATTGGCATTAACAGCATTATTAGGATCCATAGTGGATTCTGCAGCCTTGCAAAGTCTTGCCTGTTGCAAATGTTGCCTAAAAGTCCTTTCAGGTTCAGGATCAAAGTCTAAGAGAGGTTCCTTGTCTCTGTTCCTGCGCATAAACAGACAGAATACAAGAAAAGATGGAACTCTCTGCGTCAGAGTGCAGAGAATTCCAGTGAGGTAACCTGTGTAAAGAGATAAAATAAAAAAATATTGAATAAAATAAACACTAAAATTCGAAAATTACTATTAAAATTAAGACAAAAAAATTTTGAAATTATTAGGCAAATTAAATAAGAAAAATTAAGATAAGACTAACTAGGAAACATCAAACTTAATTTCAGAAATTAAGAAAAATATTAGTGCTATTTATTTTATTTTATTTTATTTTTTTCGAAAATACTAAAGCAAAATTTAAATGAAATTAAAACTAAAATGCCTAATCTAAGCAATCAAACAACTAATATTTGTTAATCACTATCAATCCCCAGCAACGGCGCCAAAAACTTGGTGCAGATTTTATAACCCCAAACTAACTGGCAAGTGCACCGGGTCGTACCAAGTAATACCTCAGGTGAGTGAGGGTCGATCCCACGAGGATTGAGGGACTAAGCAATAATGGTTGATTAATTTACTTAGTTAGACAAGCAGAAAATAGTGTTTGAGAGTTCAAAAGTATTAAACAGTAAATTCAGAATATCAGAAGACAGAAAAATAAATAAGTTGAAAAAATAATATGGAGAAAGTAGTTAAGGCTTCAGAGTTATCTATTTTCCGGATTGACTTTTCTTATTAATTTATTTTAATCATGCAAGATTTAATTCATGGCAAACTATATGTGACTAGATCCTAATTCCTTAGACTTTCTAGTCTCCTCTAACTTTCATCAACCGCCAACTCCTTGGTCAATTAATTCCAATTAGGGGGTGAAGTTTAATTCTAGTTATTATGCCACAAAAATCCTAATTACCCAAATATAAGAGGATTATATGTCACGTATCCCGTTAAATCCAGATAAATTAGAAATTTAGGAGAATATGTTTTCAAGTTGTTGTTCAAATAAAGAGTTTTTCCATGTTATACAAGAACTCAATTAGAAAGAGGGTCATACTTCCGTTCCACCCAATTTCATAAAATAAAGAACGAAAACAATTCCTGAATTATAAATCAGTACATGAATTAAAATACAAAAATAATAGAATCAATCCATACAAATAGACAGAGCTCCTAACCTTAACAGTCGAGGTTTAGTTTCTCATGGAAAAGAGTTAAAACTAGGATTCTGGTAAACTGTAAACTGGGCTGAGGTGGAATCATCAGAAGAGAAGTTTCCTTTCTCTTTTATATCTAATCCTAATCAATTTAAATATTTTTTTAAAACTAATATAATATCTTTTCCTATTTATAAAAATAAAAGTTTAAATCAGAATTAATTATAGCAATCAGCGTTTTCTGCACGTGGCGCATGTCACGCGTACGCATCAGTCACGCGTATGCGTCAATGGTCTTCTTCGCGTGTCACGCGTACGCGTCAGGTACGTGCACGCGTCGCTCCTTGCTAGTCATCTCCTTTAATTCTTGTGCTCCTTCCATTTGTGCAAGCTTCCTCTCTATCCTCTAAGCTATTCCTGCCCTATATAGCCTTCCTCTCTTTTTCTGCGGAAACTCCATCGAATCCAACCAAATGCTACCTAAAATAAACATAATTGCACACGACTTAAAGTAGAATCCATAGTGGTTAAAAGATAATTAATTCTTGATTAAACTCAATCAAATTAAATGCAAATTCACTAAAAAAAGATAGGAAAGATGCTCACGCATCATGACCCCTCTGTTTTTTGAAAATTGTTTCTTTTACATTTTAACCGTTCTTTAGTTTACTAATCTTTTTTAATTACTATTTAAAGTTTCATAACTAATGACTAGGCTTTTAATACTAGGGAGTGGTTATGACTTCCACTTTTTGAAAATCCCCCATTCCGTTTTTAAACTTAGAAATTGTTTTGATATAATATAACTTGATTTTTCTTTTGACTATATGCCAGTTTTATGCATGCATTTGGTTAGCGATCCACCTAAATATTTTTACTCTTACCTTTTCAAACTTTACATAATCTCTTTCAACCTGAGTTGTATTAAAGTAATGCCACATTTATACATTTGTTATTCTTTTGCAAAATGTTTGTTGCACACCTTTTCTGTGAGAATATGAAATGATTTTTGAAAAGTTTTTCATTCTTCATAAGCAATGCATTCAAATGTATTCTTAATCCTACTCTTGAGTCTTTTAAGCCTTGTCTTCGGTCTTAAACATTTTTCTTTTGTAAACCCCATATTTCTTTGACTCAGCTTAATTTTGCTTAAACTATTGTATTGTTTTTTTTTTCTTTCATCGTCCCTATCAAACTTCTTTGATTTGTGGGTCATTCTTGAGGTGCCAAAGTGATTTTCTTTTCGGCACTCTTCAGTCCTTGTACATCCTTGATTACTTGTGATCCCAATAAATCTTTTCAAGTTCTTGTGGATATTGTCCTTGTCGCTTGTCCTTTTCTAAGGTTTAGTACCCTTCTGAGTAAACTTGAGAATTGTTTTTATGTCACGTACGATCTTTAGGTATAGTAATGCGATGCGTTAGTTCTTTAAGACGTGGTTATGGATAAAGAAGGTGAAGTGGTAAGTGTGCAACGATATGAGGAGTTGTGGGAGTTTTGTTCCTTGCGAAAGTGTTTGCGGGTGTTAGGCTTGTGACTGGTTTTGGGGTTGTAAAGTGTTTGATGGAGTTGAGAAGTTGAAGTTCTGAAGTGGGTAAGAGATCTGTGAGCGAACGTTATATCCGTTGTTATAGTACCAACCTACTTGGTAGCCTTTTACCACATTAATTACCGCTTTGCTTCGTGAACACCTATCTTGACTTGCACCCTATTTTGTTCCTCCAAGATTTTGTAAAGTCTTGAAGCCATATAACTTTTTGTATCGAGCTTATCTTGTATCTTTTACCTTACACCATACTTTACCTTTATATTAAATTTTATGGTTATCCGGTATTTTAACCATTTATATATATGTGCTAAGATTTCTCATCTTTTAAAAATGTTTAAAAATTAGAGCACTAAGGTTATGTATTATCTTATGTATTATTTTAATTTTTGAGGATAAAAATTTTTATAAGGTGGGTAGAATGTAAGACCCAGAATTTTTGAAAAAGTTTATTATAAACTAATTTCAAATTCGATTATTTATTTGTAGCTTTAATTTCAGAAATTACTTTATTAAAGAATATTTAAAACAAGTTTTGATTAATTGAATTTGAAATAATTTAAGATCCTTATCTAATTATACAATTATTAAATTATTTTCTATATTTAGATTATAAAGTTGACAGTTATGAAATAATAAGAATTTTATATGATTTAATTTAAATAGTTGATATTTTTATAATTCAATACTTTAAGTTTTACAAATAAAGAAAATTAATCTTATTATCTTATAATTTCAATTAAAGTATTTGATTTTAAATTAATTAGTATTTTGATACAATAAATAATATTTTTGAAGTAATTTTAAGTATTTAATTAGAATTCAAATTTTTACCCTATGCAATAATTTTATTAAAATTACCTTTCGCTAATTAAACCCAAAATCCCTTAAATCAAAACCCAAAATTTTTTTTTTTACCTAACCCTAGCTACCCCAACCCACACCCACCGTCACTCTTCCTCACCCTCTCAGCACACACACACACACCCAAAGAAAGAAAGGAAACAGAGGGAACGGGGAGAGTAAAGGGGAAGGGAGATCGGTGAAGGAAAAAGAGAAGAGGGAGGAGCTGTGCCACCACCACCAGCCTTGGGCTAGCCATTCATGCCCGTCGCGTCACCGCCCAACTGCATCCAGCCCACCACCTGTCATCGCTGTCGTGTGTTGCCGTTGAAGGAGGAGGAGCGCGAACTAGAGCCGCGAGGAGAGGGAGTCGCGCCGCCATCCCTGCGCCGTCGGGGATCAAATCTGAGGCGAGGGAGAGGACCGTGATGGGGGAAGGAGTTGTGCTACCCAGTCGCCGTCCGTGGAGAGTCGTCGCCGGTCTGCACGCCGCCAACGTCGCCGGTGTGTCGCGAGAATGAGAGAGAGCCACGTCGAAGGAGAAGAACCGTCGCGGAGCTGTCCCTGCCACTGCGCCCAGCTGTTGCCGAATTTCGATTGACTTATTTAACTTTACGACGTTTTAGGAAAAGTTTGAAGTACTCTTTGAAATCTTGATTTAGAAAAACTAAAACAATTTCTGAACTCTTTGGAAACAATTCAGATTTTGGAATGAAATTGAAATTGGTTCTTGGATTCAAATGATTTAGTTTTGGTATAAGTAAGTTGGTTTTAAAATTGGGTCGGAATATTTGAATACATTACTTGGTTTTAGGTTTGAATTCTACTTTATTTATTCAACTCAAGAAGATAAAGTTTTAGAGGTTTTCAATGAACTTAAGAAAATGAGTTAGGTTATTCTCCCCTAAAGTCTTGAGATTCTGCTGAGGAATTTTATCACCAAATCCTTATTTAAAATAAATGATTTTGAGTCTTTCAAAAGAGATTTTGAATTTGGCATGATTTTGAATTTGTTTGGAAGTTTTGAACAGATGTGGAAAGTGACACCATTTTGAAAAGTGATTCTTGGCAATTGGTGAATTGAATACATTTGTTATTTGAAAATAAATGGGCCAAGAATGATTTTTGAAGATAAGATATTGAGCCTGATTGATTATGGATATTACTGAGAATATGATGAGGGTTTCTGGCCTGGCAAGGATGGTGGTATAATCCCGCTTGCTCAGTGCGTAAACCGTTGTACAGGGATGGTGGTTTTATCCCGCCTGCAGTGAGGATGGTGGTTTTATTCTGCTCACGTATTGATAAATTGTTTAGCAACGATGGTGGTGTGATCCCGCTTGCATATTATTTTGTGTGCCCAGTAAGGATGGTGGTTTAATCCTGCTTACTTTGGAGGAAAGGATCGTGATTTAATCCCGCTTGTTTATGGAACCTACGGATAAGGATGGTGGTTTAATCCCGCTTATCCGAGTCGGGTCTGGCAACATTACCGACGTGTGAGCTCATGACTAGTAGGACAGACATGCATCATTTGAATCTATGTTACATTGATTGGGTGTGATTATTGTATATGTGGTTTGCCTATGTGAATAATTATACTTAATTGTTAATTGCTCAACTTGATGTTATTGCTTGATTGTGCTTGAACCTTCTACTTGTGTTTGTGACTGAAATTGGTTAAATCCGTGGTGAATTGGCTGTGGATTGATTTGTTTGGGTCTAGGGTCGTGGTTCATTACGAGATGGGCCGAAGGCCGTGTTTGATTTGAGTTTTCGGTTCGGAAAAGTATGAAAAACTAAACTGGTTCAGCATAGACTTAATGAACCTATGCTTGGAACAGTTTGGTCATTCATGCTATCTAGGAAAAACTTTTAAAAAGGCTTTTGGATTTTTGAGAAATTAATAGTTTTTCCTTTCATAAAGGATTTCGGATTTTGAATATTAAATCTTTGGTTTTGAAAAGATGCATAAGGCGGTTATTAATCACTGTACGTTAAAAACGGTCTTATTTTCATATCTTATTATAGCAATTCTGTGATCCTATAGTGAGAGGAAGATATTTTCACCCCCCTACAGGTTTTTTCCTTTTCAGGATATGGGCGACGAAGCTTCAAAAGAGTTA
The DNA here is from genome assembly GCF_003086295.3 of Arachis hypogaea. Taxonomy (NCBI): domain Eukaryota; kingdom Viridiplantae; phylum Streptophyta; class Magnoliopsida; order Fabales; family Fabaceae; genus Arachis; species Arachis hypogaea. Next base: position 102,760,458 of record NC_092055.1, read on the forward strand.
TATTCATTTTCTGTTTGTTCGATATTATTTTGTATTATCTTAGTTATTATTTTTTTCTCGTCTTTATTTTTTGTAATTTTTGCAAGAGGGATAGGAGTTTAGATATGTGAAGTTTGTATATTGGTATTAGGTATAATATATATATATATATATATATATATATATATATATATATTTGAAAATATTGTAATCTGTATTGTAACGTATGGACGTATGTTTTGAATATTCAGTTTCAGTTTTAAACAAGCTCATATTTTAGTACTAAACATTTTAAGAGTCGTCGTAATACCCGAGCTATCAGAGTGGCGCGGCTGGAAATGTGACTTTTGATAGTTAGGGTGTTACAATGACGACTTCTATATATAACTATAATAAGTAGGAGCATTTATCTGCAACCCTTATTGACTTTTCTTTGAAAAATCGGTATATCTTTTTTTTTCTTGTACAAACATGCATACATATATATACAAATACATCTCAGCACATCTTATATTTTCAAGAATAACTTATACAAATAACATACAAATATATATTATATAATATATAATTAGAATTTGTATCCCTTTTTACAAGATATAAAATAATAAGGGTGAGAAAAAACATCTAAAATAACAAAACAAATAAAGTACGTCCAATGCTTATCTTTTTCGTCTGTTTTTCAAAAATATTAGATATAGAAGGTGAGAACCAAATCACACGATTCTCTGTAGAAAAAGAAAATGCCGTAAAAGTAATAAAAACACATGCACATGGTTCTCCATAGGACGTGAGTTTTATAATGCAAGTAGGACAAAACCCACATTCTTACCAATCAGTAATCACATCTCAATCATAATCATGTAAGCGAGACAAAACTTTCATTATTGCCAATCAATAATCATCATTAACCAAAACTATTATCATCATCAAACTCATCATTAATTATAATCACTAGCACATATCTCAATCATAGTTTTCATCATAAGCCTCATTTGAATCTCACTTTTCTCATCATAAGCCTCGAAAGTAGAAAAAAGAAATTGGCTAAGAAACACGACTAAATGTCAAATGATTATATATATATATATATATATATATATATATATATATATATATATATATATATATATATATATATTAAAAAGTATGCCTCAAGTCAAACTATGTATTCAAATAAATCATGTACGTGCTTACTTGCCTGATTAATCAGAATTTAATAAATTTTATTGGGCTTAATAAGATTTTTGACATGACATTAGTTTGTTATGCATGTCATCATATTACTTGACACTTAATATAACATATTATACTTAATCTCTAAATTTTAAATTTTAAATAAAAAATTGGTATAATTTAAAAATCTAAAAACTAAATTCTAAATCTTAATTTTCAAACACCTAAACACCAAATTAAATCTTTAAAATTTTGAATCTCAAACCTTAAATCCTAATTTTTAAATACTAAACACTAATATAAAAAATACTAAATCCTAACTCTAATTCCTAAACTCTAAACCCGGATTCAAAAACCATTAAACTCTTCAATTTTTATATCTTAAATCCTAAATCTTAATTTATAAAATACATGCCCTAAATTAAAAACCTGTAAAATCTAAACTCTATATCCTAAACTCTAAAAACTAAACCCTAAGATCTTAGTTTCTAAATCCTAAATCTTAAATTCTAAACTCTGAATACTAAACCCTCAAATCTACATATCCTAATCCAAAAAACACTAAAACCTAAAAATTAAACCATAAACCCTAATCTTTAATCCAGAAACCCTAGATCAAAAATTCTAAATCCTAAACGTTAAACTTAAATCTTAAATTTCAGTCCCTAAACACTAATCCTAATTCCTAAACTTTAAATCTTAATCCAAAAAATCCTAACCATGAAATGTTAACCCTAAACCCTAATGTATAAATCCTAAATCCTAATCCAAAAAATCTAAACCCTAAATTCTAACCCTTAAACACTAACCTTGATCCGAAAATTTTAAAATCTAAAATACTAAATTCTAAATACATAATTCCTAATTCCTATCTATAATCCACATACCCTAATCCAAAAAATCTAATTCCTAAATTCTAGATCTAAATTCTAAATTCTAAACCCTCAATCATAAACCCAAAAAAATAAATCCTAAATCATAATTCAAAAACAATAAATCCTAAATCTTAATTCTTAAATAGTAACCCTATTAAATCCTATTCTAAAATCCTAAATTTCAAATCCCTAAATTGAAACTTTAATTTCTAAATTTAAAATTTAAATTATAAAGCCTAAATACTAATTCTAAATCTCAAATTCAAAATTTTAAATCTTAAACATTAAATTTCAACTCCTATATTAAATTTAATATAAATATTAATACTAAATTTAATCAGCAATTAGAATGTTCATACATGATGGAAGTAAAAGAGGTTCAACATATACTCTTATATAATTATTAATTATAGGTTATATAATCTATAGATAATAATAATAATAGTAAATCAATTTTGTTAAATAATATGTTGAGCATTAATAAATCATTTGTTATCATATTTTTGTTCACAATTAGTTTAATCTGATATAACACTACAAAAAATAGTGTAATTATCGACGCTAAAAATTGACGGTAAAATTTTTTGTCAATATTTTTCGACGACTTGTCGATAAAATGAAAAAAAGAGATTAAACATAAAATATTAAAATCAATGATCATGTCGTCTATTATTTTGGGAATCTTCTAACGTCTTAATATTATCGTCACAGTGCTGACGAAGTGGTCGATAAATTTAGATGATAGAGATCTCTTTTCAAAATTAAATAAATGGTGTAGAATTATTATATAAAATAGACGGCTAAGGTGTTACTTTTGTTTTAACTAATATCGACAAAATTACCGTTAATTTTTATCAACAAAAAATCACACCCGCGTTTGCCTTGTTTCACTCAATTTTTCGCTTACATTTTACCTCAAAAATTAACCCCAAACATTCAGAGAATCAGAGTTTAGAGTGAGGCTTGCTCTTTTTCTCCAATACTTGATAGTAAAGACCAGAGACGGAGTCCGGTCACGGTTACAGAGAGAGGCAGAGAGTAGATCAGCAGAGCTACTTCTTCTCTGACGCCTGAGAAAATCTGTCGTCCTCCGCTTGAGAGCAGAGTTTCCTCTGCTGAGCCCGCCGCCGCACCATCCTCTTCATGTAAGTTTCTTACACACACACACACGCACACACACATTGTGATTTGTGAATCTACATGTAAATTCTTCTTCTTCTACAGACTCGTCTTTGCAACGTCTTTGCCGGTCGCCGTCACTATGAGCCTGTCGCCAGAGCCTGTCACCGTCATAGCTTCTTATAAATTCCTCTCTGTCTTTCTCTGGTTATTATATTTATTTTTACAATTTTGGTATCTACTATTTTCATCATAAAATTATGAATTTGTGTTTGTTAATAATAATCGCATCAATATTACTAAAACCTCGTTAGCATAATCAATTTATCACATTACTTCAACTCAATTAGTTTGACACATTAGTTTTACAATGTGATTAGATAAAACAAAATTTAAAAGAAAGAAAGAAAAATTGATGTGAAATTTTGCAAAATCACAACTCGGCAAGTGCATCAAATCATATCAAGTAATATCACGGTGAGTGGGTTATCATTTCCACGAGGATTAACGAACTAAACAAGTAATTGTTAACTAATTATTCTAGTCAGACAATAAAAAAATTGAGTTGAGGTAATTTGAATACTAAAATAGCAATGTAAGCAAAGGCAGCAGTATATAAGTAGAAAAAGTGATATGATTAAGACATTAAAGTTTCAGAGATGTTAAGACTTTAGGAAGAATACTTTTAACTTTCTACTTTAATTATGCAAAGATACATCTATGGTAAATCATGATTAATCAAATCCCAATTCCTTAGAAATTCAATTTCTCTTTAACCTAATTAACTGGTAATTTCTTAGTCAATTATTTAAGAAAAGAAATTAAGCACGTTCACTGATTCAAATACCACACAATTCTTAGGACTCAACCCTAGTTGATTTGATATCACTTATCAAACTAGTTTTGAAACTCAGAGAATTGTCAGAAGAAGTTTTCAAGCATAATTCTAGCAAATAAATTTTTCAAGATGAATATAGAATTCAATTCAGATTTAAACTATTTTTCAAGATATTCAAATCCTTATGATGAAGAATGAAATTTGTTTCTTAAAAAAGCATCAATGCATAGATCAATAATAGAAAAGCAATAACATTAATCCATAAGAATCAACAGAGCTCCTAACCTTAACAAGGAATATTAGTTGCTCATGATGCACCAAACAAAATCAAGATTCAAAATAGTACGAAATAATCTAGCCTTCCATTTCAGAGTTCCCTGAATCCACAAAACCAACTTTTCCATTCTCTGCTTTACTATTTCATGCTTTTGAAAACCACAAAAACAACTTTTCTGCATGCCTAACTAAACCAATCAGTCGACCATTGTTGTTCAGTCTATCATTCTTTGTGGGATCGACCCTCACTCACTAGAGGTATTACTTGGACAACCCAGTGCACTTGCCGATTCAGTTGTGGATATTCTCAAAATCTGCACCAGTGCACAGAGAAGAAGAGGGAGACGGAGACCACACCAGCCATTACACCACATCATCGCCGCCATGCCTCTCCGCCAAGTCACCACCATCGTCACCAACGATGGAGGAGAGAGGAGACGTCGAGCTACTGAAGGCTGCACATTGCTACCGTTGTGCTCGCAGGTATGGAGGGAGCTCATCGTCGCCAGCTTTGTCAGATCTCCGGCGCTAAACTCATCACTGCCGCCACCATGGAATCGCGAACGGAGGAAGCATGAGAGGGAGCCGTCGTGGAGTTGCCGTCGCCATTGGGTTCTTGGGCTCGCCGTCGTCACGTCTGTGTTGCTGTTGCGCTGCCGTTCGTTGCTGCTCAGTCACCGCCGAAGTTTCGTGTCGCCGTTCAGACCGTCGAAAACCGCTGCTAGAACCCCTGTCTACTTAGGTCAAGTTCTGGTTCTTGCATGCTGAGATTTATGGCTGTTGCATGCGATATCAAGATGTTGCGTCATCACCGGAGCTGTCGCTGCTCTGTTTTCTTGGTTACTCGTAAGTTTGGTAAGTTGTTCCTTGTTCTGAACCCTTTTAGTCGCTATTTCTGTTATATGTTGTTGAGGAATTTGCGGCATTATCGCGATAGGCTTGAGTTTTATAAGTAGAATGGAGCTGTAGTTGTGGCTGCCACTGTTGCAGGCCGAGAAAAAAGGGTTTTTAACACGCTGTATAGCTTTTGGGTTTCAACTATTCGAGGTAGAGGTGCTTTTCTTAAATTTAGTTTACTTTCAAGAATTGTTATAAGTCGATATTAACGCGAAAAATATATTTTTATGATTACGTAAGTCATATGGATTGAATTGAATTATTTTAGATAAATAAAATTGTTTGCTTGATTGAGTTATTGATTGGTTGTTTGAATTTTTGGATTTCATTGATTTCCTTGAGTTGAGTTTGGTGTGGTTGTGATCATGATTTATTGGAAACAATTAGAATGGTTGATAGATGTCTGGTTTGATTTTATAAATGATTTCATATTGGAGCTGGTTTGATTTTGAAAAAGATTTTATATTTGAATTTATTCGATTTTGTAAATGATTTTCTATTGGAGTTAGTTGGTTCTGGAAAAAGATTTTACATTGGAATTAGTTTTGTAAGAACTGAAATTAAATTAACCGCTTAGATAAAATAAATAATAATTTAATTACCCGAAATAGATTCAAAAATTTAGAAATATTAATTTTATAATTTTAAAGTGAGATTTGGATTCAATAGATTTTTTCGAGTGGAAAAATATACTTTTTTGCGGAAAAATTTTATAAAAATGCGTACCGATGATTTAGCCGACAGTACCAGCATAGGTCTTTCCAGTACTGTGTGAGAGAAAATAAAACTATAAAAATCTTTAGAAAAATATTTAGAGTTGAAAATCGGGCACTAATTCTAAAGGTTTTGGCCCAAAGTTGGGTGATGAGTCCATATTCGATGGTATATTTCAACTCACTTTGAATGGATTTTATCATATGAACTCACACTTAAGCATCAAAATAGCATACTTTTGTGTTTGATCCCTAATTTGAACTTAAATGTGAAAACATATAATTTTGTGCTTTAATAGAGCAATTTAATCCCACCTTTGTGTCATTCGATGCCGTGATATGGTTTGTGAGTGATTTCAGGCCTTGAAGGCAAGAATGGAAGGATAAAAGTGGAAGAAAGCATGTACAAGGGAGAAAACATGAAGAAAACAAGGAAAAGCACACACAGCAAAGTGTGCATGCTCACGGCGTTGCGTGCACGCGCACAAGCAAGCAAATCCATGTGTGCGTGCGCACAGCCCTGCGTGCGTGCGCACAAGCAAGAATTTCCATGTGTGCGTACGCACGCACCTGTGCGTACACACAGGTCAATTTTCAGCCGAGTGTACGGACACACACGTCTGTGCATCCGCACAGGTCCCTGCACGTGATTGCATTAATGAAACATGTGCTGCGCAATTTCTGGGTGCTTTTGGGCCATTTTGGAAGGTTGGAAGGCTGAAATGGAAGGCTATATAAAGGGGATATCAACACATTTGAAGGCATTAGGACTTAGATTTTATTTTTCCTTAGTTTCATATAGTAGGAGTAGGAGTAGGAGTAGTGTAGCTTTGCTCTCTTAGGGTTTAATTTCCATTTCCATTGTAGCATTTTATAGAAGCTTTTCTCTTGGATTTTGCATCTTTAATTGTAAGTACTCTTTAATTCCTCTTTAATTACATTGTCTTTATTTTCATTTCCTTTGGTTCGAACACTTTGTTTATATTGCAATTTTGTGTCTCTTGAAGTTTTGATTAATGAATTTTACATTTCATGCTTCCTTTATGTTTGATTGCTTGTTTATGTTTGGTTTATATTGATAGTTTGTTATAGTTTTCCATTTTCCTTTACAATTTCCCATGTTTTTCAATTATGCACACAAGGTGTTTGTGAAAATGCCAACTCTAGATTTTGAGTAGATTTTCCCACCTTGGCTTGTGGTTTGAGTCCCTAGGATACTAGAGTCATAATGTCCGACATTTAGTGGTAATTCTTGGGTAGTTAGTTGGCTCTTGTTTCCATTGACGCTAGCCTTTTATCAATTAGTTTGGTAAGTTGGTTAGGACTTATGGATTAAGGTCAATTATGCTTGCTTGACTTACTCCTCGATGGTTGGAATTGACTAGGCGAGATTGACTCATGATAATTACCATAGTTGTGGTTATGGCAATGATAGGATTCCTTGGATCCTCATTCCCAAGTCAAAGCTCTTTATTGCATTTTCACTAGTTTTGACCTCACTTTCTCTTTAATTGCATTAATTACAATTTCGATCATTGTTTAGTTCTTTTAATATTTTGTTCTTTGATTTTAAAACCCCTTTTTGTTCCCTTCACAACCGAAAGAAGTAACATTTCATTTGCAGTCCCTGGGAGAACGACCCGAGGTTTCATTACTCTCGATTTATATTTTGCTTTAAATTTAAAACATTTGATCTTGAGAATTCATTGTTGGTTTAGACTATAATTTCAACGATGGAATTCTATTTTGTGAAAATCTAGACTAACAGTAGTCCTCCTTGTCAAATTTGGCGCCGTTGCCGGGGAATGCAAACGGTGTTATATCTTTTGGTTGTTGTTAATATGTTAATAGTGTAAATAGCTCTTTTTGGTTGTTTGTTTGTTTTTGTTAGTAGATTTTTGTTTATATTTTCTTAATGACTTTTTCTCACCATTGCCACTATGCACCCCAATGGAACCCAAACACTTACCCTTATAGTCACCAATCTTACACACCACCCCCTCACTACATGCAAAACCCTTACCCTCATGAGTTTGATTGTCAACCTTCATCGCCTCAATCCTCAACTTCGTATACGGATCAAGCCACACAAGAATTATTTTTCATGCTCATTCAAGAACAACAAGAGTTCTGAAAGAAGCAAGAGCAAGTCATGTGTACCTTAGCAAAGGCTTTGGATCATTTAGCTTCATTACGTTCATGCCACAAGCAAGAAACTTCAATGGATGAATGTGTGGAACCAAGTAAAAAGTGTGGAGTGAAAGAAGAATTACAAAATCAAGTAGAAGATGTCAAGTCACAATATGAAATGCAAGAGAAGATAAATGAAGAATGCTAGGAATTGATCAAGAGGATTCCATCATTCAAGATTTTTTGTCCAACTTGGGTAATTCCTTCTATGACCTTCATGAACCTCCCTTATTGGATTTGGAAGGAGATCTTGATGTGGACTTCACACAACCTCCAATATTTGACTTGAGTAATGATGAAGAAGATTCAAAAGAGATTGAGGAAGATATTAGTTTCCAAGAGGTGAAGATAGTTGTGCAAGAACAAATTGAGCGGGCGAAGATTTCTCTAACAAGATTTCTAGGCCCACATCAATATGCCATTTTGGAAACGGATGGTCAACTTCAAACTTTTCTTGGAGTAGTAGATGGTGAAAAGAAGAATGTTGATTGGCTAAAGAATAGGAAGTTCATTATCGGAGCCAATTCAACATTTGGAGCTCAATTTTGGTGCAAGAGTCACTTTAGTGAATTCTGGGAAGTGCACAAGCATGTCAATGGTGATGAAGAAACTCAAGTATGGGATTCGGGCATTAATTTCAAAAAGCAATACTTGAGGATCCCAGTTGCTAGCTTGAAGTCTCTCATAAGTTTGATGAAACTTAATTGGGACCCCGGAGGTCGGATCAATAGCAAACTTGGTTGGAGATTCAAGGAGGAGTGGAAGCATAAGCCGCCCTAGCAAGGATCTTCTCACCAAGTCCAACTTAGGACTATAAACAAAGTGCTAGGTGGGAGGTACCCCACCATGGTAATATCCTTCCAACCTATTCTCTTTTAGATTTTGTTTCATGAATAATTGGTTAGTTTGCTTGGTTGATTGCTTTATTTTGATGGTTGTCGAGTAATTTTAATGAAATAAGTGTTTTTGGGAGTTTTATGATGTTTTGGGGCTTGAAAACCTGTTTGGAATATCAATTTTGGTCCCTTAGAGCCAAAATTCTTGTTGTAGGAACAGAGACCTGTGCATCCGCACAGATCTGTGCTTGCGCACAGCTCTCCTATTTCGCATTCCTGTGCGTCCGCACAGAAGTATGCGCGAGCACGCCTTCAAAAGCCCTCTCAGCTCGCAGCACACGCACGCCTTGTGTGTGTGCACACCTCCCTCTTTTCCCTTCTATGCGTCCGCACACCATGCGTGCGGCCGCACACTTCCCTTCTTTCAAAAAAAAAATCCCTTGTGCGAGCGCACACCCTCTGTGCGCCCACACAGCTAGAGCAACACCCCGTGGTCGCAGCGCACGCACAAGTTGTGCGTATGCACCCAAACCTTTTCCTTCTTCTATGCGTCTGCACACTATTATTGCGGCCGCACAGGCTGCGTTCCACCTTCTACTTGCAGCACTCGCACAACCCTGAGCACGCGCACACCCCTTCTTTCTCCCCTGTGTGTGTCCGCACACGACCTTGTGCATCCGCACAGGTCACTTTTCGAACGTTAATTCGAAAAGATCAGGGGCTCGCGCTTCATTTCCTCACTTCTCTCCAAAACTTTCTTCTCCTTCTCTGAACACATACCCACCCAGCCCCTTCGTCCCTCCACCCCACAACCAACCACCGCCGAGGACCACATTGCTGCCGCCGTCACTCTCCCTCCCTCCATCTCTCTCTTCCTTTCTCTTCTCTCTCGCACTACATTTCTCTCGCCTTGTCCCTGTTTCGCGCTTCTCTGCCACCACGCCAGCGCTGCCCTAGGCTGCGCCTCTCTGTCCGGGGAGCAGCACCCAGTAGCGGCGGTCCCCTGTGCCACTGCGCCTCTCTCCATCTACCACCCTTCCTTCCCTTTACATTGTAGGTCTTCCCCCTGTTTTCCTTCACCCCTATTCCATTTCTTTCCTGCTTTTTTTTACTGCTTCTTTTTACTTTTGTTTTTTATTCTACTTTAGTTTCTAGGTGGTTTTAGGTTAGATGATTCACAGTTTTCTGGATTGAATATGAACATGTAATTTTGGCTGAATACTTGAATCATTTTCTGCACTGGATGAAGTTGCTGTTCTTACTTGAACTGTGAATGCTGCTTGTCAATTTCTGCACATGACATACCTGATTAAATGGAAATTCTGGTTCAAATTCTGTGTCTGATCAACATAAGTTTTTGCATTTTCTTTTATTTGGCATTATTAATTTCTGATTGTGCACATTTTCTTTTATTCTATTTGCGGTCTGAGATGATTTGCTTAGTATATTCTGTACTCCTGCTGAAAACATCAATCTGAACGTCACTTTGCCTATGTAATTATCGTGTTTGATGTCGCCTTTTTGCTGAGCATATCATTCTTTGAATTAACATGCTATTATGCACTTCTTTGCTGATCTTGTCCTAAAACCGAATTGGATTGGAATGTACATCTTTGATCCTCCTATTTGGTACTTTTAAGTGTATAGTATGCTGATTCCATGCATTATATGCTGACTGCCAAACCATCTTGTTTTAAACCCAAACTAGCTTGAATAGTATCAATCTTCAATTCTGTTTGGCACTTTATGCAGCAGTAAATATAATGTTTATTTGGTGAATTGAATAACTGCTTATTCATGTGTGTTTAACATCAAAGCCATGTACATAACAACTTGTTGCTTTAAGTTTTTGAGCAACGCAACCTTGTTTTCAATCGAGCATTGCTTTGGACAACAGATTGTGTATATATGGTGATCTCCTATCTTCTAAACATGAATATGCATAGGCTTTTGCTCTGAATCTGATTTGTACCCATTGTGCCAATTTTTACAAAATTTTTCAACCTATAAAGCACAATGGCGAAAATCAATTTCTCTCTATTCAATTCACATACATCATGCACCTAAGTCCTATCTATGCTTCCATTTGTTGTTTACTCGTTGATTTGTCACTTAGGTTGCTTAATTTTAGGAAAATGCATTCTCTTTTGAACATTCTACTATTTACACATGTTTTTCCTTGATTTGCATCTATTTATCTGACTGGCTCTTAATAGAATTGTTTGATTATATCCTTCTTCTTTCTGTGATTTTATCTGTTTCCTGAGTTGTATTCTGTTTTTGTCTTTTAAGGATGGGTCGCAAGGAAAAGGAGAAAGCCAACCCCTTGGCTCGCCCTCCTCCCGTGCCTCCTAGTGACCATCTAGACACTTTTATCAATTCCGAGGCCCAAGAGCAATATAAAAAGCTAGAAAAGCGCGCCTTTCATTATGAGAGGAAGCTAAACCTGCCTGAGAAATATGCGGATGCCATTCTAAACAGAATCGATTTCTATCATTGGGAATTCGTAAAATTCGATCCGTTGGAAGTAAATGAACACCAGGTCAAAGAATTTTACGCAAATTTCCTAACGAGGGATGCCAAAACTATTTTTCTCAGAGGTGTCACCTTGGACACCTCTGATACTGCTTTAGAGGCCCTCTTGGACATTCCGCATATTCCTCCGGCTAGGGACGCTCTCACTCAAATAATGACGGACGTCACCAAGGGCAAAATTTCATTGGATGGGATCCTAAAAAAGATTGGCCAGCCTGAGGCTAAGTGGGAATATAGCAAGGGAGAGCAGCCTGTCTCCGCGAGTATTGCGTGCACAGACCTTAACCCGGAAGCAAGGATCTGGCAGCAGATCATTGCCGATTATATCCTTCCAAGCACGCATGCCACGCATATTAGGATTCGGGTGGCAGTGATACTATGGTCTATTCTGGAGGGGAAGAGGATCTCTGTTCTTCCCCCCATCAGAGAGTCGATGATGAAGGTGAACCTACAACAGAAATTCAACATTCCCTTCCCATTCCTCATCACCATATTAGCAGCCTTATCTGGTGTAGAGAGACATCCGATAGACCGGATGTCTGTCTACAACAATAAGCAGCCGTATCTGCCATACATCGATTATGACGGGCCACCTCAGAAGAAAAGGAAGACTATTGAGCCTCCATCAGTAGCAGCAGAGCCTTCAGCACCTCCTTCAGCACCCGCACCTATACCCCGACCTCAGACACCCTATGAGATGTGTCGGGAGATCCTTCAGGCCGTCCACTGCTATGAGCACCGAAACGCTCGCCGCTTCCAGTGGATAGTGACGAAGTTTGAGGGTAGAGAGCCTGGACCACCTCCTCCAGATACGCCAGAGGCCGAGGAGCTTGCATTTGAGGAGCCAGCAGCTGAAGCTAGTCAGGTAGTCCAGCCACCTGAGCAGCTACCTGAGGAGCCTATGACTGAAGAGGTAGTAGTTGACAGAGCTGAGGAGCATGCAGTGGAGGAGCCGGCAACTGCAGCCGAGCCGAGAGCGGAGGCAGCTGACCAGGCAGTGGACCCGCCAGCAGCACAGACCACCACACAGCCATCCAATGCCCTTATTGTCTACCAGCGCCATCACCACCCACCACCGCCAGGCGGTGGAGCCTCACATGATTAACCTCTCCCGATTGATTCCTTAGGCACTGAGAACAGTGCATACCTTAAGTGTGGGAGAGGATCTTCTATTTTTGGGTGTAAATATTCTCTCCTGAACACTCTCATTCAGTTTACTCTTAGTTTTATTATGGTTTTATGGATATTGACAGCACTTTACTTTCTCATATTGCTTACTACTTTTCAGTATATATATATTAGTCGCCTTTAGTTATCTTTAGTATTGCATTTCTAGTCTTGGTATATATATATTGCATCTTTATATTGCTTGGTATATAGTATAGATATGGATTGTGATTGGATGATGCGAATAGCATATGCCTGGTTATCTTGATCCTAATTATTCATGTTACTTTTTGCTTGTTGAAAATTAGAAAAAGAACTAAGAAATTTTGAAAAATTTTGCATCCATCACATCATACATACATATAGGAAATAACTTTGGTGAAAAATAACAATTTTTCCAAGAATTTTGCTTCAAGGGCATTCTATTGAATTGATTGAGAAAACTATTTTCAAACTTGCTTGAATGAATTCTTCTAGAACATAGAAGAGTAAAGAACAAATACCTTGTGAGTCTTTGAGCTATATTGAGCGATATATCTCTTCTATGATAGTAATCTTGGTTTTGCTTGATTCTTTATTTCCATTGATTGATGTCTTGAATTGCATTGAGCATGATTGAGGCCATCTTTGATAAAAGCTTACTTTACCCATATAGCCTTACCCTTGCATCTACCATTGTTAACCCCTTTTGAGCTTTATTTACCCCATTGTTCTTGATACTAGCACATCACAACCTTAAGCAGAATACCATGATTTACCTTGGATTGTATCCTTGATTAGCTTAGGTTAAGGAGGGTGTTTCATTTAAGTGTGGGGAAATTTTGGGAAACATTGGTAGTGAATGACATCGTTTGATTTTTTGGGTGTTCATTGAAAATTTTGGAAAATGGGTGCATTCATGTATGAACTATTGAACCATATGCATTTGACTTTCAAAAAAAATATATCATCATGAAAAGGGGATGAAAGTTACCCCTAAGTAAGGAAAATGAATAAGAAATGCATATGTGATGAAAATGAAAGAGCATACATGAATGTGTATAAAAAGTAAGAATAAGAAGGTTAGGTTGCATACTCTTGTCATTGGATTGAGAAATATTAAGTTGGATACTTAAACTAATCAAGGATTCAACCAATTTAGTCCACTTAGCCATATCTATCCCACCTTTACCCTAACCCCATTACAACCATATGAAGCCCTCATGATAAATGCATTCATGCATCACTTGTTGTTGATTGTTAGATGAAAAGTAACTCTTTGAAAGTATGATTAGAAGAGACTTGAGTGAATTGACCCTTAGACACCTAGTAATTAGAGTGTATACATACCTAGTGAGGGTTCAATTACTCAACTCTATGTTTTCATACTTCTTATCATGTATTCATGCAAGTTACTTCATTTTGATGAGTTGAACCAATTCTTTAGATTTTGGTTGCAATGGATTGTTTCCTTGCTCTGCCCTACTTGTCTATACTTGCTTGGAAATTTGATTGTTTGTTTTCACCAATTTCATATAGATACTATAGATAGATAAATAGATAGATAGTACTTACATACTTGCATGCACATAGATAGTTGCATTTAATAAGTTGATTACCCCCTTGATGATTCTCCTTATTGGTTTAGCATGAGGACATGCTATTGTTTAAATGTGGGGGAGTTGATGAGTCCATATTTGATGGTATATTTCAACTCACTTTGAATGGATTTTAGCATATGAACTCACACTTAAGCACCAAAATAGCATACTTTTGTGTTTGATCCCTAATTTGAACTTAAATGTGAAAAGATGCAATTTTGTGCTTTAATAGAGCAATTTAATCCCACCTTTGTGTCATTCGATGCCGTGATATGGTTTGTGAGTGATTTCAGGCCTTGAAGGCAAGACTAGAAGGATAAAAGTGGAAGAAAGCATGTACAAGGGAGAAAACATGAAGAAAACAAGGAAAAGCACACACAGCGAAGTATGCGTGCGCACGGCCTTGCGTGCGAGCGCACAAGCGAGAAAATCCATGTGTGCGTGCGCACGCACAAGCAAGAATTTCCATATGTGCATACGCACGCACCTGTGCGTACGCACAAGTCAATTTTCAGCCGAGTGTGCAGACGCACACGTCTGTGCGTCCGCACAGGTCCCTGCACGTGATTGCATTAATGAAACATGTGCTGCGCAATTTCTGGGTTCTTTTGGGCCATTTTGAAAGGTTGGAAAGCTAAAATAGAAGGCTATATAAAGGGGATATCAACACATTTGAAGGAATTATGACTTAGATTTTATTTTTCCTTAGTTTCATATAGTAGGAGTAGGAGTAGTGTAGCTTTGCTCTCTTAGGGTTTAATTTCCATTTTCATTGTAGCATTTTATAGAAGCTTTTCTCTTGGATTTTGCATCTTTAATTGTAAGTACTCTTTAATTCCTCTTTAATTACATTGTCTTTATTTTCATTTCCTTTGGTTCAAGCACTTTGTTTATATTGCAATTTTGTGTCTCTTGAAGTTTTGATTAATGAATTTTACATTTCATGCTTTCTTTATGTTTGATTGCTTGTTTATGTTTGGTTTATGTTGATAGTTTGTTATAGTTTTCCATTTTCCTTTACAATTTTCCATGTTTTTCAATTATGCACACAAGGTGTTTATGAAAATGCCAACTCTAGATTTTGAGTAGATTTTCCCACCTTGGCTTGTGGTTTGAGTCCCTAGGATACTAGAGTCATAATGTCCGACATTTAGTGGTAATTCTTGGGTAGTTAGTTGGCTCTTGTTTCCATTGACGCTAGCCTTTTATCAATTAGTTTGGTAAGTTGGTTAGGACTTATGGATTAAGGTCAATTATGCTTGCTTGACTTACTCCTCGATGGTTGGAATTGACTAGGCGAGATTGACTCATGATAATTACCATAGTTGTGGTTATGGCAATGATAGGATTCCTTGGATCCTCATTCCCAAGTCAAAGCTCTTTATTGCATTTTCACTAGTTTTGACCTCACTTTCTCTTTAATTGCATTAATTACAATTTTGATCATTTCTTAGTTATTTTAATCTTTTGTTCTTTGATTTCAAAACCCCTTTTTGTTCCCTTCACAACCGAAAGAAGTAACATTTTATTTGCAGTCCTAGGGAGAACGACTCGAGGTTTCATTACTCTCGGTTTATATTTTGTTTTGAATTTAAATCATTTGATCTTGAGAATTTATTGTTGGTTTAGACTATACTTTCAACGATGGAATTCTATTTTGTGAAAATCTAGACTAACAATAGTCCTCCTTCTCATTGGGCTAAATGAATAAAAAATACTAAGCGGTTGGACCGGGTCCAAGTTGGACCCAAGCCTAACATATAAATATCTCATTAACGAGGCATTCAGTCTTATTCTCACCCTAAGAAGAAAGGAATCACGTTGAATGTAACACCCTAACTTTTGGCACCTCATGACCATACTAAAAGCTCAGGTATTACTTACCTCCAAACCTTGTTATTTTATACTATCTTTATTTAATATCGAGCCTTCACTAATACGAACCGAAACCTTTAATTAAGAAAACGAAGATTCTTTATTTTAAACCAATTAACCACAAAGGTATATATATTCACATAGCATAAAATACATAGACTAATTTCAAGATTCTCAAAACAAATCCTACCCCTCTAAAAATCGAAATAATAAATGATGAGGGGAAAATATATTCTAACAACTCAACTTGTGAATATAATCTTCTATGCTTCAGTAGCTCCCACTAAACCTTCACACCTGTAGCTAAAATGGGTGGAAATAGGGGGTAAAAACTGGGGAGTTCTTAATAAGGTCGGGGTTAGAAGTTAAGTTCTTTATCCAAATTTAAAACTCATATTTTCCTTATAAAAATTTCACGCAAAATGACATTTCATATATTTCACCGCTTACTAAGAAACCATTTTAACCAAAACTTACCACTGGTCCTTCTAATCACGGCCTTTGCCCCAAATCAAATCAATTCGGCCTACGGCCTAATTCAACACGAATCACCATCAAAACTCAATCACAAAACAGAATCAATCATAGGCACAAACAATGTAAGACAAACACAAATCAGAGAGCAATTATAGAACATAAAATCCAATCACAAGCACACACAATCATGAAAACACAATCACAATAAGTATACTCAAATAAGTATGATGCATGCCTAGTCCTATACAGGTCATGAGCTCATGTGTCAGTTTGTTGCCCGATTCCCGACACTGATCCTGAAATAAGCATTTTGTATCGCCGTTCTTATCTCAGCCAACGTCCCCTCCATGAGCGTTACACATCGCCGTTCTCATGGGAACCTTCCTTTCGATCTCCAGTGAGTGTTACGTATCGCCGTCCCCACTAGACACTTGGCACTAAAGCCCAAACGGCATTCAATTTCTTTTTAATCTTTGCTCTCTATTCTACCGCAGCAGAGATCCCTTTAATTAATACCTTCTTTTCTATCTACTCTACTATGGCAGACGTTCATTAAAATCTTTTTATCTTTGGTCTCTGCTCTCCTGTGGCAAAGATCTGCTCTCCTGTGGCAGATATCCCTTTAGTTAATACATTCTTTTTTTTCTCATCTTTCTCTTTTATTTTCTTACTTCTTTTCTTTCTCTCTTTTTTTTCTTTAATCTTTTAATTCTTTATCATAACTCAACTTCACATTCTTCTTTTTCCTTTCCCTAAGTATCTTATGAAAAAGAATTATAAAGTACTTTAATTAAGTCTGCGTTCTCTAAAACTTTTAAGATCACTACTCTATTTGCTCTTCTCTAAAATATAATAGTATTAATAATATCTTTACTAGATAATATTCTTAATAAAATAATAATAACAATAATATAAATAAGATATTTTAAATAGTAAGTATATATATATATTCTTAAAGCTTATTTTATAAAACTTTAGTTTTTAAACTCTTATTAATTACTTTTAAACTACGAACTTTTAAATATTCTATTTTTAACCTTAATATTTTATAAAATTATATTCAAATCCTCAATTATTTTCATATTTATAAAAATAGCCTGAAGTTTTATAAAATACTCATTTTATTTCTGAACTTTATTTATTATCCAAAATACCCGAAAAACGTATATAATTACAAAACTAACTTCGATTTTTATTAAATTACTATTTCATTCTCAAATATAAATTTTAATTCTCTGATTATAACTTTATCAAAGAACCGAATCTCATTTGCAAAATTCATCAAGTTTTCAACTTGAGTTTTAAGTCCATTTTTTAAGCTTTATTATTACCGATTTTTCTCATTTTTTAATTTAATCTTTTAACTACCAAATCTCATCAATTTTCTCAAAAATATCACATCACAACAGTCCTAAAATCATTAAAAGAACCACCGCTGAGCTATTTTTCAAACCAACAAATCACAAATAACAACAATAATTCAACATAAACTCATTTAAACTCAACAATTATCAACCAAATCAACATTCACCTAGTAAATTCATATTTAATTATTATAAAATTACCAAACCCTACCTTCGTACATAAATCACAACACCGGACCTTCTGAAAAAGCTTTCTAACCGAGTTGCTGAAGAGAAAAACGTTAGAAATCGTTTATGTCTCCTAAAACTCTAATTGGCCGAACTCAAGAGAAAAGGGAGCTATGTCACCGTCAGCTTCTACCAAACAAAAATAACGCTAACATGTAGAGGAAAATGATACAAATACTTTTATCAGATTAAATTTTTTATTGAAATTACAGATCACAAGAAATCGAAACCGAAAACTCTCGGGTTCCATGGAGCTTACGTTCCCTCTCTCTCTCATTATTTTTTCTTGGTTTAATTACTCTGTTGGTCCCTATAGTTTCACAAAATTTTCAATTAGGTCCCTATACTTTTTTTCTTTTTAATTAGGTCTCTGCACTAATTTTTTTTTCAATTGAGTCCCTATACTTTTTTTTCCTTTTATTTTAGTCCCTGCACCAATATTTTTTTTTCAGTTGAGTCTCTATACAATTAAGCCAATTACTACTAAAAAGGACTTAATTGAAAAAAAAATTAATACAGAGACCCAATTAAAAAGAAAAAAAATATAGGAACCAAAATTTCGTGAAACTATAGAGATCGACAAAATAATTAAACTTTTTTCTTTCTTAACGTTAAAGCAAGAAATGAGATGCTGATGATGGTGATTAAATGATAAAGAATGTGAAGGTGTCATGGTGTTACACATATGTATATATATACATGCCACGTTGCTTTCTTTCTTTACCCCTTCAATGGCTTCGGCCAATTTTTTTTTTGTTTTCATTTGTTCCATAATAATAATAATAATAATAATAATTAAAATTTTGTCTATTAAAATAATTTTTAATAAATAATTCAAATTAATAGAATAAGTTATAATTAAATTAAACTTTAATAATCATAAAATTTTATTTAATTATTTTTATTAAAAAATAATTTTTTTAAAAACAAAATTTTAATATAATATAATATAATAACTCATAAATAATTAATTATTTGATTTTTAAAAATTAAAAGTGTTACAGTGAACTTGTGAAGAGAAGAAGAAACTCCATTGTCACTATTCATCTCTTTTTTTTTGGCCATATCTTGAGTTAGAGAGCTTCTATTTGTGTGTTGTTTAGGGCCACGCGATATTTTTATCGAGTCCGTCATTTCTATCTAAACAAAGTTGGTAAGAACTCGAAATTCATGCTCCAGTTTTCTTCCCTAACATATTTTGTATTTTATGTTTAGTTTTTGAGTAGATTTTTGTGTTTTTGGTTGATTAAGTGATATCTAATGTTGGTCTATTATTGGTTTATACCTCAATCACCGTTGGGTAAGATAAGGTATCTCTTTACCCTTGTGGTTTAATGATTTTGTGAACTTTAAGATTGGTTTTAGTATATTATATGATATTAGATTGAGAATTGGTGTCTATTGGAGCTGACTTAGGGTATTTGGAACTTTTGGATTGAGCCTGGTTGGCTTTGTTTTGGTGTTTTGAATTTTACAGGAATCGACCAAGGTATTGTTTTGGTTTTCTTTAGTTAATATGTAATATTTTGTAAAACTTAGACTAATGGACCTTAAGATATGATTGAATTGATTGTTGATAATTATTGTTGATTGATGATGATTATTGAAGATTTTGTTGTTAATTATTGAGGTTGGCAAATATTGATGATGATATAATGATGAATAATGATTGATGATAAAATTGATGGTTGATATTGATGAGAGGTTGTGATTGTTATTGTTATTGATGAGTATTGAAGATGAAAAATTGGCAAATAATGATAGTAATGAAAATTTATAAGTTTTGGTGTGATTTAGATGGAATTTGGAGTTTATGAATGAAGCGATAGTGAGAAGTGTATGATCTAGGCTTTGGAATACTTGAAAGATGATTGAGGATTGCTTATATATTATCTTGGGTATAGTTAGTTTGGTTGTAAATTGAGTGTTTTGAAAACCAGAGGTTTTTACAACTTTTGGTAAAATTTTGTTTTTGATGAACTTTGATGAGCCATAATATGGCCTTCAAATCCTCGAATTTGATAAAACTTAATTTAACTAAAAGTTTGATCCAAGAGGTTTAAGACGTTCAAAGAACGAATGAAAAATATTTTAAAACAAGAAAATATGGCGCATTTGAAGTTTGATGTCAAAAATTAAATTCTGTAGCAAAACAACTTTTTGTGAAAATCGGGTGTCATGCATACGCGGAACCGGCGTATGTACACGAGCCTTGGCCTTGGACAAACACTCCTGCGTATGCAACCTGGCCTTCGTACACGAGTTTGCCATTTTTACACTTCCGCATACGCAGCCATTTGCATGCGTACGTGGCACCCCTTTTCTGTTTAAACGCTCGCGTACGCGGACAACGTACGCGTACGTGAGATTGGAAAAATGACACCCATACGTATGCGAGAATGGGCATGTGTACACGAGACCCCCTGTTTTGCTGAAAAATGTAATTTTTGTGTTTTGAAGTACTCCTCTCGCTTTCTAAACCACTTAATTGCTATTTAGGACCCCTTAGCTATTATTTAGACTTTTGGGATAAGGGAAAACACTTTGAGTGGATTTAGTTAGATAAATTCTATATGAAATTAAAAACGAAGACTTAGGTTTGGAAAGTTCTGTGGATGGAATGACTTGAGTGGATTAGAGGAGTGTTGAGATGATAATGTATTGAGATAAATGAATGATTTGAGTTGTTGGAATTGACGAGATGAGTATTAAAGGACTTTTGTTATATGAGCTGTGATCACTGAGACTGATTCTATATTATTTGATATGCTGAGATTTGGTAAGTCGCTATGCGCCTCGAGTAAGAACGGTGGTGAATCCCGCTTGTCAAGGTAGCGGCGCCGGCGTAGGAGTTGTGGCAGTCTCCTGCCTACGTTCAGATGTGAGGGCTGAGGTAGTATCCTGCTCGCATAACCTTCTCTGTCGCAAGAGTGAGACGGACACTATATCCTTGGAATGCGCATGAAAGTGGGATGGGCTATATATCCCAGGAATGATAGTGTGCAGGCACTATATCCCTAGGTGCACAGAGTGAGTCGGACACTATATCCCAGGACATGGCAAAAAGGCTACATCCAAAAGGATGTGTCGAGTTGGCAAGTTTGAACCAACAATGTGATATCACAGGCAATAGGACAGGTATTCATCATAAGCATCTTCTATATGCTTGTTTGCTTTGCTTAACTTTATGCCTAAATGAATCACATGCCAACTTGATTTTTGTCTTACTTGTTGTATATGTATATTATTTGTGCTTTACTTGTTTGTATTACCTGTGTTTTCTCCTGGGATTGAGGAGGCTCAGTAGGCGGTGGCGATGGAAACGCATGGAGGATAGTTGGTAAAGGCTGTGGGATAGCGGTGACTAGTATTAGTTAGAAATCTCTTAAGTTAGATTACCTTATTTATGGTTTAATTTATATATATTTCAGTAAGCTTGAATATCTGTACCGATGTGAAGTTTTAGGATTGCCTTTGGCTTTCCAAAACCTTATATCTTAACTATTGGACACTGTTACCATACTGAGAACCTTCGGTTCTCATACTATATGTTGTTATTTTTTAGATGCAGGTCGCAACCCATCTCGGTGAGTTTGCGGATGGTAACAGAGTGGAGGATGACTCACTCTTGTATTTTGTTATTTTGTTGTAGTATTCTTTCAGTCTTAAATAGTTTGGTTGGGACCCGAGAAGGGTGGTAAAGTTCAAATTTTAAGAGGAGACACTGCCAAAATTTTTATAAAACTATGAGACTTTATTTGATGCATTATTTAAAAGAAAGTTAGGTTTAAGAATCATATTATTTGATTTAGATTTATTATAGAAAGATGATTTTGGGTCTTCAAAAAATTATTGAAGTTGAAAATGAAGTTGATTTGAGACTTTTATTTTAGTGAAAAGGAGTTTTATGAAAGAGAAATGGATTTGAATTATTTTTAAAGAGAGAGTTTGATATTTGAAACACCTGGGCAGTACGCAAGGATTGTGGTTTAGTCCCACTTGCTTCGAGTCAATATTTTAAAAGATTGTGATTTTGAATGTGAGCTTTCATCTGGCAAGGATCGTGGTGGTGTACTGCTTATTCAGTGTCGTGATGGACATAGGGATCGTGGTTGTTTACTGCCCACAGGTTGTGAAAGTGTTTGTAGGGATCGTGGTTGTTTATCACCCATGTGTTTTTTCCAATTAAAAATCTTGTGATGATTGTGGTGGTGTACCGCTCACCAGGTAGGGATCGTGGTGGTGTACCGCCTACCAGTTTTCAAGAGGATGATATCCAGGTTAGCTACCGGATGTATCGAATTCTGGCAAAATAACCGACACGTGAGCTCATGGCCAGTAGGTACATGCATGCATCATACTGCATTTGTTTGCTGGTGTACTTAAGTGTTTTGGTTTGCCTATCTGATGATTTTTGCCTAATTGTTATTTGTTGTACTTGCTGTAATTGCTCTCTGATTGTGTTTGCCTTACATTACTTGTGCCTGTGATTGATTCTGTTTTGGGATTGAGTTTTGATGGTGATTTGTTTTGAATTGGGTCGGAGGCCGAGTTAATTTGATTTGGGCCAAAGGCCGAGTTGATTTAATTTGGGCTGGAGGCCGAGTTGATTTGATTTGGGCCAGAGGCCGTGATTGGTTGGATCAGTGGTAAGTTCTGGTTAAAATGATTTCTTAGTAAGCGGTGAAATGTATGGAATGATATCAGTTTTAAATTTGGATAATGAACTGATGATCACTGTGATTGAAAATAGTTTTATTTAAAATATCTTCTTATGACAATTCTTAAAATCCTTTACTGAGAACTAGTAAGGACGATGTTTTTACCCCCTACAAAGTTTTCTTTTCTGGATGAAAGAAAAGTTTAAGGATTTTTCTGCGCGTCTGATTATACTCTATATTATTGTATATATAGTTATAGTTTTTCTCGCCTTTTTTATTATGTGTAAGAGGGATAGGAGTTATAATGATATGTTTTGTATGTACAGTTATAAGTTACTTGTATAAGAAGTTTTGTATGTGTATACATATATATATATATGAGGATTGTGATTTGAATTTGGTTATATATACATGTTTGAAATTTCAAAGAAAATAGTGATACAGTTTCGAGTTATAAGGCTCATATCTTATTATTAAATATATGGAAGTTGTCGTAATATTCTTGCTATCAGATTGGCGTAGCCGAAAGCGTGACATTCTGATAGTGAGGATGTTACAACAAGGATTGCTTTTTCTAAAGAATTCAACATCTCCGAAGCTTTTAATATTCCCTATCCTTGATTACTTTTCTAACTCTCTAAGCCATCTCTCACCCAATAATCGAAACAAAATCAATTCTCTCCTCTGTTATTTCCTCTACATCACGATCCAATTTTCTCTTGCCAATGTTTGATTGATCTAATTAGAGATTCAATTAGACGTTGCTTGTTTCAATCCGTTAATCTTCGTGGGAACGATATCCACTTATCATGATATTACTTGATGCGATTTGGTGCACTTACCAATAGTACGAGCATATCAATTTTGTTTCATTAATGATATTTGCATTTTGATGGAATTGATATTGCTATCTTGTGTTCTGTGTCAAGGTGTTGTATCCCCACTAGAGCCGTCATCAGAAGGTTCATGAAAATGACACCGATTCTTGAAAGTGCTAGGTTTAGTACTTTTGGACAATGTTTGTGTCACCTCCTGCCTCCATTTCTCTAATTCATTCAAGCGATTAATTAAGTGTTGAGTGACCCTTTTGCATTATCCTCATATCAACTAAAATATTATTTAAAATGGATCGCCATAGCAATGAACCTGCAAAAATGTTATAAAAAAGATATCACTCTCTCATGTATTTTACTTAAAAATGGACACTTGTATTTACTTTTAAAATTAATTTTTATCCTCTATTAAATTTATCACTCTTACTTTTTACAACTCTAAAAATTTTTTAGTTGTTACACTTTAAAAACTAAATAAAAATAAAAGAATTTGATCAATTAAAGAAGAGTTAAATCACAAGTGTAAAAAAAAAATAAAAAAAAAACCAAAATATATCAAAATAAAGATAAAGACCAAACTAACAAGACCAAAAAAAAGTGAACTAGCAAAATTGAAAATTATCTAAGATATATAATTTATTTTTTTATTATTCTTGTACTATATGGGTTTTTTTTTTTTTAAGAAAAAAATGCTACTGATGCTCACTTTTTTTTTGGGTTTAAATCAAACCTCTCTTAAAAGGAAACAAGTTAGAACGAAAATAAATAAATAAAAATAAAGAAAGAAAGAAAGAAAATCAAACAAAGAACAAAGGACATAGAAAAATAAATAAGAGAAGGGGCAACACTGGAGAATGAGAATCACAATATTAAATGAATAAAAAATAATAAAATAATAACAAAAGAAATCCACTTTAAGGTGACTTAGACAAATGTAATTGACCAACATCATAAGAGATGAGAATATTAAGACTATATTTAGCTATGATAATAGGATAAAATAAGATATTAAGAATAAAATATAAAATATAAAAATATAAAAATTAATATTTTTATATTTTATTTAATAATAAATTAAAATAAATTATAAAGTTTAATTTATTTTTATTTTTTTATTTAAAAAATAAAAAAATATAACAATAAAAAATATTATTATAAAAAATTAATAAAAATAATTAAAAAAATAAAAAATAAATTGTGTCTTTTATTAATATTTTTGTATTTTTTTTGTCAGAATGAACACAAAACACACTAATTTAATATTTTTAGACACAATATCTCTATTTATATTTCATATTTTTAACATATTTTTGTGTCTTTGTATTTCTGTCTTATTGTTCCATACTTATAAACAAACGTAATCTAAAATGCAACATTTTTTTTTTGGAACAAGAACGAAGATATGATACTAAAAGAACAAAAGTGCAATTTATTTTGTTTTTAACTTAAGAACACAAACAAACACAGACACACAAAAAATAAATGAAGATAACATTTTTATCTTTGACTCAAGAAAAACAAACACACAAATAGAGATTAAATATAGTTTAATAAGAATTAATTTAATATTTAAAATCTGATACTAAATTATACGAAATAAAACTTAGGATAAGATAAAAATTAAAAAAAGAAAATCACTTTACGTCAATTTGATTTTTTGATACTCCAATTCATACTTTGATTTTTTGATACTCCAATTCATACTTAAGTTTTTCAAGAAATTCAGAGAAATTTCATTCATCAAAATTAGTAAAAAATAGCTATAAAATTCAAAAGTTTTTATATCACTTAGTTTTTTTCTTTTTTTTTTTTTGGACAGGGATCTTGGCCAACTGTAACAACCCGAATTTTTTAAATTTTTATTATAAATTATTTATAACCTATTTTATTTAATTAAATTATTTATTTAAAAATTATTTTGTTAGATATCATTAAATTAATTTTATGACTGTTGAAATTTAAATTGACTAAAATTATCATATATAATTTATTATAATAAAATATTTTATAATCAAAATTAGAATTTCAGTAATTAATAAATAATAAAAATTATATAATTTAAATTGAGTAATTGATATTTTGCTAAACATATTATTTTAAATTGTTAATTATGAATACCTTGTAACTTATTTTGTTGGAGCTTTTATTTTTAAAAATTATTTTATTAAAAATATTTAAATTAATTTTTTTTGTTATAACTTGAGTTTACATTAACTAAAATTTTTATATAAGTTCAGTTTAATTAGATATTTTGTTTAATTGAAATTGAAATTTGGATCATTAAAAAATAGTATAAGTTACCTAATATAATTTGACTAAATTAAAATTTTGAATTTATATTTTACAAAATAAAAATTTATTTATTTAATTATTTAAAATTTTAAAATTTAAATAATTATTTAAAATTTTAAAATTTAAATAATTATTTAAATTTATTGATATATTAATAAATTTTATGTGTTTCTAAAATTATTTTTGATATTATATTTTAGTTCTAAATTATAATTTTATTTTAAATATTTTATAAAATCTTATACTACTAGTAAATATTTTTCTAATCCAGTCACCAAAAAAATATTTTTCTAATCCTAGACACACTCATATCACTCACACGTGTATCATCCTCTCTTCTCCAACACATACATGCGTTCTTCTCTTCTTCATCATCACTGTGACTCACTCATCCCTCAACTTCACTCAGACACGTTCATCTTCCCTCAGCTACTCATTCATGCATAAAATCACTCCCTCTCCCTCTCAATCACTCATTCACTCTCTGACAAAGAAAAAGAGAGGAGAAGGGAAGAAGAGGGAGACCGCGTTGCTGCTGCCGCCAATTGGAGTTGTTGCCATCGCTGGAAGGAGCTGAGCAGGCAGGGGAAGAACGTGACGATGGGCGCATCTACTGCTGCTGCTACCATCAACGTTGTTGGGACTCACGAAGAATTGAACCGTGTTTCTGCTGCCCAGGCTGATTGGGTTGGTGCTGCCACCACTAAAACAAGTGTCTTGGCTTCTGGCTTCTGTTCTTCTAAGCGCCAGAGCTGCTGGTGCTTCGTTTGATCTCCCCTGCTGCAGTAAGTCAATTTCTATTATGAAACTCTCACTGCTACCTTGTTCCAATTTAGGTTCAGCGTCAATACTTTGATCCAGCATGTCTCCTAATTCTGCTCCAGCTTCGTGTTCTATTCCGCCATCAATTTAATTGTCTGTTTGTTCTTGTTCTAATTCAATTTTAGTCTCTGCCTTGTCCTGAATTTCTAGAACTATTTCCATATTTAATTTCCGTCAAATTCGAATCCCTTGTTTTGCTGCGATCATCATCACTGCCGTGGAAAGTTGCTGCTGCTGCTGCTGCGGGAATGATTTCAGAACAAAAAGAGGGTTTTGCATTTAATTTCTGAGTTCGACTAATCTAGGTAGGGGATGCATTTTTAAATTAAAGATTTTAAATTTTTAAATGCCTGTGAGATTCAGTAAATAAATGCAAATATATTATAATTATTTTGTGTAATTAATTATTGATAATGGTTGATTTGTGGCTGTAATTGGTGACTGGTTTCATGTTATTATGGTTGTGGATTATGTTTGGTTTCCTGATTGTTTGGAAATGATTGGTTGTTGGAATTCTCGGTTATGTGGATTTCTTTGATTTGGTTGTTGGATTTAGACTTGCTTGATGTTTGTGTATATTTTTGCAAGTTTGATTGAGAATTATTATTTGATGGAGAAAATTTGATTGGATAATGCTGGGCTGTATGTTGAATTGAATTAGGATAAGTTGAGATTGAGATTGGGAGAACCCTTAAGGGTGGTTAAATCTATTTTCAAGAGGAGATTATGCCCGTATTTTTGTAAATGTAAGGATTAGGTAGTTATGTATCTATACATGTGGCTGTGTTTGATGATGATTGTTGATGATGAACTGTATATATGATTGATGATTATGTTGTTTGAAAATTCTTGTATCATGGGCGTACATGATGGTGAATGATGATTTAATGCTCTTGGGGATGTAATAATATATGAGACAAGTAGGAATAACCACAAATATGTTAGAATGAAGAATTGATGGGAGTTAGAAGTTTAGGAAACCAAACTTACTTAGTATAGCTTCAATACACTTGCTGCAAAAATTCTGCAAAATCTTGACAGCAAATTATAAGAATTTCTGGGAACAATCTAGATGGTCTTTTTAAATAAAATTATTTTTCTAATAAACTTCAAGAAGTATATACCATCCCTTAAAATTTTCAGAATTTTTTACCGAGTAGATTGGATGGAAGATATGATTTTTCAAAATCTGTTTTTCTCTGCTAAAATTGTTAATTTTGAGTGATGAGGACAGCATCTTCCAAGCTACTTAATTTTTGATTCCCTTAATATTTTGAGTTACAACCAAAATAATATTGAAGCTTTGTATGTGTAGTATATCCTGTCCAATTTTCAGCTCAATTCAAGCTCTAAAAAGAAAGTTATTCAAGTTGGAAATAATATTGCTGTTGTTGTGTCAGAACAGAGTGTTACAAAATTTTAGTCAACTTACCCGATTTAATGCTTTTATTCTAGACATCCAATTTGAGTGAAATCAAT
Organism: Arachis hypogaea; assembly: GCF_003086295.3. Lineage (NCBI taxonomy): Eukaryota > Viridiplantae > Streptophyta > Magnoliopsida > Fabales > Fabaceae > Arachis > Arachis hypogaea. The sequence goes on from NC_092055.1 coordinate 102,788,667, forward strand.
TTTGTATAAAACTTTGACATGTTAAACTTACTTTCCTGAAAATTTCAGAATTAATTGAGTTATAACTTGGGAGTTATGATTTTTGAAAGTTTGGACGTTTTCTGCATAAAACCTATTTTCGTATTCTGAAACAACAAATTCCAAGTCATATATCTTTTGAGTCTGATTGAATTTTAACTTAAAACTGGTGGCAAACAAAAGATTGAGATGTCTAGAATAATTAGGTCCAAAGTGATTCATTTCTATTTTGAGTAATTAATTATATAACTTGAAAGGTGACTAGTTCACTGAATTTTCATGAATAAACCGATTAAAACAGAACATGCTTCACAATTACATAACTTCTTCGTATGATATAATATGAGGATAAAACTTGGTTTAAAACCTCACTAAACAAGTGCTCAGTGAGGGAGAGTCTCCGAACTAATAAAACATGATATAGGACATATTTTATTGGCTAGGCAGAGATCCCCAGCCAGGAAAAATGTATTGGTTAGGAGAAGAGCCCTTGGTCAGGATGGATGTACTGGCCAAGTATGAATATTTTGGTGAGGACCAGAGTTGGCAGTAAATATTCTAGGCAGGACCAGATTTGATTAGTGGTAGCATCGATGGACCCAGAGCGAATTGTTTGGTGAGAAGGGGTGAGGTCGAAGGGGTGAGGTTGCTCTGACGAAACCAAAGCGAATTATCTGAGAAGGAAAAACGTGTTGGGTAGGGATGAATTATTGATAGCCCCAATGGACCCAGAATGGACTATCTGGTGTGATGGAGTGAGGTTCGCTCCGACGGAACCAGAGCAGATTATCTGGTGAGAAGGAGAAACGTATGGGGTAGGAATGTCTACCGAAAAAGTTGTTTCTCTTTCGAGCGCATACCTTTGAGTTGCATTACTGATTGAGTTGAGAAACTATATCCGAGCATAACCTCAGGTAAGTCGGGATGCGAATAAACAACCGTTGCATGAGCTCATGGTTTACACTAGAGACAGGCATGCATCATATTGCATTGGATTGTGTTTGTTTATTTTATTTTTTGTGATTGTGCTGTTTGTCTCATTGCGACCTATTTGTGTATTGATTTGGGTGTCTTACTTGTGTTGTTGGTCATGAATGTATTGAGGTAATTGAGAATTGATTTATATGTTTGAGGAATGGTTAGTGTGACTGAGAACTGATTAGGAACGTAAAACTGTGTTAAGATTTAAGAAATTTTTAGGTTTGATAAAGAAAATTGTTTTTGGAATACGAGTTAACTATTTGTATTTATTATTTCTTTTTGTGGCATTTGCGTTCTTCTGTATTGAGAATATGTGGTTTGTTCTCACCCTAAATTTTCTAAAACCTTGAGATACAGACAGAACGAATGAAAGATTTGTTTCGGATAGTTACTTTTGGGTTTATTTTCCCTCGTCCTTGATGTTTTAGTATTGTACTTTTTTTTTTTTTTTTATAGAGGGGTAGGTTTTGTATTTGAATTCTTTTGAATAATTATTATGTATTATCCGTATGAATTATGTAAATGTGCTTTTTGATATACATTCATACTTGATGGAAAAGAATTTAGTTTTTGGTAAAACTGTCGACAAGTTAACGTGTAGAGGAGGCTTAATATTATGTAGGTAATAACAGAAAAGTCTTGTGACGTCTATGGCTTAAGTATGGTGTTTTGTTGGGAGGGTCGTTACACCATCAGCCTACCCCAGGCCCAGAACAGAAGATCCATGTCTAACCCAACTCGAAAAGTTCACTAAGGGAAAATAGGACAAATCATAATTGAGTCTAAAAATACCAAAAAAATAATTGAGTCTAAAACAATAAAAGTAAAATAAAAACATAAGTCTTAAAATAAATACTAAACAAATGATGCATATTTGTTTATAGTTGTTTAGACTTGACTAACGAGAATGTTCAATATAACTTGAAAATAGTAAAACGTTTGGTTTTCTATAATCATTAATGATAGTCTTGGTTAATTTTTGATGTATATCTTAAACAAATGATTTAGTTATGTTTGTAAAATATTTATTTATTTTTTAGATGTTACTCTTCTAATTGGACTAATTGGACTAATTAGCATATAATAGCTCTCAATTTGTTCCTCAAAACTCATATTAAGTAATGTCAAAGGTCAACCTGATGCAATAAAAAATTCAAAAGCCTGTGTCAAACCGTAAACACTCTAAATCGGTCTATTTTAATTTTGCTGTATCAAACCAACCAGGTTAAGAGAATCTTTACTAGTCTAATTAAATGAGAAAATTTATTGGATATGTGTTGCATCTCCAAAGAAGTCACATCACCGTTTGAAGAAAATGATGTTCTTATCGTAAACATGTGAGTGGGGCTCATTTTTTAAGGTATGTTTGATTTATATTTTTTATTTTAAAAATTTTATATAAAGAATAATAAAAATAATAAAATTTTTGCTTTCATTGTTGGTCTTATTTGTTTTACAAAAATTTAAAAATAATTAAAAATGCAGATCAAACAACCTTAAAATGAAAGAAATAAAAAGTAAAAATTTTAACTAAAAATGAGTAGGGGTGGCAAAGAGGGCTGGCCCGCCCCAACCCGCCCCGCCCCGCCTAGGCCCGCCACATAAACGGGACGGACCGGCCTGCCCCGCCAACTAAAATGGGTTCAAAATGCTAGCCCGCCCCGTTTTATGGCGGGTTGGCGGGCTAGCCCGCTTGACTCTTTTTTTTTTTTGAAAAATAAAATTCATTAAAATTAACCAAAAAATAATAATTAAAAAATCAAATACAACTAAAAAATAGTCAAATTATAATATAATTTTTTTACTATTTTTTTTATTTTTAACTTCAATAAAATTGTTCAAAATAATATTTGTCAATAGAATCATCTTTATTTTAAAAAATAAGTCACATAATTTGAGCATATATACAAAATTGTAAAATAAAATAAATAAAGTTAATAACTCAAAAAAGAATAAAAACAAAAAATGAAAAAAACGTGTTTAAAAATTCTATAATTATTAATTTTATAATAGTAATCACTCTTTTATTTAATTAAAAAAAAGAAAATAAAAATCTTCGGCTCGGCGGACCGGCCCGTCCCGCCCCGCCAAAACCCGCCAATTTGGCGGTGCGGGTTTGGCGGATTTTTTTAATTTGGCGGGCTCCAATTCCTAGCCCGGCCCGTCTTTTTTAACGGGTTTAGCGGATCGGTCCGACGGGCTCGACCCGTTTTGCCACCCCTAAAAATGAGGTTGGTATTAGTTTTACTTTTGTTTTTCAATGTTGAATCTGATTACTATTACTACGAATCTTCCTTAATTTGTAAGAATTGCTTTTAAAAAATTATAATAATTATATTTGATAAAATAAATAAAAATTATTTGTTTTTAAAAAAAAGAAAGTGTCATAGAGAAGAATCCATGATCACTACTCACAACATAGGAAAACTAATGGCTCCAACAATTTTTACAATGTGCTATTAAGCAAGCAGGGATGTTTGTGGTGGGTTTTGGATCGATTTTGAGTCAAAAAGTTATTCGATCCAAACACTTATTTTACTTGCGATACAATTTGGATTTGATGATTTTTTAAAAAAAAAATCCGATTCAATTCGGATTAGATGGATTTATGATTTTATAAAACTAAAATATTAAATATACATAACAAGTCTTAACATCAAATTTTAAATAACCAATTTTAAATAACCAATAATGACATAACAAGTTTCAATAATATTTTAAAAAATCAACAATAACATAATAATAGAGATAAAAATATAGATTAGTTAAAATAAATTTTATTTTGAACATAAAATTTTTATTAAATAATAATGTATGAATAATATAAAAAATTTTAATAAATTGAACATATTATAAATAAAAGTATAAATTTAATAATAAAATAATATTATAGTACATTGTGCAGTTTGGATTGGATTGGATCGGTTTTGACAAATAGATTCAAAATCCAATCTGATCTATGCGGTTTGCAAAAAATAAAATTCAATCAAATTTAAATTAGTGCGGTTTTAATCGGTTTTTGATTTGGATTGGATTGGATGAACGATTTAATTCGGATCGGTTTGAATTTGAATACTCCTATTATTAGGTATGAGCGAGTAAAGATCTAACCTGACTTTGTCCATTTTCATGAAGGACAAACCACTCATTTTTACCAAAAAAAAAAAAGGACATTTCGACCCTCAATCTTTTTATTTTAGGACAATATAATTCCTCTGTTATTCATTAAATAATAATGAATAATTTTGTGGGGGTTTTATTTATAATTGGTGGGGTTTTAAACTCTCACAAACTATTAATAAGTTTATTTTTGAAAAATTCTTTCACCGATGATAATTAAGTGAAGAAAGACCATTGCTAGAAATGATATCACTGGAAAAAAAAATAAGTAATTATAGTACGAATATTTTTTAAAGAAAAAAATAATATCGAACAAGAAATGAAATAAAATAACATTAACGTTGATGATATTCGTATTGGTGATGATAACAGTAGAAGAGATAACGATGATGATAAAGTATGGTTACATAACAGAAATAGTAGAGGTAGAAGTGATCATGATGAGGATGAAGAAAGTGGTGGTAGTAATAGTTATAATTGGTTATATTATTGAAAAGAACTTTATGGAGATTTAAAACCCCCATAAATTACAAATAAAACTCCCACAAATTAATTTGTTACTATTTAATAATTTTTTTAACAGAAAAATTGTATTATCCTAAAATAAAAAGATTGAGGGATAAGGTGTCTTTTTTTTTTAAAACAAAAAGCCTTGTTTTTCGTAAAAATGGATAAGAAGTGGGTTGGGTCTTTTATTCATTAAAAATTAACATGAAAAGAATGAATAACCATTTTCGACCATGAAAGATTTAAACGCCGACAAAACTAACAATAAAAGAACAAAACTAACGTTTTACTTGTAAAAGATGAATTATGTTCGACAAAAATAACCAATTATTAATTTTTTATTTAGGGTAAAGTATTAAATTAGTCCCTTACGTTTGGGTATAATTTTGTTTTAGTCTTTAAGGTTTAAAGTGTCTTATTTGAATTCAAAAAAGTTTCATTTAGTTTCAATGTAGTCCTACTGTGAGGTCAAAGTTAAATAATTAACGGATTGTCGTACGTGACAGCATTACATGTAAAACTCGGAAGATTAGTAAATAATTAATGAATAAATTAATTATTATTTAAAGAAATTAGAAAATAGAATTTTATAGTTTAATGAGATAGAACTAATTAAAATAAGAATTTTGTCACTAATTTTAAAGAATTTGATCCAATTTAACGGGTCCGTGGCCCAACCCCACTCACCCAATTAAATGAGCTTCAGCTCTGAATTTGGATCCTCAAAATTTTGAATTTTTACTTTAGAGGGTAAAGTGTGATCTCTTACTCTTAAATAGTTTCTCTTTTATATTTTCTCTTGGTCTTACTTATGAAATAAATGGTGAGAGATCACACTTTACTCTCTAAAGTGAAATTTAAAATTTAGAGGATCCAAATTTCTTCGGCTCCTCCCTCTTCCCTAAGATGAAACACGCTGAAGCCATAGGAAAAGGGGGAGAAGGAGAGAGCAAACCCTTGGCCAAAATTCAAATCACCATAACTTTTGATTCGAAACTCCGATTGACGAGCCGTCAGTGATGAATCAATATTTGAAGATATATTTTGGTTTGATTTGAGTGGATTTCATCATATAAACTTATATTTATTCATCTAAATAGCATACTTTTGTGTTTTCTCCCTAAATTGAGCTTAATTGTGAAAACATGCTATTTTGTGCTTAATTTAATCTCTTTTATCTCATTCGGTGCCTTGATGATTTTGATGAGTGATTTCAGATGTAATAGGTTGGAATGGCTTGATAAGAGTGGAAGAAAAGCATGGAATTGGGAGAAAACATGAAGAAATCAAAGGAGAAAGCATTTTAGAGAGTGCCCACGCACACCATCTGTGCCTACGCATAAGAGTCAAAATCAGCACCTGTGCCCACGCACAGATCTGTACGTACGCACAAGTCCCAACACGTGACCTCATTAATGCAAATCGCTGGTGTAGCACCCTAACTATCAAAGCTCACGCTTCCGGCTGCGCAACTCTGATAGCTCGGACATTACGACGACTCTTATACTATTTAATACTAAAATATGAGCATGTTTAAAACTTTAAACCGCAATACCGCTCCAAAATACTTTTGTTATACAACGTACATCCATACGTACAATGCAACTTACAAAAACTCACAAAGAACACACACACACACACTACAAGCATTAACCAACACAATTCCTATCCCTCTTACATAATGTATAAAGATAGAGGCGAGGGAACAATAAGCAATAACTAAAGCAATACAAAACATCACGACAACAACTAGATAAACTCTTCGTGTGACTTCTGCATCCATATCCTGAGAAGGAAAAATTTGTAGGGGGTGAGAATATCATCCTCGAAAGGGTTCTCAATAGAGGGTTTCTGAGAATTACTATAATAGGATACGTGAGATAAAATCATTTCAGTGATCAATAACTGCCTTATGCCTCTTTTCAAAAGTAAAGGTTTACTATCAAGAAAAATCTGAAATCATTTCTGAAAGAGGAAACTGTTCATGTAAATTAAAATTCAAAAATCTTTCAAAAGGTTTATCTATGCTGAACCAACTTAGCCTTTTATACTTTTCCAAACCAGAAATATCAACCAGATATGGCCTTCGACCCACCTCATGATCAACCACAGCACTAGGCCTAAACAATCCAACCAACAACCAATCACCACCGTCCAACAGAATCTCATTTGCAAACACAAATAGGAAAGTTCAAGCACAACCAAACAGTTACTACAAGTAGAACAATTAGCAGTTAATCACAAGTAATCACAAAGACAAACCAAGTACAATATGCACACCAAAATAATGTCACATAGATGCATATGATGCATGCCTATCCTAGTGGTTGATGATATCATGTGTCGGTTATAAAGCCAACCCGACAAGTCCTGGTAGCTAACCATTGGACTGTCCCTCTGTCGTGCATCCCCAACTCGAGTTATACTCAACATAAATAATAATCTCATATATATCCAACACCCTCACTAATGTATCTTTACGGGGGCAAGCTCATCTGGGACTTTCACAGTGCCCGGCCACACTTACGACATAGGGTCAGCAGAGTATCAAGACTTAACTTGGAGCACGTGGTGGCTAGCCACTGCTTTAACCCAGAAAAACTCGTGTCTCAGATAGGTGGAAGTGCAAAATCACAATATCAATATCTCAGCATATATGTATTTATTCTCAGCCATAAATCAACATTCATTTTAGCCTTTCGGCTTAAATTCATGACTCATAGTCAGCCATCTGGCTCATAACATATTCTGCAATCAGCCATAATTCATTATCATACACAGTCATTCCGGCTCATAACAAAATAGCACTTCTACCATCCAACATCATCAAATTCATAAAATCATTATTCAAAGCTATAAATCACTTTTTCTCAATTCACTTCGCTTTGAAATCGAGTTTCAGATTTTTTCAGCCTTGGCTTTAAAGTTCTCATTTCTCAAATCATCTCAGGCTCATAAGCCACTCTTACTCAAAGTAAGTTCCCCTTTTAAAAACAAAGCCACTCTCAACATCCTCTTTCCAAAACTTCCAAAACCATGGCAAATTAAAATTTCCTGTTAAGGATTCAAAATCATTCATCCTAATATAGGATTCGATAATAAAATTTTCTCAGCCGAGTCTCAAGACTTTAGGGAAGGGCAACCTATCTCAATTTCTTAAAATTCATTGGAATTCTTAAAATCATAGATCCTTGGTTTAAGCAAATAAAAATAGAGTTTATTGTAAAACCGGATCATATAAAGTCACAAGTCCCAACCCAATCCAAAGTCAATTCACTTGAAACGGAACCGATTCATTTAAATAAAAACCACTTTCAGGTTCCTCCTTAAATCAATTCTCTGACTTCTTCCAAAATGTCACAAACACAATTATTCAGTCAAAGTCCAATTTCCTTTAAAATCACTAAAAGCTCCTTTGAACAAAACCTTTATGTCTAACCAAAAGCAAAAGCCCTTTTTATGTTAAAACCAATATTAGAACATAATACTTTCCTTCGGTGATTCAAATGGTAAAATAGTTCATTTCTAAGTAAATCAAACTCGAGACATATGGTTTACTTAAATAAATTAAGCTCGAAAACATAAATATTTTCTTAATAAGTCAAATAATACGATTTTCCAAATCCAAACCTTTATAAATAACTTTTAAAACAAAGTCTAGGATTTTTATAGAAATTTCGACAGCACCTCCCCTAAAACTTGGACTTTGCCACCCGGTTCGGATTCTAACTATACCGTTCCACAATCCTTCTCAACAATCCAGAATCCAAAAATCAGTTCAAAAGCAAGCTAAATCCAACAGTAATCTCATTTTCATATCTCAAGGAAACCGTTTCAAAATCAAATCATTATCAACCGATTAAACTCATTTCCAAAACCTTAAAGAAACAGTTCAGCAGCAATTCATTTATCAAAACCAAATCAATTAAAGCAAACCAGGCTGAATCCACAAATGGTATTCTATTTTTCACATTATCAAGAAAATTAACTCAACTCAAATCAATTCCCATCGGATTAAACTCGATCTCAAATCTTTAAAAGAATCAACTTCAAAAATATTACGTTTCACAAAGCCGCACAACAATCCAGTCAAACAAATGTTCGTAATCATTCAGGACAACCACACAATACATAAGACTGATAGAATCACCAAATAGACATTGTCTCACATTAGTATCAATATGTAATAATTCCAATATATAAAACATAGTTTTCGGAAAATAGCCCCTACCTCAATTGTCGAAACCTGAAAACTCTAAAACTCATCACAACTTGTTTCCTCTTAGCCCGTAACTGCGGCAGCCGCAACCTCAGCTCCAAACTGTTCTCTCAGCAACCACAACAAATCTACTCGCAATATGTAAAAATCAGGACTCAATCCCACATTACCAAAGCTCAGATTCATTAACTAAACACAACGGAATACTAATGCGAGACTTTTCGAAACATACTTACTTACCGAAATTCCAAAATGAGGTAGCTGCGATTCCGAACCGACCCGGCAACAGCTCCGGTAGCGGCCAGAAGCTCCGGTGGATCAACTATAATAACCACGCAGCATCAAAACCTTCTCGAAATCCAAAAAGACAAAAACCTCAATTAAAACCCTTACTGGCAAAGTTTTCCGGCGACGGCAGAAACAGCCAGAAGCTTCGACGGGGGTCCCGAAAGTCACAGAACCACTCCCATCGTCCAGAATCCCAGAGACGCAGCTCCCTTCTCCGGCAGTGACAGTGATAGAACGGCAGCTTCCAATGACAGCATCAGAACAGCCGGCGGTGACCAGGGACACGGTGAACACCGCGACAGTCACGGTAGCAGCGGCGTCGCAGCAGCGGACTCCTCTTCATAGCGACTCAGCTGTGGCAGCTCTGAAGGAATGGCGACTGTATTGCAACGGTGCCGGCCATGGGAGCTTGGTGCCAAGCTGACGGCGATGATTTCCTCCCGCGGCAGTGAGGATGTAGCTGGATGCGTGACTGCTCTCCCTCTTCGTGTCTCTCTCTGTGCCCGATCTCTCTCTCTGCTCCTCTGGTTTGGGTGACTGGCGCGACGGAAAGCTGGGCGGTGGTGAGGCGCAGCTCGCGGCGAGGCGTGGCATGGTGGCGGCAGCTCTGCACAGCGCGGTGGCGGCGAGCTGAATGGCGACAGCAGCGCGGTTCATCTCCTCTTCTGATCGCAGCTCCGCTCCTTCTCTCTTTGACCCATTCTTTCTTTGTTCCTTTTCCCCAGTATTGCTGCGAATGATTTGAGAAAGGGGAAGGGTTTGTGTCACTGTTGTTGGGTCTGAGAAGAGGGCAATTGGAATAGGGTTTCGGCGGCTGAAGGTTAGGGGAAAAAGGGTAAGGGTGTTGTGTGAAAAATTAAGGTTAGGGTTAGTTTAGTAATTTCAAATAAAGGTAGGGATAGTATAGTAATTAAAAATAAATTTTAATCCAACAATAATAATATATAAAAATACTATTTGTTCATCACTTTTATAAATTATTTTTCATAGAATGTTCAAATCTAAAAATTAGAAATACTATAATTAATTTCTTTATTTTCTAAAGCAGCAGCTTTAATATCTTAAAATATTAATTATTTATTCCAAGTCATATAAAATTATTATTATTTCATAACTACCAACTTTATGATTTAAATATAGAAAATAATCCAATAATTATAAAATTGGATAATAATCTTAATTTATTTCAAATTCAATTAATCAAAACTTGCTTTAATTATCTTTAATAAAATAATTTCTGAAATTAAGACTATAAATAATTATATGATTTGAGACTTGATCATAATAAGACTTTTTAAAAGTTTTGTGTCTTATAGCTGGGGGTGATTTCTGGGCCTCTAGAGCCCGTTTTGGGACTTTCTGAAGCTGATTCTTGCTATATCAAAGTGGCCATCATTCCATGTGAAAAGGGAGGATGGGGGGAGGGGAGAAATTAGGGTTAGTTTAGCATAATGTAGGTCATTTTCTAGAGAGAGAAAATCTCCCTTCTCTCTAAAACTAGGGTTTCTTAGTTTAATTTCCTTGTAATCCCTCTTTTTAATTCTTGTTTTCATCTAGTTTCTTCTACTTTTCTTTGTTCTATTGCCTTAATTTCCTTAGTTTGTCTTGTTAATTTCTCAATTTTGTCACTTTTATGTTTATGGATACTCTTGTTAATTTTAATTTTAATTAATGCAATTCATGTTTTCATGTTAATTGTTGCTTCCTTTAATTGTTATTATTATTTTCTTGCTCTTGGTAGCTTTAGAATTTAATTTTATTGCAATTTAATTTGATTTTATTTTCATGCACACCAAGTGTTTGACAAAATGCTTGGCTTAGTTTTTGCCTAGTTTTTCACACTCTTGGTTGGAAAATTGGGTAATTGGGTGAACTTGAGTGGTGGATGTCCATTCCACATTGTGTGAGGATTGTTAGTTGATTTGGTTTCCACTAACTCTAAGCCTTCCATTAATAGAGTTGGCTAGGACTTGTGGATTGGGACCAAATATGCCCTTTTGACTAATTCTCGATGTTAGGATTGACTAATTGGGATTAATTCTACACAATTACCATGTTTGTGGTTCATGACTAGGATAGGAATACTTAATTTTCTAATTCTTGTCAAGAGCCCTTTTTGCCATTTAATTTCTATTTTCATTGCTTTACTTGCTTTCTATTTAATTACTTGCTATTTTAATTCTTGCCTCTTATAATCAAAACTCCCAAAATCTCCCATAGCCAATGATTGAGCATTTAATTGCAACTCCTAGGGAAGACGACCCGGGACTTAAAACTCCCAGTTTATATTTGTTTTGAATTGTGACAATTTTTAGAATTAAAATTTGATTGGGAGTTGATTGTTGATTTAGACTATACTTGCAACGAAAAGATTCTATTTTGTGAAAATCTAGATCAAGAAAAAAAATTCCTTCATCAAATTTTTTGACGCCGTTGTCGGGGAGTTGCAATGGTGTTATATTGTTGGCTATTGTGCATATTGTGAATATTGTGAATAGCTTATTTTTGGTTGATTGTGCATATGTTGCTTGCTTATTTTCTTGGTTATTGTGAATATGTTAATAAGTGAATATGTGAATAGTTTGTTTTTGATTGAGTGCTTGTTTTTGCTAGTTTTAGGAGTTCATTTTATTTGTTCTTATTACCTTTGGTTTTTTATTTCCTTTTTATCCTATAAATTCTCACCCATTTCATTGTGAGTTTTGTTGCTATTGTGTTATAGGAATTGGAAATTTTAAATGATTGTTACCTAGATGGAATGCAAGAAATTCACAACAAGATTTGGGTGCACAAGTTTTGAATCTCAAAAGCCTTGGAGAATACAAGCTTGGGTGGGATTTCAAAGAGGTTTGATGAGAGTTTCTCAATAAAGTCCAACTTAAGGACTCTAAATAGAAGTGCTAGGTGGGAGACACCCCACTATGGTAACATTGTTCTTACCTTCACTTTTTGTTTATAATTTGACTTTATTGCATGTTTGCTTATTTTAGTTAGCTTAGAAGTAGTTTAATTTTGAGATTTGCTAGGTTAATTTCTGTATGGATCATGATTTTGTTAAGTTTTGGATGTTTTGGGGTTGAATTTTGGTTGAGCTAAGGCTTGATGCCTTGAAATTTTGAAGAAAATTTTTTTGTAAAAACAGAGCATGTGCGTGCACCAATGTTCTGAGAACCGGACCGGTCATCAAACCGCTCTAGTCACTGGTTTACTGGTCCAACCAGTCTAATCGGTGGTTCAACCAAAAAAATCGTTTTAGAATAAACAATAAATAAATTATAATTAAACACCCTAAAATATAATTATAGTCTAATATAAATCTTAAAAGATCAAAAGTACATCAGCAACCCTAAAATAGAACTAGTATATTATCGAACAGCAACAATAAAACAGCAACACATTATAAAACACTAAAACAGCAATACCAGTACATTATCAAAACACTAAAACAACAACACCAGTACATTAGCAACATCATTCAGCAAGGCAGTGATGACACTAAACTAAACACTAAAAACAGCAAAATTAGTATATTATATTACATATCAAAAGTTCAAAACAGAGCATTCAGTAACCAAGGATTAGCATCAGCAAGGAAGTGATACACTAAATTAAACAGAGTATTAGCAAGGCAGTGATGAGTGATGACACTAAATTAAACACTAAAAATAGCAAAATCAATACATTATGCAACATATCAAAAGTTCAAAACAGAGCATTCAGTAACCAAGTATTAGCATTAGCAAGGCAGTGATGACACTAAATTAAACAGACCATTAGCAAGGAAGTGAGGACACTAAATTAAACACTAAAAACAACAAAATCAGTATATTATACAACATATCAAAAGTTTAAAATAGAGCATTCAGGCACTAAGCATTAGCATTAGTATTAGCATTAGCATTAGCAAGGCAGTGATGACACTAAATTAAATAGACAAATTATTTTTTCAATGAATAAAAAGAGCAACTAATTATGGAAGAGAAAAAGAACATGAATATATGATTACATGAAATGAAATGAGAAAAAAATTGAACTGATAAGAAGAAATTGTGATAGATGAGTGATTTTTGAAAAAGAAAAGAGTGAATAGCAGCAGATCAGGCTGCATTGATTTGCAATGCATAAGTTAAAATATTAAAATATCTTTTAAATTTAAAATCAGAGATATCCATAGACTCAAGTCTGCGGGTTCCATTAATAAAAATTGAACAGATAGTATTTGTTGGTAAAGCTCCTTCTATGGTTGGCTTATAACTATCAGGTTCTGGAAACATTACTTCCTGCTTCAAGATTTCAGGATGCCAGCAATCAATATCTTCAGAGATACTAAACATATAGGAACCAGAAATCAAATAGTCATTAAAAAATAACATGGAAAACAGCAAAAACATGAAAAACAGCAACTCAAAAAACAAATAGCACAAGAAAAAAATAGCGACAATCAAGAACAATAAGAATAAATACAGCAGTGAACAAACATCACCAATCAAAACTATCAAGAACAAACAGCAACAATCAGCAACAACAATAAACACAACACTAAACAATTAAATAAAAAAAATACATCTGAACAACAAAAACAGTTCCATAATTACTGTAAAATAAAATAATCTAAATTGCTCATAACAGATAAGCAAGAAATTACTTAAAAAAACCATGAACAACACAGAGATTCAGCATTTCAGATGAGGGAGATGGAGCTCAAATCAGGGCTGAGCACTGGCGTAAGCTCAGCCAAAACAGAGGCTGGTGCATGAATTGTGAATCACACTTTTCACAACTCGTACCACTAACCAGCAAGTGCACTGGATCGTCCAAGGAATACCTTACGTGAGTAAGGGTCGAATCCCACGGAGATTGTTGATTTGAAGCAATCTATGGTTATCTTGCAATTTTTAGTCAGGAAGTCAGTTATATTTATCAGTTGAATTGCGAATAAACAAGAGAGCATGAGTTAAAGGTTACTTGTTATGCAGTAATGGAGAATATGTTAGAGTTTTGGAGATGCTTTGTCTTCTGAATCTCTGCTTTCCTCTGTCTTCTGATTCACGCACGCACGTCCTTCTATGGCAAGATGTGTGTTGGTGGATCACCGTTGTCAATGGCTACCATCCATCCTTCCAGTGAAAAGGGTCCAGGTGCGCTGTCACCGCACGGCTAATCATCTGCAGGTTCTCAGTTGTACCAGAATAGGATTTACTATCCTTTTGCGTCTGTCACTACGCCCAACACTCGCGAGTTTGAAGTTCGTTACAGTCATCCAATCCCAGAATCCTACTCGGAATACCACAGACAAGGTTTAGACTTTCCGGATTCTCATGAATGTCGCCATCAATCTAGCTTATACCACGGAGATTCTGATTAAGGAATCTAAGAGATATTCATTCAATCTGATGTAGAACGGAGGTGATTGTCAGACACACGTTCATGGATTGAGGAAGGTGATGAGTGTCACTGATCATCACCTTCTCCATAGTTAGGCGCGAATGGATATCTTAGATAGGAACATGCATGTTTGAATGGAAAGCAGAATTATTTGCATTAATTCATCAGGACACAGCAGAGCTCCTCACCCCCAACAATGGAGTTTAGAGACTCATGCCGTCAAAGAGTACAAAATTCAGATCTAAAAATGTCATGAGATGCAAAATAAATCTCTAAAAGTTGTTCAAATACTAAACTGGTAACCTAGGTTTACAGAAAATGAGTAGACTATGACAGATAGTGCAGAAATCCACTTCTAGGGCCCACTTGGTGTGTGCTGGGGTTGAGACTAAAGCTTCTCACGTGCCTGGGCTGTTTTGGGCGTTCAACGCCAGGTTGTAACCTGTTTCTGGCGTTGAACTCCACTTTGTAACTTGTTTCTGGCGCTGGACGCCAGACAGCAGCATGGAACTGGCGTTGAACGCCATTTTACGTCATCTATCCTTGAGCAAAGTATGGACTATTATATATTGCTGGAAAGCCCTTGATGTCTACTTTCCAACGCAATTGAAAGCGCGCCATTTGGACTCCTGTAGCTCTAGAAATTTCATTTTGAGTGCAGAGAGGTCAGAATCCAACAACATCAGCAGTCCTTTTTCAGCCTGAATCAGATTTTTGCTCAGCTCCTTCAATTTCAGCCAGAAAATATCTGAAATTACAAAAAAACACAAAAACTCATAGTAAAGTCCAGAAATATGAATTTTGCCTAGAAACTAATGAGAATAAACTAAAAACTAACTAAAATATACTAAAATCTATGTGAAATTAACCCAAAAAGCGTATAAAATATCCGCTCATCACAACACCAAACTTGAACTGTTGCTTGTCCTCAAGCAACTAGACAAATAAAATAGAAGACTAATAAGTCAAGAAGCAATAATATCTCAGAGTTTTTGAGTGAAGCTCAGATTCTAATTAGATGAGCGGGACTAGTAGCTTTTTGCTTCCGAACAGTTTTGGCATCTCACTTTATCCATTGAAGCTCAGAGTGATTGGCATCTATAGGAACTTAGAATTCAGATAGTGTTATTGATTCTCCTATGTCAATATGATGATTCTTGAACACAGCTACTTTATGAGTCTTGGCCGTGGCCCTAAGAACTTTGTTTTCTAGTATTACCACCGGATACATAAATGCCACAGACACATAATTGGGTGAACCCTTTTTGATTGTGACTCAGCTTTGCTAGAGTCTCCAATTAGAGGTGTACAGGGTTCTTAAGCACACTCTTCTTTTTGCTTTGGACCTTGACTTTAACCTCTCAGTCTCAAGTTTTCACTTGACACCTTCACGCCACAAGCACATGGCTAGGGACAGCTTGGTTTAGCCGCTTAGGCCAGGATTTTATTCCTTTAGGCCCTCCCATCCACTGATGCTCAAAGCCTTGGGATCCTTTTTATTACCCTTGCCTTTTGGTTTTAAGGGCTATTGGCTTTTTCTGCTTGCTTTCTCTCTCTCTCTTTTTTTTTTGCAAGCCTTGTTCTTTGCTGCTTTTTCTTGCTTCAAGAATCATTTTTATGTTTTTTCATATTATCAATAACATGTCTCATGTTCATCATTCTTTCAAGAGCCAACATATTTAACAGTCTTAAACAACAAATTCAAAAGACATATGCACTGTTCAAGCATTCATTCAGAAGACAGAAAGCATTGCCACCACATGTTACTAATTAGAATTTTTCTTATTAAAAACTCGAATTTTATTGCCTCTTATTCAAAAGATCTACTATTTTATTCATGTTTGCTGATGATGAGAAAAATAGACTATAACTTAATTGGAGATAAAATCAAAATAGACACTAATTACTACTATATGACTCCTAAGGTAAACTCCCATAACGACAACTATCACAGAGTTAAAGCAGAAATTGGAATTTAACAACCTTTGTTCTGGGAAGTGGATGTTCCTCGGATCTGTGGGGTGCTTGGTCCTTCAAGAGATAACTTCTGGCGCTTCAATTCCCTCAAGTCACACCCTTGCTCCTCTTGTTCTTTAATCAAATAGCAAAGAATTTGACTTTGTTCCTTCTGTTCTTTTATTATCTGTTCCACAGCTTCTTGCATCTTGGTAATGGATGTTTCAAGATATTCCCAGTATTCAGATTGAGGGATTTCTGGGAGAAATTCCTGTGCTTTCTTCTTGATGAGATCATCCTGTGCTTGTTGTTTTTCCATTGATGCTTTGGTGATTGGTTTCTCAACTGAGATATACTCAGTTATTCCCATCCTTACTCCAGCGTCCTTGCAGAGCATAGAAATCAAGCTTGGATAAGCCAACCTGGCATCTTTGGAATTTTTATTTGTAATTTTGTAGAATTCAGTTGAAATCAGTTGATGAACTTCCACTTCTTTTCCCATCATGATGCAATGGATCATCACTGCTCTTCTAATAGTGACTTCAGAACGGTTGCTGGTGGGCAGCAGAGAATGCCCAATGAAATCCAGCCAGCCTCTGGCTACTGGTTTGAGATATTCTCTTTTGAGTTGATTAGGAACACCCTTCGTGTTGGTGGTCCACCTGGCTCCAGGGATGCATATGTCTTCTAGAATCTTATCCAGGCTCTTGTTTGTTCTCATCATTCTCCTATTGAAGGAGTCTGGATCATCTTTCAACTGAGGTAGCTTTAAGATCTCTCTGATCTTGTCAGGGTGGGTATGAATAATCTTTCCTCTGACCACGGTTCGATAGTCATAGATATCAGATCCAAATAGTCTTTGCCTGTCTGTATGCCACATATTAGCATAGAACTCCTGGACCATATTCCTTCCCACTTTCGTTTCAGGATTAGCTAGGCCTCCCAGTTCCTGATTCGAATTTGCTCCTGGATCTCCAGATATTCGTCTTCTTTCAGATCAAATCTAACTTCTGGGATCACTGATCTTAGACCCATTATTTTGTAATAATGGTATGAATGTTCTTTAGATAAGAACTTCCCTTGATTCCAAAGTGGTTTTGGAATGCTCTCTTTCTTGCCTCTTGAAGTGGGTTGTTTTCCCTTAGAAGCCATGCTCTTAGTGATCATGGATAAACACACCAAACTTAGAGGTTTGCTTGTCCTCAAGCAAAGGAAAAGAAAGGAGATGGATAGAAGGAGAGCTAGGTGCAATAGTTGATGGAAGGGGAGGGAGGCCGAACCCATATTTAAAGGGAGGGGGGTGGGTTCAAAAATTTAGATAGGATATGATAAAAAAGATTGATTTGGAAAAGATAAGGTAGAAGATATGATAAGAGAGGATATAGTTTAAAATTGAAAAGATATGAAAGATTTTTGAAAAAGATAAATCTAATTTTTGAAAAAGATAATGTGAGGATTTGAAAAAGATATTAGTTGAGAGGATTTTAGAGTAAAAAGATAGATTTGTTTTGAAAATTTGAAAAAGAGTTGAATTGGATTGAAAAAGAGGGTGGTGCTTATGGATTAAGATATATTTGATATTTTTAAGGTAGGATTTTTAGAAATTAGGGATTTTAGAAATCAGGGTTCTTAACATGTTTATGCAAGAAATCATGAATTGAAGTATGAAAATTAAGATTAGAATAAAAAAAATATGAAGAAAAATGAATTTACCTCCTCCCCACCATCCTGGCGTTTGAACGCCCAAACGCTGCATGTTTTGGGCGTTCAGCGCCCAAATGCTGCCTCTCCTGGGCGTTCAACGCCCAGCTGCTGCTTCTTTCTGGCGTTGAACGCCAGGAAGTCCTTTGTTACTGGGCATTTTTCTGAACGCCCAGAATGCTGTAAATCTGGCGTTAAACGCCCAGAAAGAGCTTCTTTCTGGCGTTTAACGCCCAGATGGCTATCCTCACTGGCGTTCAACGCCCAGTGGATGCTTCTGTTGGGCGTTGAACGCCCAAAACAGACTTTTACTGGCGTTTTCTTGCCAGTGAGCTCTTTTTCTCTGTTTTGTGTGCAGAATCCTTCTGTAACCATGTGAACTTATACAATTGACTCTTTACCTTAGGATCAGTGAACTTTATATAAACAAATAAAAATAAAAATAGGGCAAAAATGCTTAGAGGATTGATGCCCCATGGCTGGGTTGCCTCCCAGCAAGTGCTTCTTTATTGTCGTTAGCTGGACCTTGCTGAGCTTTTAGTCTAGCTTCAGCCTTGAGCGCTCTTGCTCAACATTGCCTTCAAGATAGTGCTTGATTCTCTGTCTATTGACAATGAACTTCTTATCAGAATCAATATCTTGAAGCTTCACATAACCATATGGTGATACACTTGTAATCACATATGGTCCCCTCCACCGGGACTTCAATTTTCCGGGGAATAGCCTGAGCCTAGAGTTGAACAACAGAACCTTTTGTCCTGGTTCAAAGATTCTAGATGACAGCTTTCTGTCATGCCACTTTTTTTATTTTTCTTTATAAAGCTTGGCATTTTCGAAAGTAGTGAATCTGAATTCCTCTAGCTCATTTAGCTGGAGCAATCTCTTTTCTCCTGCTAATTTAGCATCAAAGTTTACGAATCTGGTTGCCCAGTAGGCTTTATGTTCCAGTTCCACGGGCAGGTGACATGCCTTACCATACACAAGTTGGTATGGAGAGGTCCCTATAGGGGTCTTGAATGCTGTTCTGTAAGCCCACAGAGCATCATCCAAGCTTCTTGCCCAATCCTTTCTACGGGTACTTACAGTCCGTTCTAGGATTCTTTTTAGCTCTCTGTTGGAGACTTCAGCTTGTCCATTAGTCTGTGGATGATATGGAGTCGCCACCTTATGGCGAATCCCATACCGGACCATGGCAGAGTAAAGCTGTTTGTTGCAGAAGTGAGTGCCCCCATCACTGATTAGTACTCTAGGGACACCAAACCTGCTAAAGATATGTTTCTGGAGGAACTTCAGCACTGTTTTAGTATCATTGGTGGGTGTGGCAATGGCCTCAACCCATTTTGATACATAGTTAACTGCCACCAGAATATAAGTGTTTGAGAATAATGGTGGGAAAGGTCCCATGAAGTCAAACAACTCAATCTCCAAGATTCCTTGTTGAGGCATGGCGTAACCATGAGGCAGATTACCAGTTCTTTGGCAACTGTCACAGTTACGTACAAACTCTTGGGAATCTCTATAGAGTGTAGGCCAATAGAAGCCACATTGGAGGACCTTGGTGGCTGTTCGCTCACCTCCGAAATGGCCTCCATATTGAGATCCATGACAATGCCATAGGATCCTCTGTGCTTCTTCTCTAGGAACACACCTACGGATTATTCCGTCTGCACATCTCTTAAACAGATAGGGTTCATCCCACAAGTAGTACTTTGCATCAGTGATTAATTTTTTCTTTTGTTGCCTATTGTACTCTTTGGGTATGAACCTTGCAGCTTTATAGTTTGCAATATCGGCAAACCATGGTGTTTCCTGAATGGCAAATAAATGCTCATCCGGAAAAGTCTCAGAGATCTCCAGAGAAGGGAGGGACGCCCCTTCTACTAGCTCTATCCGGGACAGATGATCAGCTACTTGGTTCTCTGTCCATTTTCTGTCTCTTATTTCTATATCAAACTCTTGCAGAAGCAGCACCCATCTGATGAGCCTGGGTTTTGAATCCTGCTTTGTGAGTAGATATTTAAGAGCAGCATGGTCAGTATACACAATCACTTTTGATCCTACTAAGTATGCTGAACTTGTCAATGGCATAAACCACTGCAAGTAATTCTTTTTTTGTGGTTGTGTAATTTTTCTGGGCATCATTCAAAACGCGACTAGCATAATAAATGACGTGCAGAAGCTTGTCATGCCTCTGTCCCAATACTGCACCAATGGCGTGATCACTGGCATCACACATTAGCTCAAATGGTAATGTCCAGTCTGGTGCAGAAATAACTGGTGCTGTGACCAGCTTAGCTTTCAGCATTTCAAACGCCTGCAGACACTCTGTGTCAAACACAAATGGCGTGTCAGCAGCCAGCAGATTGCTTAGAGGTTTTGCGATTTTTGAAAAATCCTTTATAAACCTCCTATAGAATCCTGCATACCCCAGAAAGCTTCTGATTGCCTTAACATTGGCAGGTGGTGGTAATTTTTCAATTACCTCTATTTTTGCTTGATCTACCTCTATTCCCTTGTTTGAGATTTTATGCCCAAGGATAATCCCTTCAGTCACCATGAAGTGACATTTTTCCCAGTTTAAAACTAGTGTGGTCTCTTGGCATCTCTTCAGAACAAGTTTCAGGTGATCAAGACAGGAACTGAATGAGTCTCCATATACTGAGAAGTCATCCATGAAGACTTCCAGAAATCTTTCTACCATATCAGAGAAAATAGAGAGCATGCATCTCTGGAAGGTTGCAGGCGCATTACACAGCCCAAATGGCATCCTTCTATAAGCAAACACTCCAGATGGACATGTGAATGCTGTTTTATCTTGATCCTGGGGATCTACTGCAATCTGGTTATAGCCTGAGTAGCCATCCAAAAAGCAGTAATAATCATGACCTGCCAGTCTTTCTAGCATCTGGTCTATGAATGGTAAAGGAAAATGATCCTTTCTGGTGGCTGTATTGAGCCTTCTGTAGTCAATACACATGCGCCATCCTGTAACTGTTCTTGTAGGAACCAGTTCATTTTTTTTTATTATGAATCACTGTCATGCCTCCCTTTTTTGGGACGACTTGGACAGGGCTCACCCAGGGGCTATCAGAAATAGGATAAATAATTCCTGCCTCTAGTAATTTGGTGACCTCTTTCTGCACCACTTCCTTCATGGCTGGATTTAGCCGCCTCTGTGGTTGAACCACTGGTTTAGCATTATCCTCCAATAAGATTTTGTGCATGCATCTAGCTGGGCTTATGCCCTTAAGGTCACCTATGGACCACCCAAGAGCTGTCTTGTGTGCCCTTAGCACTTGAATAAGTGCTTCCTCTTCCTGTGGATTTAAAGCAGAGCTTATGATCACTGGAAAAGTATCACCTTCTCCCAGAAATACATATTTCAGGGATGGTGGTAATGGTTTGAGCTCGGGTTTAGGAGGTTTTTTCTTTTCCAGAGGAAATTTCAGAGGCTCTTCCATCTCCTCTGAATCCTCCGAATCAGGCTGAACATCTTTAAAGATGTCTTCCAACTCTGATTCGAAACTCTCAGCCATCTTGATCTCTTCTACCAAAGAGTCAATAAGATCAACTTTCATGCAGTCTTTTGATGTGTCTGGATGCTGCATGGCTTTGACAGCATTCAACTTAAACTCATCATCATTGACTCTCAGGGTTATCTCCCCCTGTTGGACATCAATGAGAGTTCGTCCAGTTGCTAGGAAGGGTCTTCCTAGAATGAGAGTAGCACTCTTGTGCTCCTCCATTTCCAGCACTACAAAGTCAGTGGGAAAGGCGAATGGCCCAACTCTGACGATCATGTCTTCAATCACGCCTGATGGGTATTTAATGGAGCCATCAGCAAGTTGGAGATATATCCGGGTTGGTTTAACTTCTTCAGTTAAACCAAGCTTTCTGATATTAGATGCAGGTATTAGGTTGATGCTTGCCCCAAGATCACATAAAGCTGTCTTGGTGCAATTACCTTCTAATGTGCATGGTATCAGAAAACTCCCAGGGACTTTAAGCTTTTTAGGAAAGCTTTTCAGAATGACTGCACTGCATTCTTCAGTGAGGAGAATTCTTTCAGTTTCTCTCCAATCCTTCTTATGACTCAAGATCTCTTTCATGAACTTGGCATAAGAAGGTATTTGCTCAAGTGCTTCTGCAAATGGAATCTTTATTTCAAGAGTCCTGAGATAATCTGCAAAGCGAGCAAATTGCTTATCCTGCTCCTCTTTCCAGAGTTTTTGAGGATAAGGTATCTTGGCTTTATATTCCTCAACCTTAGTTGCTATAGGTTTATTGCCTACAGAAGTGGTTGAAGAAGCCTTTTTAGAGGGGTTGTCATTAGCACTTGTGTGTGTCTGATCCCTCACTGGCAATGGATTGCCAGAGTGAGAAGCTGGAGTGACGTTAGACGCCAGCTCCTCATCTGTTCCTGGCGTTTGAACGCCAGAACTGTGCCTCTTTTGGGCATTCAATGCCAGATCCTTGCTTGTTTCTGGCGTTGAACGCCAGTCTTGAGCATGGTCTGGGCGTTCAGCGCCAGCCTTCCCCCCAACTTCTGGCGTTTTAGCACCAGAATTATTTTTCCCTGGGCTCTTACTGTCCTCAGATGGATTTTGGGTGGTTTGCTCATTTCTTGGTTTCCTGCTGCCTTGAAGTGGGGCATGTAGTGCTTTCCTACTTCTTAATTGAACTGCTTGGCATTCTTCTGTTATTTGTTTTGACAGCTGCTGCTTTGTTTGCTTTAATTGTACTTCCATGTTTATATTAGCCATCCTTGTCTCTTGTAGTTTATCCTTGAATTCGGCTAACTGCTTTGTTAGAAAGTCCAATTGCTAATTGAATTCAGCAGCTTATTTTATAGGACTGAGTTCAGCAGTTACTGTTTTAACCTCTTCTTTCATGGAAGGGTCACTGCTTAGGTACAGATGCTGATTCCTGGCAACTGTATCAATGAGCTCTTGAGCCTCTTCAATTGTCTTTCTCATGTGGATAGATCCACCAGCTGAGTAATCTAGAGACATCTGAGCTCCTTCTGCAAGCCCATAATAGAATATGTCTAACTGAACCCACTCTGAAAACATTTCAGAGGGGCATTTTCGTAGCATCTCTCTGTATCTCTCCCAGGCATCATAAAGAGATTCATTATCTCCTTGTTTGAAGCCTTGGATGTCCAGCCTTAGCTGTGTCATCCGTTTTGGGGGAAAGTATTGATTCAGGAATTTTTCTGTCAGCTATTTTCATGTCCTTATGCTGGCCTTAGGTTGGTTATTTAACCACCTCTTAGCTTGATCTTTTACAGCAAACGGAAATAGTAATAGTTTGTAGACATCCTGATCTATTTCCTTATCATGTACTGTGTCAGCAATTTGTAAAAATTGTGCCAGAAATTCTGTAGGTTCTTCCTGTGGAAGACCGGAATATTGGCAGCTTTGCTGCACCATGATAATGAGCTGAGGATTCAACTCAAAGCTACTGACTCCAATGGAGGGTATGCAGATACTACTCTCATATGAAGCAGTAGAGGGGTTAGCATATGACCCCAAAGTCCTCCTGGACTGTTCATTTCCACTTAGATCCATGATGGAGAAAGGGAGATGATGTCAAATAAAAATTTTATTTTTATTTATTTATTTATTTATTTACTTATTTAGAAAATAAATAAATTAAAATAAAGAAAAAAAATAGGTGAATATTTTCGAAAAAAATTGAGGAGAGAGAAAGTGGTTAGGAAGTTTTGAAAAAGATGTGATTTGGAAAAGATTTTAAATTTTGAAAAAAATCTGAATTTTTAGAAAATAATTTTCGAAAATTTGTTTTAGAAATAGAGAGAAAAGATATTTTTGAATTTAGTGAGGAAAGAGAAAAACAATAAAATAGCACAAGATTTAAAATTTTTTTTAGATCTAATGCTCCTAGTTTTCGAAAATTTTGGAGGGAAAACACCAAGGAACACCAAACTTAAAAATTTTTAAGATCAAGACACAAGGAAAACTCAAGAACACTTTGAAGACTCACAAGAACACAAGAACATGAAAGAACAACACCAAACTTAAAATTTTTTAGAAAACCAAACTAAAATTTTCGAAAAACACAGAAAAATCAACAAGAAAACACCAAACTTAAAGTTTGGCACAAAATTTAATAAAAAAATTATTTTTTGAAAAAGATTTTTAATAAAACTGGTGCCCAATCATCAAGAACATAAACCAACACTCTAGCCAATTGGGCAATAAATGTAACA
Organism: Arachis hypogaea; assembly: GCF_003086295.3. Taxonomy (NCBI): domain Eukaryota; kingdom Viridiplantae; phylum Streptophyta; class Magnoliopsida; order Fabales; family Fabaceae; genus Arachis; species Arachis hypogaea. Next base: position 102,813,074 of record NC_092055.1, read on the forward strand.
CTTGTTTTGAAGAAGGGTATTTTTTTTTTGAAAAGAAAATAAAAGACTCTGACCCAAAAGACAAAAATTTCCTAATCTAAGCAACAAGATTCACCGTCAGTTGTTCAAACTCAAACAATCCCCGGCAACGGCGCCAAAAACTTGGTGCACGAATTGTGAATCACACTTTTCACAACTCGTACCACTAACTAGCAAGTGCACTGGGTCGTCCAAGTAATACCTTACGTGAGTAAGGGTCGAATCCCACGGAGATTGTTGGTTTGAAGCAATCTATGGTTATCTTGCAATTCTTAGTCAGGAAGTCAGTTATATTTATCAGTTGAATTGCGAATAAACAAGAGAGCATGAGTTAAAGGTTACTTGTTATGCAGTAATGGGGAATATGTTGGAGTTTTGGAGATGCTTTGTCTTCTGAATCTCTGCTTTCCTCTGTCTTCTGATTCACGCACGCACATCCTTCTATGGCAAGCTGTGTGTTGGTGGATCACCGTTGTCAATGGCTACCATCCATCCTTCCAGTGAAAAGGGTCCAGGTGCGCTGTCACCGCACGGCTAATCATCTGCAGGTTCTCAGTTGTACCGGAATAGGATTTACTATCCTTTTGCGTCTGTCACTACGCCCAGCACTCGCGAGTTTGAAGTTTGTCACAGTCATCCAATCCCAGAATCCTACTCGGAATACCACAGACAAGGTTTAGACTTTCCGGATTCTCATGAATGCCGCCATCAATCTAGCTTATACCACGGAGATTTTGATTAAGGAATCTAAGAGATATTCATTCAATCTGATGTAGAACGGAGGTGATTGTCAGACACATGTTCATGGATTGAGGAAGGTGATGAGTGTCACTGATCATCACCTTCTCCATAGTTAGGCGCGAATGGATATCTTAGATAGGAACACGCATGTTTGAATGGAAAGCAGAATTATTTGCATTAATTCATCAGGACACAGCAGAGCTCCTCACCCCCAACAATGGAGTTTAGAGACTCATGCTGTCAAAGAGTACAAAATTCAGATCTAAAAATGTCATGAGATGCAAAATAAATCTCTAAAAGTTGTTTAAATACTAAACTGGTAACCTAGGTTTACAGAAAATGAGTAGACTATGACAGATAGTGCAGAAATCCACTTCTGGGGCCTACTTGGTGTGTGCTGGGGGTGAGACTAAAGCTTCTCACATGCCTGGACTGTTTTGGACGTTCAACGCCAGGTTGTAACCTGTTTCTGGCGTTGAACTCCACTTTGTAACTTGTTTCTGGCGCTGGACGCCAGACAGCAGCATGAAACTGGCGTTGAATACCAGTTTACGTCGTCTATCCTTGAGAAAAGTATGGACTATTATATATTGCTGGAAAGCCCTGGATGTTTACTTTCCAACGCAATTGGAAGCGCGCCATTTGGACTCCTGTAGCTCCAGAAATTCTATTTTGAGTGCAGAGAGGTCAGAATCCAACAGTATCAGCAGTCCTTTTTCAGCCTGAATCAGATTTTTGCTCAGCTCCCTCAATTTCAGCCAGAAAATATCTGACATTACAGAAAAACACACAAACTCATAGTAAAGTCCAGAAATATGAATTTTTCCTGGAAACTAATGAGAATAAACTAAAAACTAACTAAAATATACTAAAATCTATGTGAAATTAACCCCAAAAAGCGTATAAAATATCCGCTCATCAGAGGCCGAAGCGTGGTGATAACAGTAGGCTGGAACAAAAACAAGGGCTTGAGGCAAGCTCGACCAAGCGATGAAGAGGGAGCACTGCGGCGGAAGCACGGCGATACAGAGGCGGCGGAAGCTCAGAATAGACGCAAAAGCTCAAAACTGACAGGAAAGCGAGGTGAGCAGACGCGTTTCGACGACCATGGGTGCAGTGCGGACGGCGGCAGTTGTGTGGTGGCGGTGACACAGCTTGAAGAAGAAAGTGGCATTGGAGGCTAGGTTTTATTGAGAGAAGGAAGCAGATGCGGTGAGTGAGAGAGACAGAGAGGGAGTCAGGGTCAGGGATGTGTCTTTTTTTTTTGGTTGAAAAGTGAAAACTGGCCGGGTCCCAGTTCAGTGGTTCATCGACGATTTTTAAATTAGCGGTTTTAAGATACTAACCGAACCGTAATTGTTGCCGGTTCACGGTTAGACTGGTCGGACCGGCCGGTCCGATCCGGTTTTCAGAACCTTGGCGTGCGCACACCCTTGTGCGCATGCACACAACAACAAAATTTTGCGTCCTGTGCGTACGCACCACCCTGTGTGTATGCACACAAGCCTTTATGCCCTCTGTTGGGTTGCACGCCTTGCGCGCGCATCCCCTTTGTGTTTGCACCTTGTGTGTACGCACACCACCTTGTGCGTACGCACACCACCTTGTGCGTACGCACACCACCTTGTGCGTATGCACGTGACGTTCTTTTTGCGCGCTTTGTATGTACACACCGCCTTATGCGTATGCACACTCCCATACACTCCCCTGGTGGGAGCGCTGGCACTCCCTGTGCGTATGAACCCCTACCATTTTTTTATTTTGTGCGTGCGTACAGATCTGTGTGCGCACGCACACATGATCCTTTCCTAAAAAAAAGTGCTCTGTGTGTGCGCACACACTTCTTAATTCTCTTTCTGTCCAGAGCGTTTGCACATCTTGTGCGAGCGCATACCTCCCCTATTCCACCTTGTGTGCGTGCGCACACATACTTGTGCGTACGCACAAGTGCTGTTTTGGACAACATTTTTATTATGCTTTGAATTAAGCCCTAACACACTTCCACCCCCTCCCCACCCCTCTCTTCTCTTGCTTTTGCCCCATTTTCTACTTATTCTAGTTGCTTTTAATTGCATTTTATTTTTATTTTAGTAATTATATTAGTTTTAGTTTTATTGTTATTAATTGAATAAATTGCAAGTGTTTGATTGATATTGATTGGGTTGCTTGTTGCTTAAATTTTGGTTTAATTTTTGATGAATATGTGCACTGAGTATTAAGTCTTTGTTTAATTGCCTAGATGAATCGTGAGTTTGATTCATATGTTGTAGCTACCATATGCATTAAACTTTATCCTTGTTTGGCATCTTGAATTGTACACTTTTATTTTAGTGAATTGAGTTGAATTACTTGTTCATCATGGTTTTAAAATCAATACAAGCACATTACAAGGCACTTGTTTATTTTTAATGCTTTGCATTTGTTTGAGTGACTTGACTTGATTGTTATCAAGCTTATCACTTTTTGCAACAAGTACCTTTACCATGTGACTATTGCATTATGTGTCATGATGAATAAGGAGTTTTCTTTTCATCGTGGAATTGGTTATTTTTGATTGTGCCATTTTACATTCAATTTTGCTCTTTCACTTGCACAACATCAATACCCAATATCTGCTATACTCAATTCACTTTAGTTGTGATTACTTAGGTTTGCTTGTGCTTTAATTCGTTGCTTCTCTTTACTTGCAACCTAGGCTACTTGATTGAGGAACACATGCTATTTCTTTTTGATTGTGTGGTTGCCGTTTTACCCGGTCAATGTGTGTTCTAAACTGCGCACACTTAGAATACACATATTGTCTTTTATCTTACCACACTCACATGAACTTTTTCTCAATTCTTGTTTATTTGTTTTACACAGCAGCCTGAGCCCTAGTGCCCACCAGCTGAAGGTGGAGCTTCATAGTTCTTCACTCCCGGATTGAGTGCATACACGGAGGACCGTGCAACATTTAAATATGGGGGAGAATCCGCAATTTTCGGGGCGTAAATTTCTTTTTCTCAATACTTTGCATTAATTTCTAGTTTTAGTAGTTCTATTTTTGTGAATATTTGTTTAGTATTTCGTTACATTTCACTTTGCTTAGTTGCTTGTATATACCTTAGTTTGCTTTTATATATATCATAGTTTGCTTATAGTTTTATAGTAGTAAATATTTGCATGTTACCTAGTATAGTAAATAAGTTTGGTAAAACAACAAAAAATTTTCAAGAAATCCCTTTTAGGGCGTTCCATTGATTAGATTTGAAAGCTTGTTTTTGAACTTGCTTGAAGTATCTTTCTTATGGAACATAGAAAAGAGGTTGAACAAAAACACCTAGTGAGATTTGAGCTTTAATTGTGTGGTTGCACATTATCAACCACAAAAATTTTGTTCTTGTGTGTTATACTCCTTTCATGATTGTAATCTTAGATTTGCTTGAATCTTTATGTCCTATATTTGATGTTTTGAATGCATTTAGTATGATTGAGGCCATTTTTGAAATTGAACTCACTAACCCATATGACCAACTCTTACATCTACCTTTATAAACCACTTTTGAGCCTTTAATTCTCCTTTGTTCTAATTTTAAGCACATCTTTTGTCCTAAGCGAAAAACCATTAATGTCCATTAATTGTATCTTTGATTAACTTGGGTTGAGTAGTGTGTGTCACTTAAGTGTGGGGAGAATTTGTGGAAAACATTGGTAGGGAGTTTATTTTGGGTATTCATTGTGAAAATTTAGAAAAATGGGTAAACACTCATGCATCTATTACTTAAAATATATACATCTCTTTTTGGTGATAAAAGAAAATATTTTGGTGTACATACTTTATATATATAAAAAAAGAAAGAGAAAAAAAGAAAGGAAAAGAAAAAAAAAGAAAAGAAAAGAAAATAAAGGATGCATATGTGTATGATTAGAAAGAAGATGCATGAGTGAATGTGAGAAATGGGATAAATAGGGAGTTAAGTTGGTTTCTTTTGTGTAAATAGGTTAATATAGGATTAGGTGGGATACTTGAGCTAATCAAAGATCCAATCTATTAGCCCACCTAACCATATTAATCCTACCTTAACCCTAGCTCTATTACAATCCCCCAAAGACCTCATGATATTTGCATTCATTCATCAAATATTTGTTGATTGTTAGATGACTAGCAAATCCTAGAAAACATTATTAATGGAGCATTGAGTGATTAAGCCCTACACACTGAGTGATTAGAGTATATACACATCCGGTGAGGGGTTCAATTGCTCAATTCTATGACTCCATCCCTTATCTTGTATCTTCTTGCAAGTTGCTTATTAGTTTTTGAAAATTTCAAATCAAATCTTTGGACATTGATCATATTGCTATATTTTCTTGTCTTGGCCCTAAGTTTCTACTTTGGATTGATTGGAATTCTCTCCAAACTCCATAGGAACCATAGTATAGATATAGATAGATAGTAGTTAGTATAGTTGCATGCATATAAGTAGTTGCATTGAATAAATTGCTTGCCCTTTTTCCCTTCTCCTTTGAATGTGATTAGCATGAGAACATGCTATTGTTTAAGTGTGGGAGAATTGATGAATTCAGCACGTGACCTCATTAATGCAAATCGTTGGGGACGATTTATGGGCCTCCAGAGCCTAGTTTTAGGACTTTCTAAAGCTGATTCTTGCTATATCAAAGGGGCCATCATTCCATGTGAAAAAAGGGGAGAGAAATTAGGGTTAGTTTAGCATCATGTAGGTCATCTTCTAGAGAGAGAAACTTCCCTTTCTCTCTAAAACTAGAGTTTCTTAGTTTAATTTCCTTGTAATCCCTCTTTTTAATTCTTGTTTTCATCTAGTTTCTTCTACTTTTCTTTGTTCTATTGCCTTAATTTTCTTAGTTTGTCTTGTTAATTTCTCAATTTTGTCACTTTTATGTTTATGGATACTCTTGTTAATTTTAATTTCAATTAATGCAATTCATATTTTTATGTTAATTGTTTCTTTCTTTAATTGTTATTGTTATTTCCTTGCTCTTGGTAGCTTTAGAATTTAATTTCATTGTAATTTAATTTGATTTTATTTTCATGCACACCAAGTGTTTGATAAAATGCTTGGCTTAGTTTTTGCCTAGTTTTTCACACTCTTGGTTAGGAAATTGGGTAATTAGGTGAACTTGAGTGGTGGATGTCCATTCCACATTGTGTGAGGATTGTTAGTTGATTTGGTTTCTACTAACTCTAAGCCTTCCATTAATAGAGTTGGCTAGGACTTGTGGATTGGGACCAATTATGCCCTTTTGACTAATTCTCGATGTTAGGATTGACTAATTGGGATTAATTCCACACAATTACCATGTTTGTGGTCTATGACTAGGATATGAATCCTTAATTTTCCAATTCTTGCCAAGAGCCCATTTTGCCATTTAATTTTCATTTTTATTGCTTTACTTGCTTCCTGTTTAATTACTTGCCATTTTAATTCTTGCTTCTTATAATCAAAACTCCCAAAATCCCCCATAGCCAATGATTGAGCATTTAATTGCAACTCCTAAGGAAGACGACCCGAGACTTAAAACTCCTGGTTTATATTTGTTTGGAATTTTGACAATTTTTAGAATTAAAATTTGATTTGGGAGTTGATTGTTAATTTAGACTATACTTGCAACGAAAAGATCCTATTTTGTGAAAATCTAGATCAACAAAAAAATTCCTTTATCAGTCAGCGGCCACGCATTCCCTCGAAATTCTCTATAAAGCCTAGTAAATAATTTGGTAAGGAGGTTACATTCTCAGTTTCGAATTTTCTTCCCCCTAACTTCGAAAATTCAATGTGTGGGTGTTGAGATTTTTTATTCTTTGATGTTATAGACTTGAAATAACTTGAGGAAATTATTGGATTTTGCTCCATTGATGCTTGAGAAAGGTAAGGACTCCCAAACTCTCATGAAATCTGTGATATAATAAAATCTATATTGAGTTAGTAATGTTTATTGGTATTAGATTGAGTTGTGGGTTAATTGAGGCTTGTTGATGGAATTGGAGGTGTCGAAAAGCTGAAATTTGGGTTGTGGTAGCCGAGTCCTCTATTTGATGCACATTTTGGAAGCTTAGGTTTTGTGGAACGGTGACAAATTGTGACGTTCCAGGTTTTACGAGGAATCGGCTAAGGTGCGGTTTAAGTTTCATTTAAGTACCGTGTGATATGATGTGAATTCCTAGGTTAGGTGTCCCTAGGATTAATCTTGAATGGTATGAATGATTGGTATGATATGTGTAATGAAGGATATTGATATTGAATAAGGATTGTGAAATTTTGCAGAGTTGATGTGTGGATTGAAATTGGAATTAGATAGTGAATTATGTAGTTATGAATTTATTTGATGAAATATTGGGCCGAAGACCGTGAATTTGGGCCAGAGACTGGAAAGAGGTAAGAACGGTAAGTGATGGTTGATGATTTATGTTTTGATGATATGATGAATTGAATGAATGATAGTAATATATATAAATGTTTAAACATGAGGTTTTGTTGATTATTGAAGTAAGCTTGATGGATTTGTATGCAAGATTGAGGTATGATTGATTTTGATAGAATGTGGAGTTGTGATGCTGATTTGGTATGTTGTGGTGTTATTTATGTGTATAGAAAGTTGATATTGAGTTTGATTTTTGGTAAAAATAGAGGTTTATGAACTTTTGTGAAAATTAAATTTTTGGCTGAACTTCAGTGAGTCATAACTCGGCTTTCGAACTCCGAAATTGTTTCAAACTTATTCCATATAAAAATTGGGTTTGTGAAGTTTATGCTGTTCGAAGAATGGATGAAAAATGTTTTAAAACGAGAAAGTTATTCGCGTTGGAAGTTCGGTGTGTAAAATTGAATTCTGCAGACTTACCCATTTTTGACTAATCTGCAATGCATGCGTACGCAAACCCCTCCATACGTGGATGGGCATTTCTGTTTGGCATGTATGCGTATACAGACGTGGTAATGCGTATGCGTGACAGGCAAATTGCACTCCCACGCGTACGCGTGGTCCCTGTTTCAACAAACATGAATTTTGTGTTTTAAAATGTAATTTTGAACCTCTAAACCTCTATTTTTATTTCTTTAGCCTTAGACCTTAGTGGCATGCCTAGTGATAAGGTGAAGCTAAGAAGGGATGATAACTTGGGGGTGAAGCAAGTTTGGAAAGTGACGAATTAAGAATGAAAAGTACGAAGATGTGACTGAATTAGAATCGAGGGGGTGAATGTTGAGACTGGCAATGACTGGGTATGGCCGGAATAGCCGAGATGGCAGGATCTAGGTGTGATCCCGCTTGTGAGCTAATTGAAAAACTGAATTGTGTGGCAATTTGAGGATGGAGGATTCCCTCTCTTGTCATAATGTGAATTGTGTGGCAAGTTGAGGACGGAGGATTCTCTTTCTTGTCGTGACGTGGATGTGGGAAATGTGGAAAAGCACTCTCCTTCGTATTATTTTCTCCACATTCTTCTCTGGTTGCAAGGTGGAAAGGCACGCTCTTTCGATGTGGAAAGGCACTCTCCTTCGTATATCCTCTAGGAGAAGGTGGAAAGGCACGCTTCTTCGATGTGGAGAGACACTCTCTTTCGTTTTATGATCTTCCTAGAGATGCACAACCTAGAGACAAATGTCTGGGTTAGCTACTAGATGTGTCGGGTTCTAGCGATCTAACCGACACGTGAGCTCACGGCCCGTAGGATAGACATACATCATATGCATATGTTTGAATTGTTTGGGTATGCTTAATTGCCTTGCGTTGCCACATGTTCCATGATTATTTGCTAATTGTCTTACTTGCCTTACTTGTGCATTACTTGTCTGTATTATTTGTGTTTGCTTAAAAGTTGAATTACTTGAGGGATGGTTTGGTTCTTTGGCTATTTCGGTTGGAAGGTAGTGAAAGTATGAAAGATATTGGGTTAGAACTAGAATTCCCTATGATAGTTGCCAAGTTATAGATTAGTGAGAACTTAGGATGGAGATGACAAGGTGAGAAGTTTAAGATGCTCAGTAGATTTATGTTATAATACATTGTATTTATCTAGCATTTTTACCGTACTGAAAATTCATGGGTCGGGAGTTCTCATTTCGTATATATTGTCTGTTTTTCAGATGCAGGTCCTGGTGCTCAGCAGTGAGCTGGATTCGTCTGGATGACGGCGGAGTCTATCTGATTCTGTTTTGTGCTTTTTGATCTCTCCCCTTATTTTGAAAAACCAATTATGATGTATGCATGTATTCTTTTAAAACTTGCCTATAGAGGCTTTGATGTATTTTGAGAGAGATAGAAAATTACTGTTGTCAACTAATTTTATTTCTGTACCCTAGTCGGCCTAAACTTCGCAGGTCGCGACTAATGGCTATTTACTCATGTTATATATGTATATTTATATATACGTCTTGTTCTTATCTTATTCTTATCACTTTCTGACATGTGTTTTACCTTTCGTCTGCTATCTATTTACGAGAGTGTCTTTTCGTTCGCGATTTTATTTTGTTTTCCTTTCAGGGTTCTCGTTTACTAGTTCTTTCACACACACACACACACACATATATATTCTTACTATAATCCACCCTAAGAGTCGTACCACCTTATTATCATTGACTTATGACTCGAGCATAAGGATTTGAATATTAGGATGTAACAAGATCGATAATCTAGAGAATAAGTATAAGTTCTAGAAGCATAAAATCAACAATAGATGCATCAATACATTTATTTATCATTCTCCTTACAATTTAAATGAAATATTTTCTATAGAACTAAGGAGAATGATAAATAAATGTATTGATGCATCTATTGTTGATTTTGTACCTCTAAAGCTTGTATTTGTTCTCTAGATTATCGACTTTGTTCTTGTACTGCTGTCACATAGGATATTTCGTTAATTATTTAACTTTGACCTCACGTTGGGACTATATTGAAGCTAAATGAAACTTTTTTGGATTCAAATAGGACATTTTAAACCTTAAGGACCAAAACAAGATTACGCCAAACGTAGGTGACTAATTTAGTACTTTACCATTTTATTAATTTCATTAAAAATTAATTAAAATACCTAAATTACCCCTTTTATTATCTTTAACATTTTTTTCATCTCTTCCGGAGTTAGATTTTCTCCTCCTCTACATACACTCACCTTTTTTTCTTTTGCTATCAGATCCCTTTTCTTTCTTCTCCACACGCGATAGGCGGTGGCGACGCCGGCAATGGTGGCTTTTCCACGCCGTTGCCTCTTTCTTCATTCTTTCTCTCTTCTGTTTTTTCTCTCCCTCTCTGCCTTGGGTCTCTTTCTACGTTCTTTGTCAGCGGTGGCAACCTTTCACCGAGAACGCCTTTTTCTCCCTTTTCTCTTTTAGCATTTTTTCTTTTCTGTTGATTTTGTTCAACAAGAGCTAGCCCAAGTTATGGGCCTGGACCGTCAGGTCGAGAAGTCCGAATTCAAGAAGCTCACCTACCTCCGGTGCACACTCAAGGAGACCCTTTGCCTCCACCTGCCGATTTCCCTCCTCCTCCACGAAACAGCTGAAGAAATAACCATTGGAGGCTACTCCACTATTTCTCTTCCAGGTGCAGGGGGAGAGTGATGTAGTTTTGGCGGTTGGGCTGTGGAGGATGAGGAAGTGAAGGGTTGGAGAACATCAATGTACAAATCTCTGAACTCATTGTCGTCTACAACTCATCCCTCTTCAGACCTTATGATTAACGACCGCGATGATGTCGTTGCCGCGCCATTGGAGCCGGTCGTATCCGCTAAGGTTCCCATGATAGCAATGTTGAAATCACCCTAAGGGTTTCTCTGGATTTGAACCATGGCAAAGAATTGACTTCTGGTGTGGACGCTGAGACAAAAGGTAGTTGTGGCAAACGGTGATCCAAATCAGGACGGGGAGGAGCAAGACTAGGGCAAGGACGCCGCATGGCCTTCTGATGGCGATAAGAAAGATATCGAGTTGGCCAAATCTAGCAGTGGAGTGGTTACGCCACTCAAAATTGGGTATAGCGATCATGGTTATCATCCATTCCATTCATAATATAAGATCAGTGTGTTGTGTTGATTGTAAAGCAATTACTTGTGTTGAGGTTTTGTTTTCAACCGCCCAACCACATCAGTCTTCCTCTACACCTGGAAGATGGACTTAAGCGACGTCTTCGAACTCACCTCTCCCAGAGCCACACGCCTCTCATCACTGTTCCCACAAAGCGCATGCTCTTTATTTGTTGGTCTTGCTATTTATCTTCTTTATCTCATTTTTTTGTCTCTGTTTGTTGCTGTGTTGTGTTGATGATGGTGTTAACAGTAATGATAGTAGTAATAGTAGTAGTAATATAGTAGTAGTATTGGTAGTAATTATACTAGTCATATATTGATGGTATTCAAAATTTGAAAAAAAAATAATAATTTTGTTATTAATTGAGTTAAGTTGAAGAATTTAAAAAATTAAAGATAATGAAAGAAATGAAGATAATTTAAATATTTTAATTAATTATTTTAGTCGAACATAATTTATTTTTCATAAACACAATATTAATTTTATTCTTTTATGGTTAATTTTATCCGCATCTAATTATTGTTGGAAATAGTTATTTATTCCATGAAAATATAGCTTCTTTGAACATGAGCAGAGAAACACATCCAAACGATGTCGTTTTCAGAATAAATAAAAGAAACAACTTAGAACACGACCCGTGGTAGAAATCATCTTCCAGTAAAGCGCTTAAGTCATTATACATCTTCATCAAAGTACTTTTTACTCCTTTCGATCCTCAAAATCACAAACACCCTCTAAACGACGCCGTTTTGCACCAACTACTGCCAAAAATTTCCCTAAACCCTAGCTCAGAATTCCCTTTCGCACTTCCAAGAAAAGGGAGCTTTTTCACACTCACCATGTCCTCCGAAGACATAGGTCTCGTACCCGACCAGAGGATTGAAACCGGTCTCAGCTCCTCACTCGTTTTTCAAGACGAAACCTTGCGTTTCAGCTGCGGGGGACCGCAGCGTCGGGTCGGGGACCCGGGCCCGAAGACCCGGGAGCTTGGTGGGTTCATCGATGACAAGATGTTCTCCATGGAGCGCGACCGGTACTTCGCCGCACAGGGCTCTGAGTTCCGCCGGAGCGTCTACGGCGACTGCTCCGGCCGCCGTGATCCGCCGGGCGCACGCAATTGGAGTAGGAATGGTGGCGCCAACACTCCAAGCGGCGACGAATCCGACGGGGATGATGACGAAGATGATGACGATGACGACGATGACGACGATGACGTCGAAGGTGATGAAGGGCTTGTTGGTGTTGGTGATGGAAGCAAGCGCAATTCGAATCCAATTCTTGACATTAACGGTAGCAACGGTAGCAACGGTGGTGGCGGTGGTAGTTTGGGTGGTGTTAGTGCTGCAGAGCGGATGGCAAATGGGAAAGGACAGCATCATTCGTCTTATGGTATGAATTTTGAGACAAGTTTTGAATTTTTGCTTTATGTACAATTGCATTTTGATTTTGAATTTGATGTTTTTGTTGAGTTGTTGTAGTTTCTACTAGAGAAATGTTTGGGAAGGATGGTGATATGGGGCAGCTGGTGCATAACAATGCGAGTGGTACTGATGAAGATCATCATCAGAGAGAGAGATTGGGTAAATCACAGAGTGCTGTAACCATTGCTGAAACTGATTGTGATGAGTACTATTCACATTATCTTCATGGCACGGAAGGATCGGGTTCTGTGCAGAAAGTTATGGTGGATGAGAATGGTTGTGGGTTTAGTGGAAGAAAGGATGTTCTGTTTTCAAGCGAGTCAGGGGAGTCGTTGAGGGCAATTCTTTCTGATCCTGTCACGTAAGTCTCTTTCTGAGTTTGATTAACTTATTTTGCAGATTGACTCTTGTGCAGAACTAGTGTGTGAGGTAAATGAATAAACTTAAGTGCAGAATATCAACCATTTGCACAATTATACATGGTTGATTGATCCATCAGCCAAAAAAATCAGTCCGGCTTGTTCAAAACTGGTGGCATTTGTATTTTTCTTCTTTTAAATAAGGCTTGTTACTGGCTTATGCTTGCTTTATTTGATTTGATTGCTTTATCTTCTGAAAACACAGAGGTGCACTTATGGACGATGCCATGATATTACCTTGTGGGCATTCATTTGGTGGAGGTGGAATACAGCATGTTATTAGAATGGTGGGTTCTAAGCGATCAAATGCTGTAACTTTTGGACTTACCTTTTCTGTGACTAGTCATCTGAAAAATGTTTTTAACTATGGAGCTGGTAATTTTCAACATCTTTCTCTCATGTATGACTCTACATGCAGGATTGTAAAAGTAACTAATTGGGATGTTGTGGATAAGTACTTATGAAGAGTCACATAGGATAGGAGATAAGAATATGGTAGTACTGAGTAACTTAAATGGCAAGTCCTGGAAAAGTAAAACAATAGTAGTCTCAAAATTGATTCATAGATTCCAAATTTCATTTCCTTTGAGAACATGGAAGGTTATTGAATTGGTTTCGAGGATATGGAACTGGAATTTTTAACAAAGTTTGTAAAGAAAATGATATTGAATAGTGATTGCAAAAAATTTATCATGTTACTTTCATATTATTTGAGTTGCTGATCAACATATTATAGAATGTAGAAGTTTTGAGAGCAACTTATGTTTTTATTATCATGCTTCAGGACTTTTCTCATTCAGGAACACATGTATTTATGTAGCTAAGATAATGTTCATGTGATGCATTTTCAGAAAGCTTGCTGCACCTGTTCTCAACCCACATCCGAGGAATCGATATCTCAAAACCTATGTAAGCAAATTATGTTCAAATTCAATTATTTATACTCAAATAAGTTCCAGTTAAATGAACAACAATACTATACTAATTAATTTCAATTTTTGCTGATCACTTTTTGTGCACTTGGGTTTTGCTTTCATGTTGCTTATATGTAATGTACGCAAAAAGGAAAAGTACTATAACAAAAATGGGCTAGGAAGAGTTGAAAGGATTTCCAAACCTTCCTTTCTGTATTTGCAGTGCACTAAGTTGCTAACTACACACACTCCCCTTCCATCAATGCTTTCATTTACTAAGCAAAAACTAAGCAAACCTTTCATCTAAAAAGTTTATATATTGAAAATGCAAAATGCTGGATATGCGATACCTTCATTTTGTGAAGACAAATAAATGTATTATAACTAGTGATATCCTTTTTAACAATCCTAATTTGTTCCTTGATTTCTTGTGGGTCCTGTGCTGACTGCCCTGACCAGCACTTCGAGCTGCTGTGCAGGCATATCGGCGTGAAGAGGAGTCACAATTTTACCGGTCATCTAAAAGACGAAGAGAGAGATTTGATCAGGTGTGTGTTTCCATTCTGAACTATGTTTCTGTCTCTGTAAGTTGAGAAAATGGGATGAAAGGAGATTAGGATCTTACCTCATTTTTAGGTATATGTATATGTTGCTTTGACATTTTCCTTATCTTTTAATATGAGATATGTTTTGCATAGGACAGGGTGGTTTTGGAGATTCAGCTGTTGTAGAACCACCAAGGGGGAGAGGTGTTCAATTTCCTTTTGCTGTGATGGACCGTGTTATCATAAAGGTAGTATGCAAACATAAATGAGTTTACTTGGAGAATAATTTTAATGTATCAGAATAAATAATTGGAGAGAAATTGGATCAGGGAAACAAGAGGACACCGCAACGCTTTGTTGGGCGTGAAGCTATTGTAACAACACAATGCCTTAATGGATGGTTAGTGACTATATCTGATTTTTTTTCCTCTAGCAGTTAATTGCTTTCTTATGTAAATTTTGTGTTTCTAATATATAATGCTAACTTCCAGTGTGAAGTGAACTTGAGTGATGTTAAAGGCTATATATAACTATAAATAAATAATAAATGATCTTGCAAACATTATGCTACACTTTAAAATTGCTTGCATTGTTAATCAAAGACTTGGAATTTCAAAATTTACAGGTATGTGGTGAAGACACTGGACAATGCAGAGAGTGTGAAATTACAGTATCGGTCCCTTGCTAAGGTTTTGGATGATTCTTCAAAACCTTCCTCTACCAAGATGCCACCTAATTGGCGTTAGTTCTGAGCCATCAAACGTAGCTGATCATACTTCTCTACCAACATGATTGTGCTTTTGAAATCCCAGTGTTAGTGTTCCTTGTTGCAATAAAACCGTGGTAGCAACAGATCGTGTAAATATAGAAAGCCTTGTGCTTTGTGTTCCTTAATATTTATGATTGTATTTAATGTAATCATTTTGTTATACATAGATAATATTAGATACACTAACAGATTTATAGTAAAAAATGAATATGATTATTTGGTTTCAGTTTATGAGCTACGGGCATTGCATGTTTTCCAATTCCATTGATATAACCAGTATTTTCTGAAAGCGGGAAGTGCTATTTCACGTTTCAACTTGAAGTTTGGGTTGGACACTTTAACTAACAAAACGTGGTTGTGCACAAAGTTGTTGAATAATTTTGAATCTTTAAAAGAGCGAAATAGCATGTCACAAAAATATAAGTCTTCACACTGCCGTATATATGTTCTTTAAACACATTAACACATTTATAATGCGTTAAATGTTCACACCGTTGACTGTTCAACTATTATTTTTATTTTATTTTATTTTTCTTAAATCCCTCTTGCGTTTTAGAAATATGAAATTATTTGATATGGAGTCAAAGATATAACTTTCGTCAAAATCAACATTTCGGGCTTGGAAACTTCTCATAAATAAAAAAAACATTCAAAAACAAAATAAAACTTTATTACCCAAACTCTAGTTTTTCTTGTTTTGGTTTGGGTGGCGGGACGGGCCCATTTAAATCGGACGAGTTCCACCCAATTATGGTTCTTTTGTTTTTTAACATTATATATATTGTTTTTAGTAGTAAAATAAATTTTAATGTGGTTCCACCCAATTAGAAGTTATTCTTAAAGAAGAGGAGATAATGTGGTTACAAAAATTTAGACAACAGTGGACAAAATAAGAAGATAGGTTCTTTCATACAAAAATTCTTATTAGAAGAGGTAAAAATAGGATCCTTAAACTTAAAAATGTTTATGGAAGATGGTGTGATAATGTGGAAGAGTTAAAAAGTTTAGCTGTTGACTATTATAAAGATCTCTTTTGTCAAGATGAATATGCAAGTACTATCTTGCCAACCACTTATACCTTTTCTCAGATTGAGAATCGATACAGAGATGCGATGCAAGCTGTCCCTACTCATGAGAAAATTAGTAGAGCTATTTTCAGTATGGGATCCATAAAAGCTTCCGGAGAAGATGGATTTCCAGCTTTGTTTTACAAGGAACATTGGAACACCATCCAGTACTCAGTTTACACTTGTATAACACATTTTTGGGAAGAACCAGCAACCATACAAGAGGTAAATCAGACCTTAATCACTTTGATTCCAAAAGTCAATCAGCCGAAATACATTACACAATTCAGGCCAATTGTCCTTTGTAATGTGGTATATAAATGCTTATCAAAGATCCTTGTAGAGAAGATTAAGCCCACCTTGGCAAGCCGAATAGCACCAAATCAATCTAGCTTCATTCAAGGATTGATGATTCATGACAACATCATCATTGCTAAGTAAATGGTTCATGAGATGAGAAGGATGAAAGGGAAAAAATGATATATGGTGGTGAAGATTGACTTTGAGAAAGCATATGATAGACTTACCTGGAGTTTCATAAGGAAATGTCTTTAGAAATTTGGAATTCTGCAGCACATGTTGGATGACATTATGGCGGGAGTAACCTCAGTCTCTTACAAGTTAATGTGGAATGGGTGCAAAACAGATGGCTTCCAACCCACGAGAGGTATTAGACAAGGAGATCCGATATCCCCTTACCTCTTTGTCATTGCTATGGATAAATTATCACAACTTATTGAGGAAAAGGTGAATCGGAAAATATGGAAACCCATTAAAGCAGGAAGGAACGTGCCTCTCATCTCCCACCTCCTTTTTGCAAATGACCTTCTCCTTTTTGCTGAGGCAGGAACTAGCCAAATGGGGGTTATCCTTGACTCTCTACGAGAGTTTTGTCTAGCTTTCGGATTAAAAGTTAGTGCAACAAAAACATCTATTTTCTTCTCGAAGAATGTGGATGTTGTCATAGAAGTGCTATCACCAACCTAAGTGGTTTTGATGAAGTTGCTGAATTAAAAAAATATCTCGGGACTATGCTCACTAATAGTCGCAAGAAGAAGGACAAGTATAAGAACACTTTTGAAAGAGTCAAAAGCAAACTTAAGGGTTGGAAGGATCATTGCCTATCTATGGCAGGACACGTGACTCTAGCAGAAACTGTCATCAGCCCTTCCATTAATCATGATATGATGCATTCCATTATTCCCATTGGCATATGCAATGAAATTGAAAAATTGCAACGTAAATTTATTTTGGGGGAGGTAGGAGAGCAATGGAAAATGTACCATATTAACTGGAAACTGCTGTGTAAACCAAGTATGGGAGGCACGGGCTTTAAATCACTCCATGCTATGAATAAAGCTTTCTTAATGAAAATTCTCTGGAGACTTAACCAAGACCAAGATTCCCTTTGGGCCGGAATCCAAATCAACAAATATGGAAGGGGATGTGATTTAACTCAGCAAATTATATGTAATAATGCAGATTCTTCATTAGGAAAGATGGTGCACGAAATTGTGATCATCAATGGCGCCAACAACTTGGGACGCACAATTGTAATCTCAACTCTTTATCACAACTCCGCACAACTAACCAGCAAGTGCACTGGGTCGTCCAAGTAATAAACCTTACGCGAGTAAGGGTCGATCCCACGGAGACTGTCGGCTTGAAGCAAGCTATGGTCATCTTATAAATCTCAGTCAGACATATTCAAATGGTTATGGAGGATTGATAATTAAAAGATGAATAAAACATAAAATAAGATAAAGATAGAGATACTTATGTAATTTATTGGTAGAAATTTCAGATAAGCGTATGAAGATGCTTTGTTCCCCTTGAACATCTGCTTTCCTATTACCTTCATCCAATCATTCATACTCCCTTCCATGGCAAGCTTTATGTTGGGCATCACCGTTGTCAATGGCTACTTCCCGTCCTCTCAGTGAAAATGTTCCAAATGCGCTGTCACCGCACGGCTAATCATCTGTCGGTTCTTGATCATGTTAGAATAGGATCCATTGATCCTTTTGCGTCTGTCACACGCCCAACAATCGCGAGTTTGAAGCTCGTTACAGTCATCCCTTCCCAGATCCTACTCGGAATACCACAGACAAGGTTTAGACTTTCCGGATCTCAAGAATAACCGCCAATAATTCTAGCCTATACCACGAAGGTTCTAATCTTAGATTAGAAACCCAAGAGATACGCATTCAAGCCATTGCTAGTAGAACAGAGGTGGTTGTCAGGCACATGTTCATAGGTGAGAATGATGATGAGTGTCACGGATCATCACATTTATCAAGTTGAAGAACGAATGAATATCTTAGAGAAGAAGCATGCGTGAATTGAATAGAAGAACAATAGTAATTATATTAATTCATGAAGAATAGCAGAGCTCCACACCTTAATCTATGGTGTATAGAAACTCCACCGTTGAAAATACAAAAGTAATAAAGGTGTTCATTGGCTTCGACCCCAGAGGGAGAACCAGAAGAACCAAGATAAAAAAGTATATCCAAGATGAAAATACAATAATAAAAGGTCCTATTTATAGAGAACTAGTAGCCTAGGATTTACAGAAATAGGTAATTAATGCAAAAATCTTCTTCCGGGCCCACTTGGTGTGTGCTTGGGCTGAGCATTGAAGCTTTCACGTGTAGAGACTTTTCTTGGAGTTAAACGCCAGCTTTTGTGCCAGTTTGGGCGTTTAACTCCAGCTTTTATGCCAGTTCTGGCGTTTTGACGCCAGAATTTCTCTACTAACTTGCAACGCCGATTTGGGCCATCAAATCTTAGGAAAAGTATGGACTATTATATATTGCTGGAAAGCCCAGAATGTCTACTTTCCAACGCAATTGAGAATGCGCCAATTGGGCTTCTGTAGTTCCAGAAAATCTACTTCAAGTGCAGGGAGGTCAGAATCCAACAGCATCTGCAGTCCTTTTTCAGCCTCTGAATCAGATTTTTGCTCAGGTCCCTCAATTTCAGCCAGAAAATACCTGAAATCACAGAAAAACACACAAACTCATAGTAAAGTTCAGAAATGTGATTTTTAAATAAAAACTAATAAAAATATAATAAAAACTAATTAAAATATACTAAAAACATACTAAAAATAATGCCAAAAAGCGTATAAATTATCCGCTCATCACAACACCAAACTTAAATTGTTGCTTGTTCCCAAGCAACTGAAAATCAAATAGGATAAAAAGAAGAGAATATACAATGAATTCCAAAAACATCTATGAAGATCAGTATTGTTGAGTTAAGAAATTAACTAAATTAATTAGTGATGACAAACATTATTTTTGGGCAAAATAAATAATTAGTGTTGATTAATTATATTTACTTATTACTAATTGTTTATTGTTGCAGGCCAAATTTCAAGAGCCCAAATGGAATAAAAAAGCAATCAACAAAGATGTTGGGCTGAAAACAAAATTAAGGGCCCAAAGAAAAGAAAAGAAAGGAGCCAAAGAATCAAATCGAGCCAAGCATATCCATACTCGATCCAAGCCCGATCTGGTTTCAGAAAAGCAAATCCCTCTCTTTTGCTTAACCAAAAGCAACGTTCATCTCTCTTTTGTCCTAGTCAAATCAGTGTTTCAGAAAAGTAAGAAAGAGAAAGAGAGAGAACTTCTTCACCAAGCTAGTCACCAAAGAAGCAAGAGAGAGAAGGATTAAACTTGAAACTCAGAAATCAAATCAGAAAATCCAAAATCAAATCAAGCTTAGGTTATAGGTAAATCACTTCCTCTTTCATGCAACTCGGTTTCATCTCTTCTTCCCAACTCTCTGCTCTATCCGAAATGGGATACAATGGAAAGAGGATTTCTGTTCTTCTCTATTGTGTATCTACGGTCTTAAACAAGACTTGGGGACCAAGTTGGTTTTCAAGGGCTCAGATCAAGTTGACCATTGAAAGATTTCTATGATTGCTGTTTTATGGCTTTCGGTCAAGATGAAGAAGTCAGAAGCAAAGTTTCTACTCTAAGGTGTAATGAGAAAAAGTGATTCTGTGGGTTGGTGAAGCTCAAGGCTCAAGGTGTTGACCTTAGAAGAAGAATCCAGAAACATGCAAGGAGATAAGAAGAGGTTTGATGTTCATTCAGAAACCAAGGAGAGAAAACCATAGTGTGAGAACAGTGTTCTGTAAAAGAAGTTCCTCTACTTAGATAATGCTTTCTTTCAAAGAAGCATTCGGCCAATACTGAAGAACTCAAGCTGAGGTTTGCGAATCTGGTTTTGCACATAGCAAAGAGGCTGCTGATGAAGTCAATCTTCTTCATGTTTTACTGATTGTAATGTACTTTTCTAAGTTTATCTTTCTGTAATTTCTTGAGAGAAAAGGCATTGTGAGAAAGCTTAAGAAAAAGCCATGAGTGGAAAAAGGCTGAGAGATACACTTGAGAGAAAAGCCTAGAGTTATTCTCTGATTTCTTTAGGTTGATTAAGTGTCTTGTATCTTGTACCTGTAAGGTATCCCTTTCTTAGTTGGGTTAGCACTAAGAGGAATAGTTAGGTATTAGCATAGCCAATATCAAGTTAGGTTAGAACTTGAGTGTGAAAGGATTGGGCTAATCCTGTAAAATTGGTGTATGTAATACTGTTAACTATAGCGAAATTCTTCCATAGTTGTGGAGGAGACTAGATGTAGGTTGCATAGCACAAGGCAATCAAACCAGGATACATGCTGGTGTTAGCTTTTCCTTTCTTTGCTGAATTCTGTTTTCTGATATTCATGAGACAAAAATAAATTGTCTCATAAATTTCCGCTGCTGAGTTCAAACAGAACCTAAATTGAAATTTTATTTTAAAAGGGTAATAACAGCAACTAAAAGGAAGGCATAGATTCAACCCCCCTTCTCTAAGCCTACCACAACCTTCAAGTATTAATTAGATGAGCGGGGCTTTTAGCTTTTTGCTTCTGAACAGTTTTGGCATCTCACTTTATCCTTTGAAGTTCAGAATGATTGGCATCTATAGGAACTCAGAATTCAGATAGTGTTATTGATTCTCCTAGTTAAGTATGTTGATTCTTGAACACAACTACTTTATGAGTCTTGACCGTGACCCTAAGCACTTTGTTTTCTAGTATTACCACCAGATACATAAATGCCACAGACACATAACTGGGTGAACCTTTTCAGATTGTGACTCAGCTTTGCTAGAGTCCCCAATTAGAGGTGTCCAGAGCTCTTAAGCACACTCTTTTTTTGCTTTGGACCACGATTTTAACCGCTCAGTCTCAAGTTTTCACTTGACACCTTCACGCCACAAGCACATGGTTAGGGACAGCTTGGTTTAGCCACTTAGGCTAGGATTTTATTCCTGTGGGCCCTCCTATCCACTGATGCTCAAAGCCTTGGATCCTTTTTATCACCCTTGCCTTTTGGTTTAAAGGGGTATTGGCTTTTTCTGCTTGCTTTTCTTTTTCTTTCTCTTTCTTTTATTATATTTTTTTCGCTTCTTTTTTTCTTCTTCTTTTTTTTTCTGCAAGCTTTTCACTGCTTTTTCTTGCTTCAAGAATCAATTTTATAATTTTTTAGATTATCAAATAAAATTTCTCCTTTTCCATCATTCTTTCAAGAGCCAACAATTTTAACATTCATAAATAATCAAATTCAAAAATATGCACTGTTCAAGCATTCATTCAGAAAACAAGAGTATTGCCACCACATCAAAATAATTAAACTGTTTTAAAATCCAAAATTCATGTACTTCTTTTTCTTTTTCAATTAAAACACTCTTTATTTAAGAAAGGTGATGGATTCATAGGACATTCATAACTTTAAGGCATAGACACTAAGACACTAATGATCATGTAATAAAGACACAAACATAGATAAACATAAGCATAAAAATTCAAAAAATAGAAAATAAAGAACAAGGAAATTAAAGAACGGGTCCACCTTAGTGATGGCGGCTTGTTCTTCCTCTTGAAGATCTTATGAAGTGCTTGAGCTCCTCAATGTCTCTTCCTTGCCTTTGTTGCTCTTCTCTCATGGTTCTTTGGTCTTCTCTAATATCATGGAAGAGGATGGAATGCTCTTGGTGCTCCATCCATAGTTGTCCCATATTAGAACTTAATTCTCCCAAGGAGGTGTTGATTTGCTCCCAATAGTTTTGTGGAGGAAATTGCATCCCTTGAGGCATCTCAGGGATTTCATGATGAGGAAATTCCTCATGCTCTTGGTGAGGTTCTCTTATTTGCTCCGTCCTTTTCTTAGTGATGGGCTTGTCCTCATCAATGAGAATGTCTCCCTCTATGTCAATTCCAACCGAATTGCAGAGGTGACAAATGAGATGAGGGAAGGCTAACCTTGCCAAAGTAGAGGATTTGTCCGCCACCTTGTAGAGTTCTTGGGATATAACCTCATGAACTTCTACTTCCTCTCTCATGATGCTATGAATCATGATAGCCCGGTCTATAGTAATTTCAGACCGGTTGCTAGTGGGAATGATCGAGCGTTGGATGAACTCCAACCATCCCCTAGCCACGGGCTTGAGGTCGTGCCTTCTTAGTTGAACCGGCTTCCCTCTTGAATCTCTCTTCCATTGGGCGCCCTCTTCACAGATGTCCATGAGGACTTGGTCCAACATTTGATCAAAGTTGACCCTTCTAGTGTATGGGTGTGCATCTCCTTGCATCATGGGCAAGTTGAATGCCAACCTTACATTTTCCGGACTAAAATCTAAGTATTTCCCCCGAACCATTGTAAGCCAATTCTTAGGGTCCGGGTTCACACTTTGATCATGGTTCTTGGTGATCCATGCATTGGCATAGAACTCTTGAACCATTAAGATTCTGACTTGTTGAATGGGGTTGGTGAGAATTTCCCAACCTCTTCTTCGAATCTCATGTCGGATCTCCGGATATTCACCCTTTTTGAGCTTGAAAGGGACTTCGAGGATCACTTTCTTCTTGGCCACAACTTCATAGAAGTGGTCTTGATGCACCCTTGAGAGGAATCTCTCCATCTCCCATGACTCGGAGGTGGAAGCTTTTGCCTTCCCTTTCCTCTTTCTAGAGGTTTTTCCGGCCTTTGGTGCCATAAATGGTTATGGAAAAACAAAAAGCTTTAGCTTTTACCATACCAAACTTAGAAGGTTTGCTTATCCTCGAGCAAAAGAAAAAAGAAGAGAGTAGAAGAAGAAGAAATAAAAGAGATGGAGGGGGCTTTGTGTTTCGGCCAAGGGGGAGAAGTAGTGTTTAGGTTGTGTGAAAATGAAGGAGTGAAGATGGGTTTATATAGGAGTGGAGAGGGGGGTATGGTTTGGCCATGTATGGGTGGGTTTGGGAGGGAAAGTGGTTTGAATTTGAATGGTGAGGTAGGTGGGGTTTTATGATGGATGGATGTGGATTGGTGAAGAGATTATGGAGAAGAGGGTAGGATTTGATAGGTGAGGGGTTTTTGGGGAAGAGGTATTGAGGTGATTGGTGAATGGGTGAAGAAGAGAGAGAGAGATGAGGTAGGTGGGGATCCTGTGGGTCCACAGATCCTGAGGTGTCAAGGATATCTCATCCCTGCACCAAGTGGCGTGCAAAAATGCCCCTTTCTGCCAATCCTGGCGTTAAACGCCAGGCTGCTGCCCATTTCTGGCATTTAACGCCAGCTTCTTGCCCTTTTCTGGCGTTAAACACCCAGAATGGTGCCAGACTGGGCGTTTAACGCCCATTCTGCTACCCTTACTGGCGTTTAAACGCCAGGAAGTTTCTCCTCCAGGGTGTTCTATTTTTAATACTGTTTTTCCTTCTGTTTTTGCTTTTTCAATTGTTTTAGTGACTTCACATGATCATTAACCTACAGAAAACATAAAATAACAAAAGAAAATAGAAATTTAACATAGATAGTTAAAGATTGGGTTGCCTCCCAACAAGCGCTTCTTTAATGTCAATAGCTTGACAGTGGGCTCTCATGGAGCCTCACAGATGTTCAGAGCAATGCTGGAACCTCCCAACACCAAACTTAAAGTTTGAATGTGGGGGTTCAACACCAAACTTAAAGTTTAATTGTGGCTTCCCAACACGAAACTTAGAGTTTGACTGTGGGGGCTCTGTTTGTCTCTGTATTGAGAGAAGCTCTTCATGCTTCCTCTCCATGGTTACAGAGGGATATCCTTGAGTTTTAAACACAAGGGAGTCTTCATTGACTTGAATGATCAATTCTCCTCTGTCAACATCAATCATAACTTTTGCTGTGGCTAGGAAGGGTCTGCCAAGGATGATGGATCCATCCACATACTTTCCAGTCTCTAGGATTATGAAGTCAGCAGGGATGTAGTGGCCTTCAACCTTTACCAAGACATCCTCTACAAGTTCATAAGCCTGTTTCTTTGAATTATTTGCCATCTCTAGTGAGATTCTAGCAGCTTGTACCTCAATGATCCCTAGCTTCTCCATTACAGAGAGAGGCATAAGGTTTATACTTGACCCCAGGTCACACAGAGCCTTCTCAAAGGTCATGGTGCCTATGGTACAAGGGATTGAGAATTTTTCAGGGTCTTGTCTCTTCAGAGGTAATTTCTGCCTAGTCAAGTCATCCAGTTCTTTGATGAGCAATGGAGGTTCATCCTCCCAACTCTCATTACCAAACAATCTGGCATTTAGCTTCATGATTGCTCCAAGGTACTTAGCAACTTGCTCTTCAGTAACATCTTCATCCTCTTCAGAGGAAGAATACTCATCAGAGCTCATAAATGGTAGAAGTAAACTTAATGGAATCTCTATGGTCTCTGTGTGAGCATCAGATTCCCATGGTTCCTTATCAGGGAACTCCATGGAGGCCAGTGGACGTCCATTGAGGTCTTCCTCAGTAGAAATCACTGCCTCTTCCTCCTCTCTAGGTTCGGCCATGTGGGTTATAGTTATGGCCTTGCACTCTCTTTTTGGATTCTCTTCTGTATTGCTTGGGAGAGTACTAGGAGGGAGTTCAGAAATTTTCTTACTCAACTGACCCACTTGTGCCTCCAAATTTCTAATGGAGGACCTTGTTTCAGTCATGAAACTTTGAGTGGTTTTGATTAGATCAGAGACAATGGTTGCTAAGTCAGAGTGGCTTTGCTTAGAATTATCTGTCTGTTGCTGAGAAGATGATGGAAAAGGCTTGCTATTGCTAAACTTGTTTCTCCCGCCATTATTGTTGTTGAAACCTTGTTGAGGTCTCTGTTGATCCTTCCATGAGAGATTTGGATGATTTCTCCATGAAGGATTATAGGTGTTTCCATAGGGTTCTCCCATGTAATTCACCTCCTCCATTGCTGGGTTCTCAGGATCACAAGCTTCTTCTTCAGAGGAAGCTTCCTTAGTACTGCCTGTTGCTGCTTGCATTCCAGACAGACTCTGAGAAATCATATTGACTTGTTGGGTCAATATTTTATTTTGAGCCAATATGGCATTCAGAGTATCAATCTCAAGAACTCATTTCTTATGAGTTGTCCCATTATTCACAGGATTCCTTTCAGAAGCGTACATGAATTGGTTATTTGCAACCATTTCACTGAGTTCCTGAGCTTCTGCAGGCGTCTTCTTCAGATGAAGAGATCCTCCAGCAGAGCTATCCAATGACATCTTGGATAGTTCAGACAGACCATCATAGAATATACCTATGATACTCCATTCTGAAAGCATGTCAGAAGGACACCTTCTGATCAATTGCTTGTATCTTTCCCAAGCTTCATAGAGGGATTCACCTTCCTTCTGTCTGAAGGTTTGGACTTCCACTCTAAGCTTACTCAAATTTTGAGGTGGAAAGAACTTTGCCAAGAAGGCATTGACTAGCTTTTCCCAAGAGTTCAGGCTTTCTTTAGGTTGTGAGTCCAACCATGTCCTAGCTCTGTTTCTTACAGCAAAAGGGAAGAGCATAAGTCTGTAGACTTCAGGGTCAACCCCATTGGTCTTGACAGTGTCACAGATTTGCAAGAATTCAGCTAAGAACTGATGAGGATCTTCCAATGGAAGTCCATGAAACTTGCAATTCTGTTGCATTAGAGAAACTAATTGAGGCTTAAGCTCAAAGTTGTTTGCTCCAATGGCAGGGATTGAGATGCTTCTCCCATAGAAGTCGGGAGTAGGTGCAATAAAGTCACCAAGCACCTTCCTTGCATTGTTGGCATTGTTGTTTTCAGCTGCCATTGTTTCTTCTTCTTTGAAAAGCTCTGTTAGGCCCTCTAGAGAGAATTGTGCTTTAGCTTCTCTTAGCTTTCTCTTCAAGGTCCTTTCAGGTTCAGGATCAGCTTGAACAAGTATGCCTTTATCTTTGCTCCTGCTCATATGAAAGAGAAGAGAACAAGAGGGAATCTTCTATGTCACAGTATAGAGATTCCTTGAGGTGTCAGAGGAAAAGAAGAATAGAAGGAGGAGGTAGATAGAAGAGAATTCAAACTTATCAAGAGGGATAGAGTTCGAATTGTACCTTGAGGAGGAGTGTTAGTCCCTTAAATAGAAGGATGTGAGAAGAGGGGAAGAATTTTCGAAAATAAATTAAAAAGATTTTGAAATAATAAAAAGAAATTTGAAAATTTGATTGAGATTTTTGAAAATTAAGATTGGGAAAGAAATTAAGTGATTTTTGAAAAAGATTTTGAAATTAGAAATCAAAAAGATATGATTGAGAGTTAATTTTGAAAAAGATGTGATTGAAAAGATATGATTGAGAAGATATGATTGAAAATCAATTTTTTTTAAAAAAGAAAGTTTTAAAATTAAAGTTGATTACTTGACTAACAAGAAATTAAAAAATATGATTCTTAAAATTTAAAATTTGATCCTTTCTTAATAGGCAAGTAACAACTTGAAAATTTTGAAGTAAATCATTAATAGTAGCAAGGATTTTCGAAAATAATAAAAAAAATGGAAAGAAATTGATTTTGAAGAGATATGATTGAAAAGATATGATTTGAAAAAGATTTGATTTTGAAAAATTATGAAAATTTGAAAAAGATTTGAATTAAAAACAAAATCTTCCCTCTAGTGTCCTTCTGGCATTAAACGCCCAGAATGGTATTCATTCTGGCGTTTAACGCCCAAAATGCTACCCTTTTGGGCGTTAAACGCCTAGCCAGGTACCCTGGATGGCGTTTAAATGCCAGTTTTCCTTCTTCACTGGGCGTTTTGAACGCCCAGCTTTTTCTATTTGATTTCTCTGCTGAATGTTCTAAATCTTCAATTATCTGTATTATTGACTTGAAAAGACATAGTTTTGAATTTTTTTTTGAATTTTTCAATGATGAGAAACAATCAAAATACAGCTAATCTTAGGAAACTCAAATCAAACAAACAATGCATGCAGGAGACCAAACTTAAAAATTTTCATATAAGAGACACTAACAAATTGAGAATGCATATGAGAAACAACAAAACACACAAAACAAGAGAATTTAAAGATCAGAGCAATGAAATCATCAAGAACAACTTGAAGATCAATGAAGAACAATATGCATATATTCGAAAAATGCAAGAAGAAGAAAGTCTTGCAATTGACGCCAAACTTAAAAATTGACGCTAGACTCAAACAAGAAACATAAAATATTTTTGATTTTATGATTTTATAAATTTTTTTGTGGTTTTTCGAAAATTGAGTGGAAAAGAAAATAAAGGGATTCAAAATTTTTAATAAGAATTCCAGGAATCATTGCAATGTTAGTCTAAGACTCCGGTACAGGAATTAGACATGGCTTACTAGCCAGCCAAGCCTTCAGTGAAAGCTCCGGTCCAAAACACTAGACATGGCCAATGGCCAGCCAAGCTTTAGCAGATCATTGTTCACAACAACAAAATTGATAGAAATCAACAAGCTCTTGTGATGATAAGTTGAAACCTCGATCCAAAAGATTAGACATAGTTTCACAGTCAGCCAGACTTCAACAAATCATCATGAAACTCTAGAATTCATTCTTAAAAACTCTGAAGAACAAAATAGAGAATTTTTTTTATTTAAAATTTTTTTTTCAAAAATAAAAAATAAAATTACCTAATCTAAGCAACAAGATGAACCGTCAGTTGTCCAAACTCGAACAATCCCCGGCAACGGCGCCAAAAACTTAGTGCACGAAATTGTGATCATCA
Source organism: Arachis hypogaea (assembly GCF_003086295.3). Classification (NCBI taxonomy): domain Eukaryota; kingdom Viridiplantae; phylum Streptophyta; class Magnoliopsida; order Fabales; family Fabaceae; genus Arachis; species Arachis hypogaea. The sequence continues at coordinate 102,841,078 of NC_092055.1, forward strand.
ATGGCGCCAACAATTTGGGATGCACAATTGTAATCTCAACTCTTTATCACAACTCCGTACAACTAACCAACAAGTGCACTGGGTCGTCCAAGTAATAAACCTTACGCGAGTAAGGGTCGATCCCACGGAGACTGTCGGCTTGAAGCAAGCTATGGTCATCTTATAAATCTCAGTCAGGCAGATTCAAATGGTTATGGAGAATTGATAATTAAAAGATGAATAAAACATAAAATAAGATAAAGATAGAGATACTTATGTAATTTATTGGTAGGAATTTCAGATAAGCGTATGAAGATGCTTTGTTCCCCTTGAACCTTTGCTTTCCTATTGCCTTCATCCAATCATTCATACTCCCTTCCATGGCAAGCTTTATGTTGGGCATCACCGTTGTCAATGGCTACTTCCTGTCCTCTCAGTAAAAATGTTCCAAATGCGCTGTCACCGCACGGCTAATCATCTGTCGGTTCTCGATCATGTTGGAATAGGATCCATCGATCCTTTTGCATCTGTCACACGCCCAACAATCGCGAGTTTGAAGCTCGTTACAGTCATCCCTTCCCAGATCCTACTCGGAATACCACAGACAAGGTTTAAACTTTCCGGATCTCAAGAATGACTGCCAATAATTCTAGCCTATACCACGAAGGTTCCAATCTTAGATTAGAAATCCAAGAGATACGAATTCAAGCCATTGCTAGTAGAACAGAGGTGGTTGTCAGGCACATGTTCATAGGTGAGAATGACGATGAGTGTCACGGATCATCACATTCATCAAGTTGAAGAACGAATGAATATCTTAGAGAAGAAGCATGCGTGAATTGAATAGAAGAACAATAGTAATTATATTAATTCATGAAGAACAGCAGAGCTCCACACCTTAATCTATGGTGTGTAGAAACTCCACCGTTGAAAATACAAAAGTAATAAAGGTGTTCATTGGCTTCGGCCCCAGAGGGGGAACCAGAAGAACCAAGATCAAAAAGTATATCCAAGATGAAAATACAATAGTAAAAGGTCCTATTTATAGAGAACTAGTAGCCTAGGGTTTACAGAAATAGGTAATTAATGCAGAAATCTTCTTCCGGGCCCACTTGGTGTGTGCTTGGGCTGAGCATTGAATCTTTCACGTGTAGAGACTTTTCTTGGAGTTAAATGCCAGCTTTTGTGCCAGTTTGGGCGTTTAACTCCAGCTTTTATGCTAGTTCTGGCGTTTTGACGCCAGAATTTCTATGCTGACTTACAACGCCGGTTTGGGCCATCAAACTTGGGCAAAGTATGAACTATTATATATTGCTGGAAAGCCCAGGATGTCTACTTTTCAACGCAATTAAGAGCGCACCAATTGGGCTTCTGTAGCTCCAGAAAATCTACTTCGAGTGCAGGGAGGTCAGAATCCAACAGCATCTGCAGTCCTTTTTCAGCCTCTGAATCAGATTTTTGCTCAGGTCCCTCAATTTCAGCCAGAAAATACCTGAAATCACAGAAAAATACACAAACTCATAGTAAAGTCCAGAAATATAATTTTTAAATAAAAAATAATAAAAACATAATAAAAACTAATTAAAATATACTAAAAACATACTAAAAACAATGCCAAAAAGCGTATAAATTATCCGCTCATCAAAAGACCTTGCTAAAATCCATTCCTTTATTGTGCAATTCCTGACCGTATTTTTAGGGGATGGGAGATCAACCCACTTATGAAAGGATACGTGGCTAGAGAAGGATGAACCCCTTCTCCACTATATCATCAGACCGGTTGAAGAAATGTTTCAAGACATGAAAGTTTATGAAGCAAAGTTAAATGAAGACTCTTGGAACATCCCGTTTCTTAGACAATACCTTGATGAGGACACCATTAGAAAAATTCAAGCTATCCTATCTCCAACAGACAACCTCGAACAAGATAGGAAGAAATGGAAGTTCACTCAAGATGAAAACGTTTCAGTGGCTAGTGCTTACAAGACTCTGAAAAATGATGCGAGGGTTAAAGATTGGATTTAGAACAGTGTGTGGAAATGGCAAGGTCCTGAAAAGATTAAATGCTTCACTTGGATGGCTACCCACCAAAAGTTACTCACAGGACAAAGGAGAGCGCATTTCTTTGGTTCAGACTCTAGCTGCCATCGTTGCAAAAGAATGCCTAAAACTATACAACATGTATTACGAGATTGCCCAGCGACGTCCAGATTATCGGTAAGAATCATACATCACACTCATATCAATTTTTTCTTTAGAGCTCCCTTTAATACTTGGCTTTGTTGGAACCTCACAAAGAATGCTGGAATCGCCACTAACCAAGAAACTTGAAAAACTCAATTCCTTGTTTCATGTTGGTGGCTTTGAAAATGGAGGAATAAAGAACTCTTCTCACCATCCTACGAAAGACCCCAAGATAAACATGTTATAGTTCTAAACCATGCTCATACTATTAAGACAGCTTTCAAAAAATTTGGCCTAACCCCTCAAGGAAGAAGGCACAGAGAGGTCCATGTAGCGTGGAGTTACCCACCTACAAATTGGAAAAAACTTAATACGGACGGTGCAGCATCAACAAATCCGAATGCAGGAGGATGTGGAGGCGTTATTAGGAATTTGCAAGGAAGATGGGTGGCTGGTTTTATGACCAATCTAGGACGTTGTTCGGTGTTTCAGACAGAAATGTGGCATATCTATCATGGATTAAAGATTGCTTGGGATCTAGGCTTAAGAAGGATTATAATGGAGTCAGATTCAACAGTAGTAGTCACTATACTTAACAAGAAGGAGGGCCTGCACTCTCACCCTGAACCTTTTGTGAAAAGCATTGCGAACTTGATGAAAAAGAATTGGGAACTAAGAATAGAAAGTATATACAGAGAGGACAACAGATGTGCAGATTGGCTAGCCAAGAAAAGTCTAAAATCACCATCAGGATGTCAATTTATTAATAGTCATCCTTCTAGAGGGGCAACTTTACCCCGACTTTTTTTTTTTGTAGTTTTCTTTTGGGCTTAGGCCCCAGCATTTTACAAAAAAAAGTTTTAATAGTTTAAATGTTATCAAAACCAGACCGACCCATTCGGTCGGATCAAAAATTCGGTGAACTGGTAATAAAGCCGGTCTGGGTGAGTTTGCCGATCGGACAAGGAAGAGAACCGGCGAGACCTGGTTTGAACCGGCCAAATTTAACGAAAATCAGCGAATCAGCAGGTTTGAAAAAACCATAGCTTGAAGCCTCCCATTCCTTTTTCCCAAACTCATGAGAGAGACCTGAGACTGAGAAAGACTCGTTCAGCTAACGCCCTCTCACCGTGCTCGCAGTCTCCTCTCGCACCAACCGACCACAGCTAGCGTCACCTCCATTGAATGGTGCGACGTCGTTGGCTCCTGTGTGTCTGTCGCCTCCTGCTACTGCTACTGCTCGTCGCCTCCTGTCCTATGCCGTTGTGTGTCCGTCGTCGTTCTCGTCTTGCTGGTCTGGTCGTGCAGTCGTCCCTGTCGTTGTCGACAACGTGCTTCTTCTCTGTTGGCGGTGCATCAGCCATAAGGTATATATTTTTATTTTTTTAAGTTATTCAATATTTCAAATTTTCAATAATTTAGTATTTTGTTAGAATTAATTGATTAATGATGTTAATTATCTATGTTGATTTTTGTTTGATTTCTGTTAGATTGTTTAGTTTTTTGTTTTATATTGTTGGTGTAATATATTGTTGATTATAGTATAATATTAGTAGATTGTTGTTGTAATATCAGTTTTTTGTAAGATTATTTGATTTCTGTTGATTAATTGTTGATTATATTAGTAGATTGTTGTTGTATATTATTCTTGTAGACTAGTTATTTAGTCTTGGTTGATTAGGAATTTAAGAATTTTTATTGTATTAAATTGAGATACTAATGTAATAGTACTAATAAATTTTATGTTTATTTTAGTATTACTTACTTTTAGGATTTGAGATTTAATGTTTATTAAAATGTTATTGGAAATATGTATTTTAAATTTTAATTTTTAAATTTTTGGCTATTTTATATGTTTTACTTATGTGAAACCGAGTTAGCCAATTGAGCCAGTAATCCAATATCCTAGTAGTCTGACCGGTTCGATTACCGATTCAATTCTAACATCTGTCTAATTTAATTTAATTATTTTTAAATTTACTAAATTAAATTAGTAATTAATTATTTAATATTATTTGAAATATATTAAATTATAATTTAGAATTAAATACTATTCATTTTAAATGAATATATACAACTTTAAATATTAAATGTTAAAATTGAAAATTTAACGGATCAATTTAGATTTATTTAATTATATTTAAAAGATTATAATTTTAAAATTATATTTAATTTAAACATAGTTTATCAATATAAAATAGATTCTTTCCTTTTAAACATAACTTAATTTTAAAAAGTCTATTTTACATTGATAACTATGTTTAAATTAAATATGATTTTGAAATTCTAACTTCTCTAAACCTAATTCAATTGATCTGAATCAAATCATCACATTTTTTTATTTTAACATTTAGAGTTGTATTTATTAGTTTAAATTAAATAGTATTTAATTTTAAATTATAATTTAGTATATCCTAAATATATTAAATAATTAATTATTAATTTAGTTTATTAATTTTACAAAATAATTAAATTAAATTAAACTATGAAATATTTCTACTAATTATAAAAAATTTACCACAAAAACTAATATACATATATATAATATAAAAAAAAATATTTTTTTAGGTCAGTAAATTGGATAACTCCTAATTTTAGGTATTTTAGATGAATTAGATAACCCCCAATCTTAAGTACACAACACACCCGCACATTCTTCACACACTTACTATATTTTTCTCTTTGATTATAATTGGTAGAATTTGAATTCGAAACTTTTAAAATAAGGAGAGAGAGATATACTATGTGAGTTAAGACTCATTGACAAAAAAAAAAAGACACATAACTGAATGAAATTTATCCGATTTGGACCCGGATTGGAATGGGCACACCCGATCTATGCTTGCCCCAAAAAACATAGACTTTGGGTAATAAAATTTTTATCTTTTGTTTATGAAAATATTATTTATTTATTTTTATTAATGAAAAATTTTCTTTGGGGCCTCAATGTATATTGAACGAAACATGCTCTAATTGTCTCCCTTTTAAAATTCAAATTTAATTCTAGTTAATACAGAAGCAAAAGATCAACTAAGGTCTCAATAGTTACTACGAGAAAATAAAAGATCAACTTTATTATACATAACACTTAACATAATTGTTGTAATATTCTATCATCAAAGTTTTTATTCACCTAAGACATATCAATATATATCGTCATGTTTTAAATTTTTAGACAGCTTGTTAAATAAAATTTATAGTATTATTCTAACTTAGTTTTGGTGGGAACAACAAAGTTCTAAAAAGTAAATGGTGTGAATTAGTTAAGATAAGATGACTTTGTCTAAGAAAAAAGACGAACTTAGTTTTAAAGATCTCAAGACTCAAAATTTGACTCTTTTGGGTAAACAATGTTAAAAAATTGTGACTCAATCTAACTCTCTTCTTTCTAGAATACTTAAAGTAAATATTTTAGATTTAATTTTATTCTTATAGCAGAAGTAGGAAACTTACCTTCTTGGAGTTGGCAAAGTATTTTTGAAAGGAGACGAGTTATAAAACCCCGCACAAAATACTAAATAAATAATTAACAACTAATAAATAAATTAATTGAGAGCGAAAAAGAATAAAAAATTTAATATTTATAATTTGGAGAAATACAAATATTTAAGGTGCGAATTAAAACGTTTATCTTAAAGGTTTTGACCATCTAAAATTGGGCCAACAGGTTAAAACAAGTGAATCGGACTTAAGTGGATCCAAGCCTCCATATATATACCCACACTTAACACACATTTCAGCATTTCCTCTCCCATTTTATGAGAGAGATTCGAAATTGAGAGAAGAGAAAAGAGAGGAGAGAAAACCCTAGCCACCCTCAGCTTCAATCCATCATAACTTTTGCTACGGAACTTCGATCGTTGCACCATTTGTGGCTACGCGAAGCTTGTCTTTTCCTCTTTAATTCTATCTAAATGGTTTGGTGAATAACTCGAAATCCCAACCCGAGTTTCTCATTCAAAGCTGAAATCGCATTTTTGTTTTGGATATTGTGGATTTTTGGTGATTTTGATGTTATAGGGTCCTCTAACTTATGTTCTTGGTGGTACCCATCACTAATTTCAGTGAGTAAAGGTAAGAAACCCTTGTCTCCTCTTGGTTCATCAATTTATAAAAATTCTAGTTTTTAATATTGTGCCAAATTATATAATATGATGTTAGATTGAGAAATTGGAAGCTTGGCTTGGCAAAATTTTGGGAAGAAAAGCTTGGAAGTTTGGATTTACGACATTAAGGTACGGGTGGTAGTTTTGAGTAGGCATTATGCAAGGTTATGTGAAAATCTAGGTTACTTGCCCCTAGGATAAGTTGAATGGAATAGATTGTTGGTATGCTTGAATAATAGTTAGTATGAGTATTGAGTTGGTTGAGTATTTTGGCATGAAATTGTGAGTGGAATTTTTCATGAAATTGAGAAGTGCTATGTGATATTGTGATAATTGGATATTGTGATATATGTTGGTGCTATGTTGCATAAAAATGAGTATGTATGTTGAAGTTATATACTTTTCTATGTTATTTTCTTCTTACAATTTCACCTGTTCGTAAATATTTGAGGATCCGCTTTTTCTATTTTTTTGTCCAGATTTTTGGACATTATATTTATTTTTCTATTGAATAAAATACCACTATTTTCTTTGAAAAAAACCGTTTTTATTCACCTAAATTGATTCCCAAAATAATTTAAGCCAGATATTTTGATCTTTAATAAAATTTTATTACTTTAAAGGTTTTCAAGACAGATTGGTCTCCCTATAAAAATAATTAATTTAAATTACATAGAAAGACCAAACTAATTGATGGAAGTAATTATATGAGATTTTTAAAATAATAAAAATTTATTGTAATAGGGTTTAGGGCTTAACATTACACCCTACCATTACATCTATTGCATCTTGGCTTCCACTGAATGGAATTTATTAATACTAAATATTTTGAAAACTGAATCGAATCAGTTAGTCTAATCGATTCAATTGGGAACTGGTGTCTAATTGGTTTGATCTTTTGGTAAAACCACCTTATTTATAAACTGATAGAGAACCAAAAATTGTTTTAAAATCGGTGAGTGGAACTAATCTAGAACTCTGGTACGGATTTAAAAAACCACAAACTAACCGGTAAGTACACCAAGTCATATCAAGTAATACTTTAGGTGAGTGAGAGTTGATTCCACGAGAATTGATGGACCAAACAATAATAATTGAATGATTTACTTAGTCAGACAAACACAAAGGAGGGTTTTGGGTTCAAATTGTATTAAATTGTAATAAAAAAGATTAAGAAAGTAAACAGTAAATTGGTTGTGAGAATTAAGTAGGGGTGCACATGGGCCGGGTGAAGCCGGGTTTGATGTGACCCAGACTCGGCCCGAAATATACACCGGGTCTATTTATTAGACCCGAACCCGGCCCTAGACCCGATGAAACCAATACACTTTCGGGCCACAATTATACCGGGTGAAAACCGGGTGAAAACCGGGCCGTTAACATTACATTACGTTGATACCTTCTTGTAAGCTAGCATGTAAAAATATCCAAATTTCCAAGACTCCAACCATTAGTTAACATGGTAAAATTCACTTAGAAAAATATAACAAGAACCAACCCTTCTTCAAAATTAAAGCATAACCACAATCAATACTAAAGCATAACCACAATCAATACTAATATTATCTAATAATACCAAATATTTAAATCAATACAAATAACACAATCTTATGTATTAGTCTAAAGTCTTATGCATTCTAAACATAAAACATTAATTTATAGTCTTATAATGACTAATAACACAAAATATTAAGGTTTACAATACTTAAATTCCACATAAGAATAGTCATGATCCATCACTAATAACACAAAATATTAATTGTGTATGATGATCGGGCCACCAGGCCGACTTCGAGTGACCCGAGCTATGGCCCGGACCCGACCCGAAATAATGACCGGGTCTATTTTTAAGACCCGTACCCGACCCTAAACCCGATGAAATCACACCAAATTAGTCCTTAAAGTGTTCGGGACCGGGCCGGGCCTTCGGGCCGGACCGGGTCTGTGCACCCCTAGAATTAAGTGAAAAAACAGTTAAGGTTTTTGAGATGTTCAAATTTTAGGATCAACAATTCGCATTAACTACTTTGATTATGCAAAGATTCAATTCATAGCAAACTTTAAGTGATTAGATTCTAATTTCTTGGTAATTTAATCCTCCTCTAACTCAATCAACCGCTAATTTCTTGGTTACTTAATCTAATTAGAGGGTTTAGGTTCAAATCCTAGTTTATAAGCCACATAAAAACCTAAAGATCCAAATATGATAAGATTATATGTCACATATCACATTAGATTCAGATAATTAGAGAGTTATGAGAATTCAGTTTCAAGCTGTAATTCAGGTGATGTAACTTTTCTAAGATTCAATAAGAATTCAAGTTAGAAAAGAGTTATTTTCCAATACACTCTAATTTGAAGGACAAAAAACGAAACAGATTCTTAAATGTAAATCAATGCATTAATCGGAAGTAGAAAACAATAGTTATTAATCCATCCAAATAAACAGAGCTCCTAACCTTAACAATGGTAGTTTAGTTGCTCATGGTGCAGAGAATCCTACAGTTGTGTAAACTGAAAAGTGGGGAAGTGGAGAAGAGAGTCTGCAGGGCTGAGATATCTTCTCTTTTATATCTGATCCTAATTCATTCAAAAGTTAAATTCAAAAACATAAATAACACCTTTTTCTATTTATAAATAAAATAAAAAAAATTCAAATTAAATAAAAGAATTGCATTGATGGCATACAGAGGACGCAGGACCACCCTGGGTGCAGGAACCGGCTCCAAACGCCGAGCTGGTGGCATTTGGCGCAACTTGAAGCATGAAGCGGTACAGAATACGAAGCAGCATGGCACCAAACTTGAAGCAAGTGGAGTTTGGCGCCCAAATGATGACATTTGGAGTGTAATTGGCATTAAGCATGGTGCCAAATGCCGTGATGTGGTGTTTGCCACCTCCAAAGTGGCCTTTTTGGATCTGTTGCGTTGATCATGGCACCAGACACTGTGACATGGCGTTTGGCGCCACCAAGGTGACTCATGGGTTTCCTTTGCGTTGATCTGGCGCCGGATGCTGTGACGTGGCATTTGGCGTCACCTCCTACTGTGCTTCTTAATCTTTTTGCCCCCTAGCTCTGCTAAACTCGCTTGAATGCTACCTATAATAAATCAATGTGCGATACAACTCAAAGTAGCATTCATGATGACTTAAAACACCTAAATCTCATAATAATAATATAGCAAATCCACATGTAAATTACTAAGTAAAATACAAGGAAGATGCTCGCGCATCAAACCCCAAAGGTTCTTAATTTTTCTTAGAGATAGATAAAAAAATAATAAAATAAAGTTTAAAGAGATAATGTGGATTGCAGAAGAAGGAGAGGCAGGCAATGGCCTGATGAAGGTGATGAAACAACAATGAACGAGAGGGAAAGTAAAAAATGAGAGAAAAGAGAGAGAGAAGGCTATAATAACGTATTAGAGGAAGAGTCAAAGCTCTGACATGACGTATTTTAGCTTTGACTTGGTGTATTTGGGATAAAGGCAAAGCTCAGATCAAAGATACGAGAGGGGAAAGGCTACTCACGACAAAAGAATTGAAAAACCAATAATTTTATAGTATGCTGGTGTTGGGCCAAAGTAATTTAACTTGGCAATGAACATACCAAAAATGTTTGTTTGGACTCTATCGAAGCAGATTTTGGAATTGATCGAAGAGCAAGCATCGATAGCAAGGTGGGTGATCGAAATGTATGTCAGAGATAAGATTACCTGATCGAAGCAATGGACGGGCTAGTGATCGAGTAAGTTGAAGATGGTTTTCACATTATTTATGTGGCCGGAACAGTTATATTTGGTTTCCTTACATGTAAAGCACGTGAATAAAACTTGTTGAGTTTAAAGGGGCTATAAATAGACAGAGTTTGGAAGGAATAAAGGTTAGAATTCAGTTTTAGAAAATACTCTCGCATTCTCACATCCTGAGTGACTTTCTAAGTTTGCCAAGAGCTTCTTTTTTGTAAGATTCCTTCCATGTCTTTACTTTTCATTTAAAATTCTTTGTAATTTCCCTTTTTTTTTGCAAATTTATTTTCCCTTCTGCAAAGTTTTCTTTCTTTTTCTTTCTTTACGTTTCTATATTGTATTTGAATTCAAAGTCCTCCGACCTTATTGAAGGTATTTTATTGCTTTTCTTTAATTTAAAGCCATTTACTTTGTTTCAAGCAATTTTAATTTCAAGCCATTTACATTCTTTTACATTTCAAGTTTTCCTTTATCTTTTCGATCAAGAAATAGAATCTTTGGTGCACAACTCAAAACTGATACTCATAAAGAGGAGTAGGTTTTGCTCCCAGATCATTAGATATCGAACCAACCCAGATTTTGCTAAAAATCTACATAACAAAATGACACGTCCGGCGGGACTATTTTTAGAAACGTGTCAGAAATTTTGGTAATTATTTAGTTTATGCAATTTAGAAGTGAAAAAGTTGTATGTATGGCAGCCAAAATTTTTAATGTTAATGTTGGATCATCTATGAATGATCATATTCCTGTAGTAGTTGCTCAAAACTTCTGCAGAATTCGCATCTCATACAGAAATTAGTATTCAAAGCCTAAGAGTTGGGTCTGGAGAAAATGTGCTTGTTATTAATCTACCTTTAGGGAATAATGGGCACAATTAACGCCCACGAACTTCTCAAACACAAACTCAACTGCCTGTAACCACTGGGTGGCCTCCTTTTGGTCTTCCTCCTGGTTATACTCCACCCATGAGTGGTTATGTGCCTCCAATTATATTGGGAAATACACAAGGAATGGTTAACAATCAACCACCAATACACCATCCTGAATTCTCCCGTGATTATCAGGCAGGGTCGACATCAAATATTTTTGGTTTGATAGCAGCAGTTCGACAATATGTTGATGAGAGTCATCATAATTTGGTCAACTTGTTGACTCAACAGATGACTATTATCTTGAACTCCATGATGGTTGATCATGAAACAAAATTTGAGCATTTGGCTAGTGGTGCACAAATCCCCACGCTTTGTACAGTTGAACCAGCAAGTGCACTGGGTCGTCCAAGTAATACCTGAGCGAGTCAGGGTCGATCCCACGAGGATTGTGGTTTAAAGCAAGCTATGGTTATCTTTCATGTCTTAGTCAGGCGGATGGAAGAGTTGTTGGATTTGTGAGATCTGAACTAGGTTGATATGTTTACAATGATAATCTTAAAACTTAGATGGTTAAGGCTTGGAGTTGTTTTGTCCTTCTGAATTAACTCTGGTCTTACTGTCTTCTTCAATTGTGAATGATTTCTTCAATGGTAAGCTGTATGTGATGAACGCCTTTCTTGAGAGGTCATCAATGCTTCTCCAGATCTGAACACCAGGGTTAGTGCGCATCCAGTCTGATTGAGGGTGAAGCTCCTACAGTCCATTCTCCTTAATGATCCTACTCAAAACGCCACAGACAAGGTCAAATCTTCTGGATCAGAGAATGCTGTGCCTTTGGGTTCTAGCCTCTACCACAGAGACCCTAATCTCCCATACCTCGGCTGAACTGGTGTCTCGAGAAGTCCCCATCGAGGTCGTGGATTAGCCGTCTGAGAGATGTAAAATCAAGTTGGCGGTTCGATGCCAGTCATGTATTCACACGAACCCAAGTAGACATGGGTGGTTGTCAGGCACGCTGTCTTAGTATGAAGAATGGAGCTGATTGTCATGGATCATCCCATTCATCATGTTGAAGAACGAATATACATCTTAGAATTAAATCAAACACAGATTGAAGAGAAACAATAATACTTTTATTAATTTATAGAACTTAGTAGGGCTCCTCCCCTCAACCTAAGAGGTTTAGAAACTCATACTGATAGAAAATACAATGATGGAATTTAAAATATGGTGGTAGAGATATCTGATTATGTAAAAAATCATTTAAATACTAAAGTAATGACTATGGATTACATAAGAAGGGTAAAACAGTCTTTTTAGTGCTAAAATCCACTTCTGAAGCCCACTTGGTGAGTGTTTGGGCTGAGCTTTGATGAGATCCATGTGCTAGAAGGCCTCTAGGGTGTTGAACATTGGCTAGGGGGTCCTCTCTGGGTGTTTGGACGGTGGTCTCTTTTCTTTGGGCACTGGATGCCTGGAAGGGGGCAGGAGGCTGGCGTTGAACGCCAGTTTTTGGCCTTCTAATCTAAAGTAAAGTATAAACTATTATATATTTCTAGAAAGCTCTAGAAGTCAGCTTTTGATATCCGTTAAGAACGCTCTATTTAGACTTCTGTAGCTCTAGAAAAGCTCTTCTGAGTGCAAGGAGGTCAGATCTGGCCATCTTTCTGCAGTGCTTTCTCTGTCTCTGAATCAGACTTTTGCTTCAGCTCCTCAATTTTAGCTAGAAAATACTTGAAACTGCATAAAAATACACAAACTCAAAGTAGAATCCAAAAATGTGAATTTAACATTAAAACCTATGAAAACTTAATGAAATAAACAAAACATGCTAAAAATTATATGAAAATGATGCCAAAAAAGCGTATAAAATATCCGCTCATCACAACACCAAATTTAAACTGTTGCTTGTCCCAAGCAACTAAAAACACAGTAGGATAAGAAGAAGATTAAGATACAATAAATCTCAGAGTTTTCAATGAAGCTTAGTTACAATTAGATGAGCGGGACTTAGTAGCTTTTTGCTTCTGAATAGTTTTGGCATCTCACTATCCATTGAAACTCAGAATGGTTGGCATCTTTAGGAACTTAGAATCCAGATGATATTATTGATTCTCCTAGTTCAGTTCTTTTTGATTCTTGAACACAACTTTCAGAGTCTTGGCCGTGACTCTAAGCACTTTGTTTTCTAGTATTACCACCGTATACATAAATGCCACAAACACTTTAACTGGGTGAACCCTTTTGGATTATGATTTAGTTTTGCTAGAATCCCCAGATAGAGGTGTCCAGAGTTCTTAAGCACACTCTTAAGGATCTTTGGATCCTTTTACCCTTTCCTTTTGGTTTAAAGGGTTATTGGCTTTTTGCTCTTGCCTTTTGGTTTAAAGAGCTATTGGCTTTTTCTGCTTTTTATTGATTTATTTTTTTCTCCGTTTTCTTAATTTTTTTGCATGCATATATATATATATATATATGTTTTCTTTTGCAACATGCTTTTTCTTTTTTGTTTGCTGCTTTTTCTTGCTTCAAGAATCAATTTTTGGATTTTTCAGATTACCAATAATACTTCACTTTTATCATCATTCTTTCAAGAGCCAACATTCATAAATTCCAACTTCAAATATGCACTGTTTATTCATACATTCAGAAAATAAAAGCAATGCCACCACATCCAAATAATTGAACTATTTTTATTATAAACTTGAAATTCATGTATCTCTAAATTCTTTTCAATTAAAATTTTCTTTTAAGCAAGGTGAGAGATATATAGAACATTTTATAGCCTTAAGACATAAATGCAAATGATCATGCAACAAGAACAAGAGAACAGACAGTAAAACATAACAGAAAACAGAAAAATACAATAGGAAATGAGATAAAAAGAACGAATCCACCTTTAATGGTGGTGGCTAGTACTCCTCCTTAAGGATCCAAAGTGGTGCTTGATCTCTTCAATGTCACTCCTTTGCCTTTGTTGTTCTTCCCTCATAACCCTTTGGTCTTCTCTAATGGATCTTTAGTCTTCCCTTATTCCAGTGAGGATGGTGGAATGCTCTTGATGCTCCATCCTCAATTGCTCCATGTTGGAGCTCAATTCTCCTATGGAAGTATGCCATTGATCCCAATAGCTTTTAGCAGGAAAATACATCCCTTAAGGCATCTCAGGAATCTCATACTAAGGCGGCTGCACAGGCTCTTGTGCATACTCTCTAGTCTGCTCCATCCTCTTCTTAGTGATGGGCTTGTCCTCCCCAATGGAGATATCTCCCTCTATGAAAATTTCAGCTGAATTGCACAGATGACAGATGAGGTGTGGGAATGTCAACCTTGCATTGGTGGAAGGCTTCTCAGCTATCTTGTACAGTTCTTGAGGAATTACCTCATGTACTTCCACCTCACTCCCAGTCATGATGCAATGGATCATGATAGCTCTGTCAATGGTCACTTCTGACCGGTTGCTAGTGGAGATGATGGAATGTTGGATGAATTTCAACCATCTTCTAGCTCTGGGCTTTAAGTCAAACCTTCTTAGTTGAATGTGCTTGCCTTGGGAATCCCTTTTCCACTATGCTCTTTCCACACAAATGTCTGAGAGCATTTGATCCAGTATCTGATCAAAGTTGACTCTCCTAGTGTAAGGATGTGGGTCTCTTTGCATCAAAGGCAAGTTGAACACCAACCTCACACTTTCCAGGCTGAAATCTAAGATTCTCCCTCGGACCATGGTGCTCCAATTCTTTGGATTTGGGTTCACACTAGTGTCATGGTTTTTAGTAACCCATGCATTAGCATAGAACTCTTGCACCATTAAAATCCCAACATCTTGAATGGATTGGTTAGGACTTCCCAACCTCTTCTCTGGATCTCTCTTCGGATTTCTGGATACTCATTCTTCTTGAGCTTGAAAGGGACCTTAGGGATCACCTTCTTCTCAACCACTACTTCATAGAAGTGGTCTTGGTGAGCTTTAGTGATGAATCTCTCCATCTCCCAAGATTCAAAGGAGGCGGTCACTGCCTTTCCTTTCCTCTTTCTAGAGGTTTCTCCAACCTTGAGTGCCATAAGTGGTAATGGAAAGCAAAAAGCAACGCCTTTGCCACACTAAAATTAAAAGTTTTGCTCGTCCTCGAGCAAAAATAAAGAAAAGAGAAGAATGGAGTAGAAGAAGAAGAAAATAGAAGTAGATAGAGGGAGAGAGAGGGCTCGGCCGAATGGGTTTTGAGAGTGTATGAGAGGTGTGTGTATGAAGGGTGATGAAGATGGGTATTTATAGGTGGGGGGTAGGGTTGGGTTCGGCCATGGGTGGGTAATTGGGAGAAAAATTTGATTTTGAAGTGGGTGGGGGTTGGTGAGAGTTATGATGGTTTTGGAAAAGTGATATGGATGTGATTGGGCTAGGGTTTATAGGGAAGTGTGTATGGGGAAGTGTGAGAGAAAAAGGGAAAAAGTGGGGTAGGTAAAGATGCTGTGGGACCCACTGGTCTTGAGAGGCTAGGGAATTCAAATTCCCCGCCCTCTGCACTGGCATTTGAACGCCCAGGGTCTACTCCCAGGCTGGCGTTCAATGCCAGCAACACTCCATTCAGAGTGTTCTGTTTTTACTATTTAACATTTCTGTCTCTGTTCTGATTGATGCACATGATCATGAACCTAAAAAAATAACTTAAAGAAAAAAATGAAAGAAAATAAAAATAATTAATTAAGGTTGGGTTACCTTCCAACAAGCACTTCTTTAACGTCATTAGCTTGACGGTTAGCTCCTTATGGAAGTGAGTATGGGCTCAGAATTTCACCCCTTACAGTGAACTATCTTCCTGTCTTCTCATGAATGAGCTCCACATGCTCTAGAGACAGGATACAACTCACTGTATGTGGCATGACTGTTTTCTTGGTGAAGACAACTCTCATGCCAGGTGAGAGGCCTTCAATTGGGACTTTCTTATCCCTCTAGCCTTTAGGTACTTTCTTCCTGGTACCTTTGTTTTTAGAGCTTGTTGATGGCTACCCAACACCAAACTTAGAATTGAAGTTTCGGGGTTTAGTACAGCTTTGCACTGAAAGAGATGGTTGGAATACTAGGTGTTGCACCATTATCTCAGAGGAAGAGTTGGGGTGAGGCATCTTAAACAAGATGTGATTCTGCCCTAGTTGTAGGATCAGTTCTTCCTTAGCTACATCAATGATAGCTTTGGTAGTGGCTAGGAAAGGTCTTCCAAGGATGATGGATTCATCCTCATCTTCCCTAGTATCCAAGACTATGAAGTTTGCAGGGATGTAGTGGTCTTCAACCTTCACCAAGACATCCTCTACTAAGCCATATGGCTTCTTCATTGACTTGTCTGCCATCTCTAGTGAGATATTTGTAGCCTGCACCTCAAAGATTCCCAGCTTCTCCATCACAGTGAGTGGCATGAGGTTTATGCTTGACTCTAGGTCACACAGAGCCTTTTCAAAGGTTATAGTGCCTATGGTGCAAGGAATTAGGAAGCATCCAGGATCTGGAAGCTTCTGAGGTAGCTTCAGCTGAACCAAAGGATTTAATTATTTGGAAATCAGTGGAGGTTCTTCCTCCAAAGGCTTTGTACCAAATAGCTTGGCATTCAGCTTCATGAGAGCTCCTAGGTACCGAACAACTTGCTCTTCCCTAGTGTCTTCATCTTCATCAGAGGATGAGTATTCATCAGAACTTATGCACTGTAGAAGTGCATGCAAAGGAACCTCTATGGTCCCTATATGAGCCTTGGCTTTCTTTAGTTCTTGGATAGGGATGTATTGAGTGGGTATTGAGCACTCAGAGGGTGTGCCTTTACTGGCGTTTAACGCTAGCTCTAACAGCTCTTTGGGCGTCAACACCCATGCTGTATACCCTTACTAGCATTAAATGCCAGTTCCCTTTTTGGGCATTGAACACCCAGCAGGGATGTCTTGGCTGGCTTTCAATGCCAGCTTTCCTGTCTGGTTGGGTGTTGAACGCCCAGTGAGGGGTTCCTCACTGGCGTTCAGCGCCAACTTTGCTGCTTGTTTGGGCGTTGAACGCCCAACCAGTGTTCCCTGGCTGGCGTTCAACGCCAGCTCTACTGCCAGGATGGGCGTTGAACGCCCAGTGAGGGCTTCCTCACTGGCGTTCAGTGCCAGGCTCTCATCCATTTTGGGCGTTGAATGCCGAGTGAGATCTTTCTCACTGGCGTTTAATGCCTTCCCATTCTCTCCAATTTCGGCCTCAACCTCAGTTGTGATGGCCTTACACTCTTCTCTTGGGTTCACTTTAGTGTTACTTGGAAGAGTCTCATGAGGGGTCTCAGGGATCCTCTTGCTCAATTGACCAACTTGTATCACCAAATTTCTGATGGAGGATCTTGTTTCAGTTATGAAACTATAAATGGTCTTAGAGAGGTTTGAGACTAGAATGGCTAAGTCAGAAAGGCTCTGCTTAGGAGTCTCTATGTTCTCTTGAGAAGATGGGAATGGTGGCCTATTGTTGAACCTATTCTGGTTCCTTCCACCTTGATTATTATTGAAGCCTTGCTGAGGCTTCTGTTGATCCTTCCATGAAAGGTTAGGATGATTCCTTTATGAACGATTGTAGGTGTTTCCATAGGGTTCTCCCATGTAATTTACCTCCTCCATGGTGGGTTGATTAGGATCATAAGCTTCTATTTCAGAAGAAGCTCCCTGAGTACTACCAGTTGCAGTTTGCATTCCAGTCAAATGCTGAGAGATCATATTGACCTATTGGGTCAAGATCTTGTTTTGAGACAATATGGCATTCAGAGTATCAACTTCAAAAACTCCTTTCTTCTGAGAGGTTCCATGGTTTACAGGATTTCTCTCAGAAGTATACATGGATTGGTTGTTTGCAGCCATCTCAATGAGTTCTCTTGCTTCTGTAGGTATTTTCTTCAAGTGGAGTGATCCACCTGCAGAGTTGTCCAACGAGATTTTGGACATCTCAGACAGACCATCATAGAACACGCCTATGATAGACCATTCTAAGAGCATGTTATGAGGACATCTCCTGATCAGTTGCTTATATCTTTTCCAAGCTTCATAGAGGGATTCACCTTCTCTTTGTCTGAAGGTTTGAACTTCCACTCTAATTTTGCTCATCCTTTGAGGGGGAAAGAATTTAGCCAGAAAAGTATTAACCAGCTTTTTCCAAGAATCTAGACTCTCTTTTGGTTGAGAATCCAACCATATCTTAGCTCTGTCTCTTACAGCAAAGGGAAAGAGCATAAGTTTGTAGACTTCAAGATTTACTCCATTGGTCTTAACAGTATCACAGATCTGCAAGAATTCTGACAGGAATTGATGTGGATCTTCCAGTAGAAGTCCATAGAATTTGCAATTCTGCTACAGAAGGGAGACTAACTGAGGCTTAAGCTTAAAGTTATTAGCTCCAACGGCAGGTACAGAGATGCTTCTGCCATAAAAGTCAGAGGCAGGCATGGTGAAGTCACTAAGAACCTTTCTTGCCTCTCCTTCAGGTTTGGCCATATCCGCAGATTCTTGTTCAAAATTTTCTGAAAGGTTTATTCCGGAGTTTTGTGCTTTAATTTGTTGTAAGCTCCTCCTTAAAGTCCTTTCATGCTCAAGATCAGGATTAAAGAGAGGTTCTTTATCCCTGTTCCTAGTCATAAACAAGAATAGAAAAGAGAAAGTTTGGAAGCTTCTATGTCAAAGCACAGAGGACTCCAAGTGAGATAGGAAGAAGAGTAGAAGAGAAGAATAGAAGATAGAAGAAGGAGAAGAAGAATAATTCGAACAAATAGAAGTAGAGAGAAGAAGAATTAGAAATAGAAAAGATAAACAAGAATTAAAATGTTTTTGTTTTTGTTTTATTTATTTATTAATTTTGAAAATTAAAGTTAATAAATTAAAAAGAATTGAAAATTAGTTAATAAATTTTGAAAATAGAAGAGAGAGAAGAAGAAGAGAATTTTCAAAAACTAGGAGAGAGAAGTAGTTGGGAAGTTTTGAAAAAGAAGAAAGAAAAAATAAGTAACTAATTAAGAGAGATTTGAAAACAAGATAAGATATAAAATTAGAAAAGATTTGAATTTAAAACTTGAAAGTAGAAAAGATAAGATAAGAAATTAAAAAGATTTGAAAAATATTTAAAAGAAAGATAAGATTTGAAATTTGATTTTGAAAAAAAAAGATTTGATTTTAAAATTTGAATTTTGAAATTTGAAATTTGAATTTTAAATTTTGAAATCAAAATAAGATAAGATAAAAGATTAGAAAAGATTTGATTTTAAAAAGATTTGAATTTTGAAATTTAAAACTAAGATAAGATAAGATAAAAATGAAAATCTGAATTTTTAAATGTAAATTTCAAAAATTCAATTAAAATAAAGATAGAAAAGATATTTTTTTCATTTTTGAATTTAATGAGGAAAGAAAAAAAAGAATAAAAAGACACCAAACTTAAAATTTTTAGATCTAACGACACCTAGTGTGCGAAAATTGAAGGAAAAACACAAAGGGATACCAAACTTAAAAATTTTAAGATCAAAACAAAATGAAAAACAAGAACACTTTGAAGATCAAGAAGAACACCAAGAACAAGACTCATAAAATTCAAAGAACACAAGAACATGCAAAGAACACAAAACTTAAAATTTTTGAAAACCAAAACACAATTTTTCAAAAAATCAAAAGAAAAGATACAAGAAGACACCAAATTTAAAAATTGACACAAGATTTAAATAAAGAAAATAGTTTTGAAAAATGTTTAGAAAGAAAGACTCAAAATTTTCGAAAAACTCAACAAGAACAAAGACAAAAGACTCAAAACAAGAACAAAGATTAAACAAAGAAAAGAAAATTTTTTTTTTGAAAAAGTTTTAATTTTTTTTCGAAAATAAAAAAGAAGAAAATAAAAAGAAAAGCTAACAAAATTAAAGACAATACCTAATCTAAGGAACAAGACAATCTATCAGTTGTCCAAACTCAAACAATCCTCGACAACGGGGCCAAAAACTTGGTGTACGAATCCCCACGCTTTGTACAGCTAAAGCAGCAAGTGCACTGGTCGTCCAAGTAATACCTGAGCGAGTTAGGGTCGATCCCACGAGGATTTTGGTTTGAAGCAAGCTATGGTTATCTTGCAGGTCTTAGTCAGGCGGATAGAAGAGTTGTTGGATTTGTGAGATCTGAACTAGGTTGATATGTTGACAATGATAATCTTAAAACTTAGATGGTTAAAGGCTTGGAGTTGCTTTGTCCTTCTAGATTAACTCTGGCCTTACTGTCTTCTTCAATTGTGAATGATTTCTTCAATGGCAGGCTGTATGTGATGAACGCCTTTCTTGAGAGGTCGTCAATGCTCCTCCAGTTCTGAACACCAGGGTTAGTGCGAATCCAGTCTGATTGAGGGTGAAGCTCCTGCAGTCCATTCTCCTTAATGATCCTACTCAAAACGCCACAAACAAATTTGGATCTTCCGGATTAGAGAATGCTGCACCTTTGGCTTTTAGCCTCTACCATAGAGACCCTAATCTCCCCATACCTCGGCTGAACTGGTGTCTCAAGAAGTCCCCAACGAGGTCGTGGATTAGCCATATGAGAGATGTATAATCAAGATGGCGGTTTGATGCTTTCCAGTCATGTATTCACACGAACCCAAGTAGACACAGGTGGTTGTTAGGCATACTGTCTTAGTATGAAGAACGGAGCTGATTGTCATGGATCATCCCATTCATCATGTTGAACAACGAATATACATCTTAGAATTAAATCAAACACGGATTGAAGAGAAACAGTAATACTTTTATTAATTCATAGAACTCAGCAAGGCTCCCCCCTCAACCTAGAAGGTTTAGAAACTCATAATGATAGAAAATACAATGATGGATTTCAAAATATGGTGGTAGAGATCTCTGATTATGTAAAATATCACTTAAATACTAAATTAATGACTAAGGAGGCTGGCATTGGATGCCCATTTTGGGCCTTCTAATCTGAAGCAAAGTATAAACTATTATACATTGTTGGAAAGCTCTAGAGGTTAGCTTTCCATATCCATTAAGAACGCTCCATTTGGACTTATGTAGCTTAAGAAAAGCTCTTCTGAGTGCAAGGAGGTCAGATCCGGATAGTATCTACAGTGATTTCTCTATCTCTGAATTAGACTTTTGCTCCAGCTCTTCAATTTCAGCCAAAAAATACGTGAAATTGCATAAAAATACACAAACTCAAAGTAGAATACAAAAATGTGAATTCAACACTAAAACCTAAGAACACTTAATGAAAAGTAAACAAAACATGCTAAAAACTATATGAAAATAATGCTAAAAAAGCGTATAAAATATCCGCTCATAAGCTAGACAAGTGGAACGAATTGCTCAAATATTTGATTATGATGAAGGCAATCATCAAAATGGAGAAGTAGATCCAGAAGATTTGGGGAATAATATTAGGAATAGAGATGATAATATGGATCTTGGTGGAGATGTAAATTATGTAGTTCGGCGTGGTCAAAATGCAGATGAAGTGTTAGCTAGGATGTGTGTTAATCACAAGGTGAACGTTATCAGGTGATAACAATAGTTGAAGATATTCATAATAGGGTTGGAATTAATGTGGGATTTATGAATTAATCTTATTTTGTTTTCGCTTTCCCTGTTGTAGTGCAGATGGCAGAAGTGCCTAGGGGTGTTAGAATCCTCAGATAATTACAAAGTTTGTAGGAGAAATGGGCGAATCGACTACTGAGCATGTTGCTCGATATAAGATCGAATTAGGCATTACATATTTATTTGTTGCTTTCTTGATGTTCGTTCCATTTATGTTTAAACAATTTATTCTTTCAAGTAAATCACTTATATTTTTAAGTTTATTTGAATTTGCTTTATTTTGCAATATTGGGTTATTTATAAATAGTTTCGACACCAAATCAGTAAATCATAGGTTGAGCTCACTCCTTAGAGAAATCGTATCTGCTCTCCGAATTGAGATCTTGATACAAGCTTGATCGACTTATTTGTCGAAATTGACAAAAAGAAAGCAAAATAAATTGACATGTCTGGTGGGATCCTGAGTTAAATAAACATGTCGAAACTTGCATGTAATTACACAGTGGCAAGTTAATAATGTTCAATAGGGCTTCTACTTTGACTGATGCGTCAAATAATGATGTTGAAAATACTGGAAAGCATACAATGGGTTCAGAAGTAGAAGCCACTCTCCTACTGAGAATAGCAAATCGATGGGAAAATCCTGTAATAACAAAAGGAATTCCCTCGACTATGGTTACCACGTGGCCCCTATACGGGTTGCCACTGATTTATTCTCCACCTTTTAAGAATCTCAGTGTTGGGGGGGGGGGGGGGGCATACTGGCATAGGGAATGTTGCCACAATAAGAAATAATCTTTTATCTAATCCTGGACATCGCCTAGGTTACCCTCCAATGGGTATACTAAGTAATTACAACTTTAATATGGTGAATTATAGTGCCTATCAATACTTGATGAATAATCCTTTGTATTTAGAGTCAATATCCATGTCTTTACAACCCTCAATGATGACATCAAATGTTTTTCTGACACAAGGCATGGGGGCAGCCCCTATAAGGCTTCCATTAGGGGTATGAAGAGGTTCTGCATTCCCAGAAATGCCAAGACCAATTCCTGTCGGAACAATGTCTCCAAACACAATTAAATCTTTGGCTGTATTTAAACAACAAAATGATGATATTCATCATGGCCTAGTTAATATGCTTACTCAGAAGATGACTAATGAGCGGATATTTTATACGCTTTTTGACATCACTTTCGTATAGGTTTTAGTGTGTTTTATTTAGTTTTTATTGGTTTTAGTGTTAGATTCACATTTTTGGATTCTACTATGATTTTTTATGTTTTTGGGAAATTTCAGGTATTTTCTGGCTAGAATTGAAGAGCTGGAGCAGAAGTTTGATTCAGAGATAGAGAAAGCACTGCAGATGCTGTCCGGATCTGACCTGCCTGCATTCGGAAGAGATTTTTTGGATCTACAGAAGTCCAAATGGAGCGCTCTCAACGGATATGGAAAGTTGACTTCCATAGCTTTCCAGCAATATATAATAGCCCGTACGTTGCTTTGGATTAGAAGGCCCAAAACTGGCGTCCAGGCGTCTAACTTCATGCTCCCTTCCAGGCGTCCAGCGGCCAAAGAGCAGAGCCCAGCATCCAAAGGCCCAAAGAGGACCTTCTAGCTGGCGTTCCATGCCCAAGAGACCTCATAGCACATGGATCTCATCAAAGCTCAGCCCAAACACTCACCAAATAGGCCCTAGAAGTGAATCTATCTCCACTTGTTAGGGCGGTTGGTAATGTCTCAGGTCGTATCCTCTCACAGTGAATCTATCTCCACTTGCTTCTTTGAGAATCTCTACATGCTCCAAGGAGAGAATTCTATTGATTGTGTACACTTGTGGCAGCTGAGATGGAATTATAGGAAAATGAGGTGGGATTAGTGGCTGGTGGATTGATATCACTTTATCTCCTGGAGAGAAATCCTTTGTAGGGATTGATGAGTGGATAATTTATACACTTTTTGGCATTGTTTTTAGTATGTTTTTTAGTATATTTTAGTTAGTTTTTATTAGTTTTTATTTAAAAATCATATTTCTGGACTTTACTATAAGTTTGTGTGTTTTTCTGTGATTTTAGGTATTTTCTGGCTGAAATTGAGGGACCTGAGCAAAAATATGATTCAGAGGCTGAAAAAGGACTGCAGATGCTGTTAGATTCTGACCTCCCTGCACTCGAGGTGGATTTTCTGGAGCTACAAAAGCCCAATTGGCGCACTCTCAATTGCATTGGAAATTAGACATCCTGGGCTTTCCAGCAATATATAATAGTCCATACTTTGCCCAAGATTTGATGGCCCAAACTGACGTTCCAAGTCAGCTTAAGAATTCTGGCGTCAAAACGCCAGAACTGGCACAAAACCTGGAGTTAAACGCCCAAACTGGCACAAAAGCTGGCATTTAACTCCAAGAAAAGTCTCTACATGTGAAAGCTTCAATGCTCAGCCCAAGCACACACCAAGTGGGCCCGGAAGAAGATTTCTGCATTAATTACTTATTTCTGTAAACCCTAGACTACTAGTTCTCTATAAATAGAACCTTTTACTATTGTATTTTGATCTTGGTTCTTCTGGTTCCCTCTCTGGGGCCGAAGCCAATGACCACCATTATCACTTTTGTATTTTCAATGGTGGAGTTTCTACACACCATAGATTAAGGTGTGGAGCTCTGCTGTTCTTCATGAATTAATGCAAAGTACTACTGTTTTTCTATTCAATTCACGCCTACTTCTTCTCTAAGATATTCATTCGCACTCAAGAACATGACGAATGTGATGATTATGTGACACTCATCACCATTCTCACCTATGAACGCGTGCCTGACAACCACTTCCGTTCTACATGCAAACAAGCTTGAATGTGTATCTCTTGGGTTTCTAATCTAAGATTAGAACCTTCGTGGTATAGGCTAGAATTATTGGCGGTCATTCTTGAGATCCAGAAAGTCTAAACCTTGTCTGTGGTATTCCTAGTAGGATCTGGGAAGGGATGACTGTGACGAGCTTCAAACTCACGATTGCTGGGTGTGTGACAGATGCAAAAGGATCAATGGATCCTATTCCAACATGATCGAGAACCGACAGATGATTAGCCGTGCGGTGACAGCATGCATAGAACATTTTCACTGAGAGGACGGGAAGTAGCCATTGACAATGGTGATGCCCAACATAAAGCTTGCCATGGAAAGGAGTATGAATGATTGGATAAAGGCAATAGGAAAGCAGAAGTTTAGGGGGAACAAAGCATCACCTTACGCTTATCTGAAATTCTCACCAATGAATTACATAAGTACCTCTATCTTATTTTATGTTTTATTCATATTTTAATTATCAATCCTCCATAACCATTTGAATCTGCCTGATTGAGTTTTACAAGATGACCATAGCTTGCTTCAAGCCGACAGTCTCCGTGGGATCGACCCTTACTCACGTAAGGTTTATTACTTGGACGACCCAGTGCCATTGCTGGTTAGTTGTGCGGAATTGTGACAAAGTGTGATTCATGTTTGAGAGCTCCAAGTCTTTGGCGCCATTGTTGATGATAACAATTTCGTGCACCAAGTTTTTGGCGCCGTTGCCGGGGATTGTTCGAGTTTGGACAACTGACGGTTCATCTTGTTGCTTAGATTAGGTAATTTTATTTTATTTTTATTTTTGAAAAATTCAAAATTTTTTTTTTCTATTTTATTCTTCAGAGTTTTTAAGAATGAATTCTAGAGTTTCATGATGATCTATTGAAGTCTGGCTGGCTGTGAAGCCATGTCTAATCTTATTGGACCGAGGTTTCAACTTATCATCACAAGAGCTTGTTGATTTCTATCAATTTTGCTGTTGTTAGCAATGATCTGCCAAAGCTTGGCTGGCCATTGGCCATGTCTAGTGTTTTGGACCGGAGCTTTCATTGAAAGCTTGGCTGGCTAGTAAGCCATGTCTAATTCCTGGACCGGAGTCTTAGACTAGCATTGCAATGATTCCTGGAACTCTTATTAAAAATTTTGAACCCCTTTATTTTCTTTTCCACTCAATTTTCGAAAAATCACAAAAAAAAATTTATAAAACCATAAAAATCAAAAAATATTTTATGTTTCTTGTTTGAGTCTAATATCAATTTTTAAGTTTGGTGTCAATTGCATGTCTTTATTCTTTTTGCATTTTTCGAATATATGCATTATGTTCTTCATTGATCTTCAAGTTGTTCTTGATGATTTCAGTGCTCTGATCTTTAATTTCTCTTATTTTGTGTCTTTTGTTGTTTCTTATATGCATTTTCAAATTGTTATAGTCCTTAGTATACAAACTTCTAAGTTTGGTGTCTTGCATGCATTGTTTATTTGATCTTAGTTGCATTCTTTTTATTATTGTTTCTCATCATTTAAAAATTCAAAAAAATTTTTAAATTGTGTCTTTTTAAGTCAATAACATAGAGAATTGAAGATTCAGAACATTCAGCAGAGGAATTACACAGAAAAAGCTGGGCGTTCAAAACGCCCAGTGAAGAAGGAAAACTGGCGTTTAAACGCCAGCCAGGGTACCTGGCTGACCCTGGCTGGGCGTTAAACGCCCAAAAAGGTAGGATTTTGGGCGTTAAACGCCAAAATGGATGCCATTCTGGGCGTTTAACGCCAGGATGACATAAGAGGGAAGATTTTGTTTTCAAATTTTCATAATTTTTCAAAATCAAATCTTCTTCAAATCATATCTTTTCAATCATATCTTTTCAAAATCAAATTCTTTTCAATTTTTTTATTTATTACTATTTTCGAAAATCCTTGCTACAATTAGTGATTTAATCAAAATTTTCAAGTTGTTACTTGCCTATTAAGAAAAGATCAAAAGTTTTAATTCTAGAATCATATCTTCTAATTTCTTGTTAGTCAAGTAATCAACTTTAATTTTAAAACTTTCTCTTTTTAATTTGATTTTCAATCATATCTTCTCAATCATATCTTTTCAATCACACCTTTTTCAAAATTAAATTTCAATCATATCTTTTTGATTTCTAATTTCAAAATCTTTTTCAAAAATCACTTAATTTCTTTTCCAATCTTAATTTTCGAAAAACCTTTACCAAATTTTAAAAATTTCTTTTAATTATTTCAAAATTTTTTACTTTAATTTCGAAAATTCTTCCCCTCTTCTCACATCCTACTATTTAAGGACTAACACTCCTCCGTTATCAACAATTCGAACTCTATCCCTCTTGATAAGTTTGAATTCTTCTCTTTCTACCTTCTCCTTCTATTTTTCTTTTCCTCTAACACCTCAAGAAATCTCTATACTGTGACATAGAGAATTCCATACTTTCTTCTTCTCTCTTTCATATGAGTAGGAGTAAGGACAAAGACATTCTGGTTGAGGCTGATCCTGAACCCGAAAGGACCTTGAAGAGAAAGCTGAGAGAAGCTAAAGTACAACTCTTTGTAGAGGACCTAACAGAGCTTTTCAAACAAGAAGAAGCCATGGCAGCCGAAAACACTAACAATGCAAGGAAGGTGCTTGGTGACTTTACTGCACCTACTCCTGACTTCTATGGGAGAAGCATCTCTATCCCTGCCATTGGAGCAAACAATTTTGAGCTTAAGCCTCAATTAGTTTCTCTAATGCAACAGAATTGCAAGTTTCATGGACTTCCATTGGAAGATCCTCATCAGTTCTTAGCTGAATTCTTGTAAATCTGTGACACTGTCAAGACTAATGGGGTTGATCCCGAGGTCTACAAGCTTATGCTTTTTTCCTTTGCTGTAAGAAACAGAGCTAGAACATGGTTGGATTCACAACCTAAAGAAAGCCTGAACTCTTGGGAAAAGCTAGTTAATTCCTTCTTGGCAAAGTTCTTTCCACCTCAAAAATTGAGCAAGCTTAGAGTGGAAGTCCAAACCTTTAGACAGAAGGAAGGTGAATCCCTCTATGAAGTATGGGAAAGATACAAGCAATTGATCAGAAGGTGTCCTTCTGACATGCTTTCAGAATGGAGCATCATAGGTATCTTCTATGATGGTCTGTCTGAACTGTCCAAAATATCATTGGACAGCTCTGCTGTTGGATCTCTTCATCTGAAGAAGACGCCTGCAGAAGCTCAGGAACTTATTGAAATGGTTGCAAATAACCAATTCATGTACACCTCTGAAAGGAATCTTGTGAATAATGGGACAAATCAGAAAAAAAGAGTTCTTGAGATTGATACTCTGAATGCCATACTGGCTCAGAACAAAATATTGACTCAACAAGTAAATGTGATTTCTCAGAGTCTGTCTGGATTGTAAGTAGCAACAGGCAGTACCAAAGAAGCTTCATTTAAAGAAGAAGCTTATGATCCTGAGAACCCAGCAATGAAAAAGGTGAATTACATAGGAGATTCCTATGGAAACACTTACAATCCTTCATGAAAAAATCATCCAAATCTCTCATAGAAGGACTAATAGAGGCCTTAACAAGGCTTCAATAACAATAATGGTGGAAGAAACAGGTTTAGAAATAGCAAGTCTTTTCCATCATCTTCTCAGTAACAGATAGAGAATTCTAAGCAGAGCCACTCTGACTTAGCAACTGTAGTCTCTGATCTAATTAAAACCACTCAAAGTTTCATAACTAAAACAAGGTCCTCCATCAGAAATTTGGAGGCACAAGTAGGTCAGCTGAGTAAGAAAGTTACTGAACTCCCTCCTAGTACTCTTGCAAGCAATACAGAAGAGAATCCAAAAAGAGAGTGCAAGGCCATCAACATGACCCACACGACCGAACTTGGAGAGGAGGAAGAGGCAGTGATCTCCACTGAGGAAGACCTCATTAGATGTCCACTGGCCTCCAAGGAGTTCCCTCATGAGGAACCATGAGAATCTGAGGCTCACACAGAGACCATAGAGATTCCATTGAATTTACTCCTGCCATTCATGAGCTCTGATGAGTACTCTTCCTCTGAAGAGGATGAAGATGTTACTAAAGAGCAAGTTGCTAAGTACCTTGGAGCAATCATGAAGCTAAACGCCAAGTTATTTGATAATGAGACTTGGGAGAATGAACCTCCATTGCTCACTAAAGAACTGGATGACTTGACTAGGTAGAAATTACCTCTGAAGAGACAAGATCCTGGGAAGTTCTCAATACCTTGTACCATAGGCACCATGACCTTTGAGAAGGCTCTGTGTGACCTAGGGTCAAGTATAAACCTCATGCCTCTCTCTATAATGGAGAAGCTAGGGATTATTGAGGTACAAGCTGCAAGAATCTCATTAGAGATGGAAGACAATTCAAAGAAACAGGCTTATGGACTTGTAGAGGATGTCTTGGTAAAGGTTGAAGACCACTACATCCCTGCTGATTTCATAATCATAGACACTGGGAAGTGTATGGATGAATCCATCATCCTTGGTAGACCCGTCCTAGCCACAGCAAAAGCTGTGATTGATGTAGACAGAGGAGAATTAGTCCTTTAAGTGAATGAGGACTCCCTTGTGTTTAAAGCTCAAAGATCTCCCTCTGTAACCATGGAGAGGAAGCATGAAAAGCTTCTCTCAATACAGAGTCAAACAAAATCCCCACATTCAAAGTCTAAGTTTGGTGTTGGGAGGTCACAACCAAACTCTAAGTTTGGTGTTGAGAGGCCATCATCATGCTCTGAGTATCTGTGAGGCTCCATGAGAGCCCATTGTCAAGCTACTGACATTAAAGAAGCGCTTGTTGGGAGGCAACCCAATTTTATTTATTCTCTATTGTTATTTTATGTTTTCTATAGGTTGATGATCATGTGAAGTCACAAAAACAATTGAAAAAGCAAAAACCGAAGGAAAAACAGTATTAAAAATAGAACACCCTGGAGGAGAAACTTACTGGCGTTTAAACGCTAGCAAGGGTAGCAGAATGGGCGTTAAATGCCCAGTCTGGTACCATTCTGGGTGTTTAACGCCAGAAATGGGCACCAGACTGGCGTTTAACGCTAGGAATGGGCAAGAAGCTGGCGTTAAATGCCAGAAATGGGCAGCAGCCTGGCGTTTAACACCAGGATTGGCAGAAAGGGGCATTTTTACATGCCACTTGGTGCAGGGATGAGATATCCTTGACACCTCAGGATCTGTGGATCCCACAGGATCCCCACCTACCCCACCTCTCTCTCTCTTCTTCACCCATTCACCAATTACCTCAATACCTCTTCCCCAAAAACCCCTCACCTATCAAATCCCACCATTCTCTTCACCACTCACATCCATCCTTCATAAAACCCCACCTACCTCACCATTCAAATTCAAACCACTTTCCCACCCAAACCTACCCATAATGGCCAAACTATACCCCCTTCTCCACTCTTATATAAACCCATCTTCACTCCTTCATTTTCACACAACATACACACTACTTCTCCCCCTTGGCCGAAACACTAGGCCCCCTCCATCTCCTCTATTTATTCTTCTTCTACTCTCTTCTTTCTTCTTTTGCTCGAGGACGAGCAAACCTTCTAAGTTTGGTGTGGTAAAAGTGTTGCTTTTTGTTTTTCCATAACCATTTATGGCACCTAAGGCCGGAGAAACCTCTAGAAAGAGGAAAGGGAAGGCAAAAGCTTCCACCTCCGAGGCATGGGAGATGGAGAGATTCATCTCAAGGATGCACCAAGACCACTTCTATGAAGGCATGACCTCAAGCCCGTGGCTAGGGGATGGTTAGAGTTTATCCAACGCTCAATCATTCCCACTAGCAACCGGTCTGAAGTTACTATAGACCGGGCCATCATGATTTATAGCATCATGACTAGAGAAGAAGCAGAAGTTCATGAGGTTATCTCCCAAGAACTCTACAAGGTGGCAGACAAGTCCTCTACTTTGGCAAGGTTAGCCATCCCTCATCTCATTTGTCACCTCTGCAATTCAGCTGGAATTGATATAGAGGAAGACATCCTCATTGATGAGGATAAGCCCATCACTAAGAAAAGGATGGAGCAAACAAGAGATCCCACTCATGGACATGAAGAAATTCCTCATCATGAAATCCCTGAGATTCCTCAAGGGATGCATTTTCCTCCACAAAACTATTGGAAGCAAATCAACACCTCCCTAGGAGAATTAAGTTCCAACATGGGACAACTAAGGGTGGAGCACCAAGAGCATTCTATCCTCCTCCATGAAATTAGAGAAGACCAAAGAACCATGAGAGAGAAGCAACAAAGGCAAGGAAGAGACATTGAGGAGCTCAAGCACTCCATAAGATCTTCAAGAGGAAGAACAAGCCACCATCACTAAGGTGGACCCGTTCTTTAGTCTCCTTGTTCTTTATTTTCTGTTTTTCGAATTTTTATGCTTTATGTTCATTTATGTTTGTGTTTTTATTACATGATCACTAGTGTCTAAGTGTCTATGCCTTAAAGCTATGAAAATGAATCCATCACCTTTCTTAAATGAAAAATGTTTTTAATTGAAAAAGAAAAAGAAGTGCATGAATTTCAAATTTTAAAACAGTTTAATTATTTTGATGTGGTGGCAATACTTTTGTCTTTCTGAATGAATGCTTGAACAGTGCATATTTTTGAATTTGATTGTTCATGAATGTTAAAATTGTTGGCTCTTAAAAGAATGATGGAAAAGGAGAAATGTTATTTGATAATCTGAAAAATCATCAAATTGGTTCTTGAAGCAAGAAAAAGCAGTGAATACAAAAAAAAAAAGAAAAGAGAAAAAGCAAGCAGAAAAAGCCAATAACCCTTTAAACTAAAAGGCAAGGGTAAAATAAAAAGGATCCAAGGCTTTGAGCATCAGTGGATAGGAGGGCCCACAGGAATAAAATCCTGGCCTAAGCAGCTAAACCAAGCTGTCCCTAACCATGTGCTTGTGGCGTGAAGGTGTCAAGTGAAAACTTGAGATTGAGCAGTTAAAGTCGTGGTCCAAAGCAAAAAGAGTGTGCTTAAGAGCCCTAGACACCTCTCACTGGGGACTTTAGCAAAGCTGAGTCACAATCTGAAAAGGTTCACCCAGTCATGTGTCTGTGGCATTTATGTATCCGGTGGTAATACTGGAAAACAAAATGCTCAGGGTCACGACCAAGACTCATAAAGTAGCTGTGTTCAAGAGTCAACATACTTAACTAGGAGAATCAATAACACTATCTGGATTCTGAGTTCCTATAGATGCCAATCATTCTGAACTTCAAGGGATACAGTGAGATGCCAAAACTGTTCAGAAGCAAAAAGCTAAAATCCCCGCTCATCTAATTAATACTGATCTTCATAGATGTTTTTGGAATTCATTGTACATTCTATTCTTCTTATCCTATATGATTTTCAGTTGCTTGGGGACAAGCAACAATTTAAGTTTGGTGTTGTGATGAGCGGATAATTTATACGCTTTTTGGCATTGTTTTTAGTATGTTTTAGTTAGTTTTTATTATGTATTTATTAGTTTTTATTTAAAAATCATATTTCTGGACTTTACTATAAGTTTGTGTGTTTTTCTATGATTTCAAGTATTTTCTGGTTGAAATTGAGGGATCTGAGCAAAAATCTGATTCAGAGGCTGAAAAAGGACTGCAGATGCTGTTGGATTCTGACCTCCCAGCACCCGAAATGGATTTTCTGGAGCTACAAAAGCCCAATTGGCGCACTCTCAATTGCGTTGGAAAGTAGACATCTTGGTCTTTCTAGAAATATATAATAGTTTATAATTTGCCCAATATTTGATGGCCCAAACTGGCGTTCCAAGTCAGCTTAAGAATTCTAGCGTCAAAACGCCAGAACTGGCACAAAAGCTGGAGGTAAACGCCCAAACTGGCACAAAAGCTGGCGTTTAACTCCAAGAAAAGTCTCTACATGTGAAAGCTTCAATGCTCAGCCCAAGAACACACCAAGTGGGCCCGGAAGAAGATTTCTGCATTAATTACTTATTTCTGTAAACCCTAGGCTACTAGTTCTCTATAAATAGAACCTTTTACTATTGTATTTTGATCTTGGTTCTTCTGGTTCCCTCTCTGGGGCCGAAGCCAATGACCACCATTATCACTTTTGTGTTTTCAACGGTGGAGTTTCTATATACCATAGATTAAGGTGTGGAGCTCTGCTGTTCTTCATGAATTAATGCAAAGTACTACTGTTTTTCTATTCAATTCACGCCTACTTCTTCTCTAAGATATTCATTCGCACTCAAGAACATGATGAATGTGATGATTATGTGACACTCATCACCATTCTCACCTATGAACGCGTGCCTGACAACCACTTCCGTTCTACATGCAAACAAGCTTGAATGTGTATCTCTTGGGTTTCTAATCTAAGATTAGAACCTTCGTGGTATAGGCTAGAATTATTGGCGGTCATTCTTGAGATCCAGAAAGTCTAAACCTTGTCTATGGTATTCCAAGTAGGATCTGGGAAGGGATGACTGTGACGAGCTTCAAACTCGCGATTGTTGGGCGTGTGACAGACGCAAAAGGATCAATGGATCCTATTCCAACATGATGAAGAACCGACAGATGATTAGCCGTGCGGTGACAGCGTGCATAAAATATTTTCACTGAGAGGACGGGAAGTAGCCATTGACAACGGTGATGCCCAACATAAAGCTTTCCATGGAAAGGAGTATGAATGATTGGATGAAGGCAATAGGAAAGCAGAAGTTTAGGGGGAACAAAGCATCTCTATACGCTTATCTGAAATTCTCACCAATGAATTACATAAGTACCTCTATCTTATTTTATGTTTTATTCATATTTTAATTATCAATCCTCCATAACCATTTGAATCTGCCTGACTGAGATTTACAAGATGACCATAGCTTGCTTCAAGCCGACAGTCTCCGTGGGATCGACCCTTACTCACATAAGGTTTATTACTTGGACGACCCAGTGCACTTGCTGGTTAGTTGTGCGGAATTGTGATAAAGTGTGATTCATGTTTGAGAGCTCCAAGTCTTTGGCGCCATTGTTGATGATCACAATTTCGTGCACCAGGGATCTTCTTGTTTCTCCATCCCTTTGGCACCTTATTCCCAATTCTCTTCTCTCCTTCAAGTAGTGCTTCAGTGATTCTTGTGTCAGGAGGGTCCTTATAGATTCTCCTTTTTGAATCTTGTGGTTTCAAATCCTCCTTGGGTTTCTTTGATTGTTGTACCCCTTGAATTTCTTGTTTTTCTACCAAAGATGTCTTTGGAGGCTCTGCTTGTGATTCACTATTTATTTCCTCCAAGAATGCTTCCTGGTGATTATCCTTCAGGTCTTTGTTCTCTTGTTTAGATTCATGTGAGGGCTTGAAGACATGGAAGGTGAGTTGTTCATCATGTATTCTCAATATCAACTCTCCTTGCTCAACATCTATGAGTGCTCTGGCTGTGGCCAAGAATGGTCTCCCCAGAATGATTGGATAAAGGTAGCTTTCTTCCATCTCAAGAACAACAAAGTCTGTAGGGAGGAAGTACCTCCCTACCTTCATGATGACAAGTCATCCTAGCCCATTTTAGCTAGTCTTTTTCTTTTGTTTTCATTAGAGTTATGCACTTTCTTGAGCTACAAGCAAGCTAATTAAGTAGATTTTCATGTTTCCCTTGATTGAACCAACCATATGTGAATTCATGCCATTTCATGAGGTTTTGAGCTATATTTGTTGCATATTGTGGAAGATTGAATACCTCATGATTTTGAGCAAAGCTTTGATTAGTTTGGTTGATCAATGATAGGTGAAGAAGGCTTGGAGAAAGGTTGAAGCAAAGAGGAATGGCTAGGAGTGAAGAAAGGACAATGGAATAAGTGAAAATTGAACCGGGTTGCATGAAGTTAGCCCCAACGTTAGCCCCCTAACTTGGAGGCTAACGTTGGGCATGTAAATCACTCCCTGGAAGTGGCCAACGTTAGCTCCAACGTTAGCCCCCTAACTTGGAGGCTAACATTGGAACTTGAGAGTTTCTCCCCTGGGCACTAACGTTGGAACTTAAAATACAAAGAGGGAAGGCCAACGTTTGCGCCAACGTTAGCCTCCTAACTTGGAGGCTAACGTTGGCACTTGAATCACAAAGGGGGAAGGCCAACGTTTGCGCCAACGTTAGCCCCCTAACTTGGAGGCTAACGTTGGCGCCACTAGCACCAAGCATTGCCAACGTTAGGGTCAAAGTTAGACCCCTAACGTTGGCACCAACGTCTAAACCAGGAAATCAAGCTTGCTGCTATGAAAAGTTAGGGGCAAAGTTAGACCCCTAACTTTGACCCTAACGTTGAGACCAACTTTGGCTCACTTCAAAAAC
Source organism: Arachis hypogaea (assembly GCF_003086295.3). NCBI lineage: Eukaryota > Viridiplantae > Streptophyta > Magnoliopsida > Fabales > Fabaceae > Arachis > Arachis hypogaea. Next base: position 102,875,752 of record NC_092055.1, read on the forward strand.
CGGTTCAATTGGTTCACTTCGGTTCTTCTTCAATCTTCAAAGAGCAATCAACCAAGGCCTCTTTCAACCCAATTCCACCAAGAACAAAGGCCCAACTCAAGGCTTGAAGATCATTTTGGAAAGTGTATAAATAGGATAGAATTCAAGTTATTGGGGAGCTTTCCTTTTAGAATTTTCATAATAGTTTTTGGGAAGCTTTTGGAACTTGAATTTCTTTGTTTCCTTTTACTTGCAATTCCATTTTACTTTTGTCTTGGATCTTGGATTGGAGAATTGAAGAAATTCTGTTTCAATCTCAATCTTGGATCTCTCTGTTTCCTTTACTGTTAATTGAATTAGCATTTCCGTTTCTGTTACTTGATCTTCATCTCTTTTCTTTGCAATTTACAATTTCCTTGCTATTGTTCTTGTTGGATCTAGGAAGGCATTGAGATCTAGACTTGGTTTTCTAGTCTCTGGGTCCTGAGATCTGAATTTCTCATTTTAATTCCCTGTTTACTGCTTCTTATGTTCATTTACTTTTCTGCTTTATTTCCGGTTCAATCCCAATTCCCTTTCCCTCTTCTGTTTGATGCAATTTAGTTTTTCTTTGTTTAAATTCTGCAAATCCATTCCCCAATTCCCTTTACATTTCAAGCAATTTATATTCCTTGCACTTTAAGATTCCGCAATTTACATTTCTTGCACTTTAAGTTTCTGCCATTTAATTTCTTGTTCTTTAAGTTTCAGCAATTTATTTCTTGTTCTCGTTACTTCAATGCAATTTACATTCTGCAAGTCACACAATCATCAACCAAATCTTGATTCGCTTGACTAAATCAACCACCAAACTAAAATTGCTCAATCCTTCAATCCCTGTGGGATCGACCTCACTCCCGTGAGTTTTTATTACTTGATACGACCCGGTACACTTGCCGGTTAGTTTTGTGATGTTTTGTGAGAGATTCGTTTCTCATCAAAATATCTCATCAAGTTTTTGGCGCCGTTGCCGGGGATTGATTAGATTGACAATGATTAAGCGAGGTGGTAATCTAGATCAAGCACTTTTTCTTCAATTTTGACTAACCCACTAACTGTTTGAATTTTTGCTTAAGCTAACTAAAACTTCATTCTAGCAGTAGATTGAAGTGTAACTGGTTTGTGTGCTCTTATGTTCTGCTTGTATGTCAGGTACAAGAAGAGCCATACCCAATTTTCATGAACAAGACGAAAGAACTCTCAGGAGGTTAAGAAGAGCCGAAAGAGGGAAAAGTATTGTTGGAGAAGAAGAATCAGACGAAGAATTCCACGAGATGGAAGGAGATACATCTAATCCAGGAGGAGGAGTTAATAATCCACCACAACAGAGGAGAGTATTGGCTTCCTATACTTTTGCAAATGCTAGACATTGTGGAAGCAGCATTCTCACCCCTAATGTCAATGCAAATAACTTCGAACTGAAGCCACAACTCATCACATTGGTCCAGAACAACTGCTCATTTGGAGGAGGACCATTGGAGGATCCAAATCAACATCTATCTACCTTCTTGAGGATCTGTGACACTGTCAAATCCAATGGTGTGAATCCAGAAACCTACAAGCTTCTGCTGTTCCCGTTCTCATTAAGGGATAAGGCTGCACAATGGCTTGAAACTTTTCCCCAAGGAAGTATCACTAGTTGGGATGACTTGGTGACTAAATTTCTAGCCAAATTTTATCCACCCCAGAGAGTCATCAGGCTGAAAACCGAGGTGCAGACGTTCACACAATTAGATGCTGAATCCTTGTATGAAGCATGGGAGAGGTACAAAGCCTTAATCAGAAAATGCCCTCCAGAGATGTTCAATGAATGGGATGTACTGCAAAATTTCTATGAAGGCCTGACATTGAAATCTCAGGAAGCATTAGATCATTCTGCTGGAGGTTCACTACAACTAATGAAAACTGCTGAGGAAGCTCAGAATCTTGTGGATATGGTGGCCAATAACCAATATTTCTTTGCTCATCAAAGAAGCCGCCAACCATCACAAAGAAGAGGAGTAATGGAACTAGAAGGAGTGGACTCAATCCTAGCTCAAAACAAGATGATGCAACAGCAATTTCAACAACAATTTGAGCAAATGGCCAAGAGGATTGATAGTCTCCAAGTTGCAGCAGTCAACACTAGCCAACCATCAACCACATGGGGACAGAGTGAAGAAACTCAAGAAGAACAACAACAAGACCAAGTTCAGTATATGCACAACCAAGGACCAAATGAAGTGTATGGTGATACATACAATCCATCCTGGAAGAACCACCCAAACCTCAGATGGGGAGATAACCATACCCAAAACCAACAACCATGGCAGAGAAACTCAAACCAACACAACCCAAGAAACAACCAAAATCACAACCAGCAGCAGACTAACCAAAACCCCTACAGAAAACCTCAAAACAACTACCCCAACCTCAACCAATACCAATCTAATAACCAACCAACCAACCAAAATGCCTACCATCCACCACCCACATCTCATAACCCACCTCAAGTATCACCTGAAGCCCAAAGAATCACTCACTTGGAGGCCATTATAGACAAAATGTTGAAACACCAAGAAATGGTAGCCAAGAATCAGGAAGCCTCTATAAAGAGCCTAGAGAGACAGATGGGGCAAATCTCCAAGCAAGTGTCTGTTGAGAGACCTTCCAACTCATTGCCTAGTGATACAATTCCAAATCCCAAGGAAGAATGCAAGGCAATACAATTAAGAAGTGGAAGAACTTTGACAAGCAACAATGACACTACAAGGAAGCAAGCAGAAAACATCAAAGAACCAACAGAGGACGAGAAGCAAACAAAGGCAGATGAGGATAAGGAGCAAGATGTGATGCCAAACAAAGACACTGAGAAACTCAAAGAGAAGAACAACCAGCCACATAGCTCAAGGGAAGTAACTCAGGGGCAGCAGCAAATAGGAAAAAGTATCACACCTCCACTGCCTTACCCTCAGAGGTTCAACAAAGAGATTAATGACAAGCATTTTCACAAATTCCTTGAGATTTTTAAGAAGTTGGAAATCAACATTCCCTTGGCCGAAGCACTTGAGCAAATGCCTCTGTATTCCAAGTTTCTGAAGGATCTTATCAACAAGAAAAGAAGTTGGCTTGAAAGGGAAACCATATTACTCACCGAGGAATGCAGTGCTGTGATCCAACGGGGTATTCCACCAAAACTTAAGGATCCGGGAAGCTTTGTAGTCTCATGCACTATTGGCAGGATAATTCTCAACAAAGCCCTCTGTGACCTGGGTGCCAGCATCAACTTAATGCCTCTCTCAATGATGAGAAAACTTGCCATAGAAGAACTTAAACCCACCAGGATGTCACTAGTCATGGCTGACAGATTAATCAAGACACCTAATGGAATTGTGGAGAATCTGTTAGTAAAGATTGGGGAGTTTATCTTCCCAGCAGATTTTGTAATTTTGGATACTGAAGAAGAAGGAAACGACTCAATCATTCTGGGAAGGCCATTTCTACACACAGCAAGGGCCATCATTGATGTAGAAAAAGGAGAAATGACCTTCAGGGTCCATAATGAACAAATGATTATAAATGTGTTCAAATCAATGCAAAACGCTCCTGAGCAAGAAGATTATGTGAGAGTGGATATGATAGATAGTTTGGTGGAAGAAACTTTGGAAGAAAATTTTCAAGAGCAAGAAGGAAATCAAGAAACAACAGAGGAACAAGTGGCTGAGACCTTTACTGAGCAATATGAAAGGCAAGATAAGAAAGAGGATGTACGAAGACAAGAATTGAAACCTTTACCCACCCATCTCAAATATGCATTCCTTGGCACATCGGAGAGCTTCCCAGTAATCATTAATTCATCCCTGTCAAAGAAGGAAGAAGGAGAACTTCTTGATGTACTCAAAGCTCACAAAGATGCTTTAGGATGGACCATTGATGATCTGAAGGGAATCAGCCCTGCAGTATGTATGCATAAGATCCTCTTGGAAGATAATTCCAAACCAGTGGTTCAACCACAAAGAAGGCTAAATCCTACAATGAAGGAAGTTGTCCAGAAGGAAGTAATGAAGTTGTGGAATGCAGGGATAATATTCCCAATATCTGACAGCCCATGGGTAAGCCCGGTTCAAGTTGTACCAAAGAAGGGAGGGATGACAGTCATCACTAATGAGAAGAATGAGTTGATCCCTACTAGAACAGTGACTGGGTGGAGAATGTGCATAGACTATAGAAGATTGAATGATGCCACCAGGAAGGATCATTTCCCTCTCCCATTCATTGATCAGATGCTGGAAAGGTTAGCCGGCCATGCCTATTACTGTTTTCTGGACGGATATTCTGGGTATAATCAAATCGTGGTAGACCCCAAGGACCAAGAGAAAACTGCCTTCACATGTCCATTTGGAGTTTTTGCGTATAGGAGGATGCCTTTTGGGCTCTGCAACGCCCCTGCCACATTTCAAAGGTGTATGCTCTCCATTTTTTCTGATATGGTCGAAAAATTTTTAGAAGTCTTCATGGATGACTTCTCTGTTTTTGGTGATAATTTCAATGCTTGCCTAAACCATTTAACTCTTGTCTTGAAACGGTGCCAAGAAACTAATTTGGTTTTAAACTGGGAAAAATGCCATTTTATGGTACCCGAAGGAATTGTTCTTGGCCATAAAGTTTCAAGAAAAGGGATAGAGGTTGATAAGGCAAAGGTTGAGATTATAGAAAAACTCCCTCCACCAATTAATGTGAAATCTGTTAGAAGTTTCTTGGGGCATGCCGGATTTTACAGAAGGTTTATCAAGGACTTTTCAAAAATAGCCAAACCTTTAAGTAATCTGTTAATGCTTGATAACCCTTTTGTTTTTGATGAAAACTGTCAGCATGCATTTGAAACTTTAAAAAATAAACTCACAACAGCACCAATCATCACACCTCCAGATTGGGGATTACCTTTTGAACTCATGTGTGATGCAAGTGACATCGCAATTGGTGCTGTACTTGGGCAAAAGAAAGGGAATTTGCATCATGTCATATATTATGCAAGTAAAGTGTTGAATGAGGCCCAAAGAAATTACACTACAACAGAAAAAGAGTTGCTAGCTGTAGTCTATGCATTTGATAAGTTTAGATCATATCTGATAGGATCAAAAGTTGTAGTTTACACTGATCATGCTGCACTTAAGTATTTGATGTCAAAACAGGATGCTAAACCAAGACTCATCAGGTGGATACTGCTCCTACAAGAATTTGACATTGAAATAAGAGATAGGAAGGGCACTGAAAATCAGGTCGCTGATCATCTGTCAAGGCTACCACATGAAACAAATCAAAAAGCATCCCAGCCCATAAATGAAAGCTTCCCAGATGAGCACCTTCTGCAGATCCAGCAAGCACCTTGGTTTGCTGACATAGCAAATTACAAAGTGGGAAGGAAGATACCGCAAGAATTCTCTAAGCAACAAGTGAAGAAGTTGATCAAAGAAGCAAGGAAATTTTCATGGGATGAACCCTTCTTATTCAAGAGATGCTCTGATGGAGTGATCAGGAGGTGTATTCCTGCAAGTGAAGTGAGGGACATCTTGTGGCATTGTCATGGTTCAGCTTATGGTGGACACTTTGGCCCAGAAAAAACAGCCGCAAAAATACTGCAGAGTGGCTTCTATTGGCCAACTATTTTCAAGGATGCCAGAGAATATGTACACCAATGTAATGAATGCCAGAAAGCAGGGGGATTAACAAGAAGGAATGAGATGCCTCAAAATTTTATCTTGGAATTAGAATTGTTCGATCTGTGGGGAATTGATTTCATGGGACCTTTTCCTCCTTCCTATTCTTTTAGATACATTCTGGTAGCAGTGGAATATGTCTCAAAATGGGTAGAAGCCATAGCCACAACCACCTGTGATGCACAGATCGTCCTCCAATTCCTCAAAAAGCACATCTTCACTAGGTTTGGAGTGCCCAAAGGTCTTATTAGTGATGGTGGTAGTCACTTTTGCAACAAACAAATGGAGAAACTCCTTCACAAATATGGAGTAATTCACAAAGTAGCCACACCTTACCATCCTCAGACTAACGGCCAAGCTGAACTTGCAAATAGAGAATTAAAGAAGATCCTAGAGAAAACAGTGGGAATCACAAGAAAAGATTGGGCTAGAAAGCTAGAGGATGCATTGTGGGCGTATAGGACAGCTTTTAAAACTCCTATTGGCAAGTCACCCTTTTAGCTATTATATGGCAAATCCTGCCACCTCCCTGTAGAGCTTGCACACAGAGCTTTTTGGGCCACTAAACTCCTCAACCTTGATCCCCAAGCTGCAGGAGAAAAAAGGTTGTTACAACTAAATGAACTGGATGAATTCAGACTGGAAGCTTATGAAAATGCGAAGATATACAAGGAGAAAGCTAAGAAGTGGCATGACAAGAAGATCACAAAGAAGGAATTCAAGCCAGGACAACAAGTACTCCTGTATAATTCAAGGCTTAAAATCTTCCCTGGCAAACTGAAGTCTAAGTGGACTGGCCCATACTTGGTGACAAAGATTTTTCCCTATGGGAATATGGAACTGCTAGATGAGGCAACAAAGAATCAATTCACTGTAAATGGTCACAGAGCAAAGTTGTACTTGGGAGGACAATGGGTTAAGGAAAAAGAGGTTCAACACCTACAGCCCTCTTAAAAAGAATTGAAAGATGTCAAGCTAGTGACAATAAAAGAGCGCTTGTTGGGAGGCAACCCAACCGGAGGTACTTTTCTTTTCATAGTTAGTTCAATAAAAAGGTTAAATGAGTGGTATGTATTGCAAGGAGCTAAGTTTGGTGTTTCACACCAAAACATATTAAGGGAGAATAAAGGATTCTAAGTTTGGTGTTCCACCAAAATCTTACTTAAAAGCACATTCTCACTTTCTATATAAAGGGTTACTAGCTCCAAGCAATCTGACAAATCATTTAAGCATTGTCTGTTTCTAGTTTTCAGTTTTATTACCTTTAGCAAAGATTTAGGCTTGCACATATGGTTATGCATAAGAAACATGGCAAGAGACTAAGTTTGGTATTCACACACCAAAGTAAGTTCAAACGCCTACAAGAAAGTCTTGCACACTAACAAATCACATAAGGGCTTGAGAAACAAGCAACTTCCATTAACACTGCAGAAAATCAATCACTCTTCTGGGAGGATTACTCACCATTAGCTGAGATGAAAGAAGAAGAAGCCACCAAGAGGTTGTATTGTCACTTAACTCCATCAGTATTGAATTGCTCTAATTTGGAAGTGTGAATATGCCCATTTTAACAGAAACTGTTAGTGTAGTATGCATCAATTATGTTTTTGTTTTAGGCTGGTTTTTATGTTGGCTTGTGTGGTCATTTTCACTTGACAAGAAGCATATGTTGTCCCCTGCATCTTTTAATTCAATAAAAGAACAGTTTGAATGTGAAGTGAAATGATCTCTGTTAGTTAGAAGTGGAATAAAAGTAAGTGGTGGTATGTGTGTGATTGTATAATAGCTCACTTTTAGTGAATAAAGAGCTAGGATATCTCCTTCTAAGTAGAGAGTGGCCTACTGTCTATGAATCTCAATTGAATAGAATTCCTTGGTTAGAAAGAAAAACAAAAAGAAAGAAAGAACAAAGAGAGCCAAAAAGTGGCAAAACAAAAGAAAAACAAAAAGAAACAAAGCTGGACACCAATAGCTTGAACTCTGAAATATATGCCTGTGATGTTTTTGTACTAGGATCTGCTTGGATTAGTAAGCTCTTAGGAGTGCCTCAACACTTGATGACTTGGGTTAACTAACCCGGGATCATCAGCTGAAAATCCACTATCAAGAGCAACCTAACTACAAAGCATTTAGTAGCCCAAAGAGGTGCTGGGCATCAATGTTTTAAGAAGGAATGTGAGCCAAGTGTCTATGGTGAATAATGTGTCAAGTAGAAAGAAAAGAAAATGAACTTGCTACACATGACACTCAAATAAAGCTTGTGAATAAAGTAAAAACCAAGGATAAAGGAATAATGAGAGGTCATAGTAGTATATCACTTGAAGCTTAAAGGAGACTTTCTAGGCCTAGGAGTCAATAAGAAGTGAGCATTTGCATATCCACATAAAACCCCATGAACCATCAATAACACTCTGCTAGCATGAACTTCCTCTTCCATTTCATTCTTTCTTCTTAATAATTTATTTCTTGCTTGGGGACAAGCAAGCTTTAAGTTTGGTGTTGTGATGACAAGTCATCCTAGCCCATTTTAGCTAGTCTTTTTCTTTTGTTTTCATTAGAGTTATGCACTTTCTTGAGCTACAAGCAAGCTAATTAAGTAGATTTTCATGTTTCCCTTGATTGAACCAACCATATGTGAATTCATGCCATTTCATGAGGTTTTGAGCTATATTTGTTGCATATTGTGGAAGATTGAATACCTCATGATTTTGAGCAAAGCTTTGATTAGTTTGGTTGATCAATGATAGGTGAAGAAGGCTTGGAGAAAGGTTGAAGCAAAGAGGAATGGCTAGGAGTGAAGAAAGGACAATGGAATAAGTGAAAATTGAACCGGGTTGCATGAAGTTAGCCCCAACGTTAGCCCCCTAACTTGGAGGCTAACGTTGGGCATGTAAATCACTCCTTGGAAGTGGCCAACGTTAGCTCCAACGTTAGCCCCCTAACTTGGAGGCTAACGTTGGAACTTGAGAGTTTCTCCCCTGGGCACTAACGTTGGCACTTAAAATACAAAGAGGGAAGGCCAACGTTTGCGCCAACGTTAGCCCCCTAACTTGGAGGCTAACGTTGGCACTTGAATCACAAAGGGGGAAGGCCAACGTTTGCGCCAACGTTAGCCCCCTAACTTGGAGGCTAACGTTGGCGCCACTAGCACCAAGCATTGCCAACGTTAGGGTCAAAGTTAGACCCCTAACGTTGGCACCAACGTCTAAACCAGGAAATCAAGCTTGCTGCTATGAAAAGTTAGGGGCAAAGTTAGACCCCTAACTTTGACCCTAACGTTGAGACCAACTTTGGCTCACTTCAAAAACCGGTTCAATTGGTTCACTTCAGTTCTTCTTCAATATTCAAAGAGCAATCAACCAAGGCCTCTTTCAACCCAATTCCACCAAGAACAAAGGCCCAACTCAAGGCTTGAAGATCATTTTGGAAAGTGTATAAATAGGATAGAATTCAAGTTATTGGGGAGCTTTCCTTTTAGAATTTTCATAATAGTTTTTGGGAAGCTTTTGGAACTTGAATTTCTTTGTTTCCTTTTACTTGCAATTCCATTTTACTTTTGTCTTGGATCTTGGATTGGAGAATTGAAGAAATTCTGTTTCAATCTCAATCTTGGATCTCTCTGTTTCCTTTACTGTTAATTGAATTAGCATTTCCGTTTCTGTTACTTGATCTTCATCTCTTTTCTTTGCAATTTACAATTTCCTTGCTATTGTTCTTGTTGGATCTAGGAAGGCATTGAGATCTAGACTTGGTTTTCTAGTCTCTGGGTCCTGAGATCTGAATTTCTCATTTTAATTCCCTGTTTACTGCTTCTTATGTTCATTTACTTTTCTGCTTTATTTCCGGTTCAATCCCAATTCCCTTTCCCTCTTCTGTTTGATGCAATTTAGTTTTTCTTTGTTTAAATTCTGCAAATCCATTCCCCAATTCCCTTTACATTTCAAGCAATTTATATTCCTTGCACTTTAAGATTCCGCAATTTACATTTCTTGCACTTTAAGTTTCTGCCATTTAATTTCTTGTTCTTTAAGTTTCAGCAATTTATTTCTTGTTCTCGTTACTTCAATGCAATTTACATTCTGCAAGTCACACAATCATCAACCAAATCTTGATTCGCTTGACTAAATCAACCACCAAACTAAAATTGCTCAATCCTTCAATCCCTGTGGGATCGACCTCACTCCCGTGAGTTTTTATTACTTGATACGACCCGGTACACTTGCCGGTTAGTTTTGTGATGTTTTGTGAGAGATTCGTTTCTCATCAAAATATCTCATCACTTCACCAGTACATTTTCAACCACTCCAAGTGCTTGTTTCTGGGTCTTGTCAGCCAGTTGAAGGATTACATTTGTGGATTTCAACTCATTAATTTGCAGCTTTCTCATGAGAGACAGAGGCATTAGATTTATGCTTGCTCCCAGATCATAAAACCCTCTGTCAATCATTATATCCCATATAGCACAAGGGATGTGAAAACTCCCTGGATCCTTCTTCTTTGTAGGCAAGTCCTTCTGGATGAGGGCACTACTCTCTTTAGTCATCACTACTGTTTGCCCACCCTTCAAGGTACTCTTCTTGATTTGCAACTCCATCATGCATTTAATATATGAATACATCTGTTGGAGGGCTTCAATGAAGGGAATGTTGATATGAAGAGACTTAAATATATCAAGGAACCTAGAATACTTCTTCTCTTTCTCACCACCCCTGAGTCTTTGGGGGAATGGTGCTTTTGGTACATAAGGTTTTAGGATTTCCTTCTCCATTAGTTCCTTCCTTTGTGCAGGGTCAATTCTTTGTTTTATCCCTTCCAAATTCTCCTTTGGAACCCATTGGTTGTGCTCTAATGGCCTACTAATTTCTTTCTCCAAAGTATCTTCACTTCCTAGAGTGATTGCCTTGCACTCTTTCCATTTCACATTCTTTGTTTCTCCTCTTGGATTCTTCTCAATGTAACTTGGGAAGCTATCTGTGGACTTAGGAATTTGCTGTGAAAGAAATCCTATTTGGGATTCAAGCTTCTTGATGTCATCTCCCTGGTTCTTCATATTAGACCTTACTTCCTCCTTGAATGCTTTGTTGTCTTGAAACTCTTTGCAAAGATTTTCAAGAAAGGCTTCAATCTGGGAGATTCTATCCTCAGATGGTGATGGTAGGTTGGAATTTGGAGGTTGTAAGGGGCTATTTTGTGCTTGATATGGAGGCTGAAAAGAGTTATTGTATGGGGGTTGGTGTGGTCTTTGGTTGGAGTGTTGGTAAGTGGAATTGTTGTAATGGTTGGAGTTTTGGGCTCTATGATCTTGGTTTTGGTTTTGCTGGTTTCCCCACCCAAAGTTTGGGTGGTTCTTCCAACCAGGATTATAGGTTTTAGAGTGTGGATCATAGGGTTGTCTTGATGAGTTTCCAACATAATTGGCTTGTTCCCAATCACCTCCTTCCTCTGTATTTACCCCTTCTTGAGCTGGTGGTTGAGTATTGACTGCTGTAATTTGGTTCCTCTCCATCTGCTTGGTGAGGTCTGCCAATTGCTTGGTAATCAACTTGTTTTGAGCTAGCAATGCATCCATTTGACTTAGCTACATCACCCCTCTATTGGTGCTCCGATCTGAGGCATAGAAGTACTCGTTATTAGCCAGTGTTTCAATGATATCTATGGCCTCTTCTATGGTCTTTTTGGTATTGAGAGAGCCTCCTGAAGAGTGGTTCAGGGCCTTCTTTGCTTCCTTATAAAGACCTTCATAGAAAATATGCAGCTGCACCCATTCATTGAACATATCAGGCGGATATCTCCTTGTTAGGTCTTTGTATCTCTCCCAAGCTTCATACAAAGTTTCTCCATCCAGCTACCTGAAGGTTTGCACCTCCATTCTCAGCTTGATTATCCTTTGTGGAGGGTAAAACTTTGTTAGAAACTTGTTGACAACATTCTCCCAGGTGGTAAGAGTTTCCTTAGGAAATGACTCAAGCCACTTAGATGCTTTGTCTCCAAGAGAAAAGGGGAATAAAAGCAATCTATATGTGTCAGAATAAACACCATTGGCCTTCACAGTGTCCCATATTCTCAAGAATGTGGTTAGATGTTGGTTAGGGTCTTCTTGGGCACTTTCTCTAAATGAGCAATTATTTTGAACCAGGGTGATGAGTTGTGGTTTTAGCTCGAAGTTGTTGGCATGAATGGTTGGTTTTAGGAAGCTACTTCCACAATTCCCTGGGTTTGGGTTGATGAAAGAGCCTAGAACTCTTCTCTCCTGCCCAACATGGTTACCAGCACCCTCTCCAACATGATTGTGTACTTCGTCCTCCATAGTAATGTCTAGATCTTCTTCCAACTCTTCCTCACCAACTATTCCTTTGCCTCTTGCTTCCCTCCTTAGTCTAAGGAAAGTCCTCTCAGGTTCACTATCAAAAGAGGTTGAAGCTCCTCCTATTCTACCTATCATACACACAGCAAACAAACAAGCAAAAGACAAGTGAAGGAGTCACTCTTGTTAAGAATTGTGGTTAGAGTGGTTGGTGCAAATTATCAAACAGTTAGTGGATTAGTGTGCTAGAATGTAAATAAACAAGGAAAAATAATTGAAATTGCTGAAAATAAAGGTAAACAAACTGAAATAAAGACTAATCAAAAGAAAAAAAAGTGTTCAATCTAGTTATCCTCCGATTTAATCATTGTCAATGCAAAATCAATCCCCGGCAACAGCGCCATAAACTTGATGCACAGAAAATCTGTATCACTACAAATTTCCTTCGGCAAGTATACCGAATTATCGTCAAGTAAAAACTCATAGTAGAGTGAGGTCGAATCCCACATGGATTGATTGGTTGAACAACTTTAATCAGAGGAGTGTTCTAGTTGGCCTGAACAGAATTAAATTGAAATTTACAGAAAGTTAAATGGTGGGAAACGTAAATATCAAAGAATGTAAATAATGGAAAGTAAATGGCAGAATGTAAAGTGCAGAAAGTAAATTGTAGAAACTTAAATGGGAATGGGGATGAGGATCATAAACGTAAACAACAGAATATAGAGAATAGGGAGACAAGAGTAGGGAAGCTCATTGGGCTCAGGAGATGTTGCATTCTCCGGATGAAGTTTATTCTCATCTCTTCCTCAATCCATGTAACTCATTGATCTCTTGGCAATCTTAGGTGATTGAATCCCAATTCCTTGGTAATTCAATCTCTCTAAGCTTGAACAATTGCCCAATTCCTTGATCTAATTGCTCATGGGAAGAGATGAAGTACGATCACTGATTATACCACATGTTTTTCTAAATCAAAGCATCGGTAGGATTATATGTCCCTATATCCATCCAACCCCTAATTCAGTGCAACATGAGAAAGCATTTCTAGCATGATTTCCTCATTCCTCTTCCAAGGTTCAGAGAAAATCCAAGTATGAGCAATTTCTCTTCCGAGACAATTGCTCAATTGGATGAAGAGCGAAAGCTTTCAAGTAAATCAAAGAGAATGAAAAGAAGAAGAAGAATAAGAACTATAATTGATCCATTGAATTACAACAGAGCCCCCTAACCCAATAAAGAGGGGTTTAGTTGTTCATAGCTCTGGGAATGGAAGATGGAAATATAAAATACATTGAAAGTAGAACTGAATTACAGAGGAAAGTAAATACAGAGTGTTTACAATCCTGGATCCCCCCAGGTCCCAGTCTCTCTTCTACTTCAAAACTACCCCTATATATACTACTTCTCTGATCTTCAGTTTAGTCTTCAAGTCTCTGGATGTGGGCCTTTGAGTTTAGTTGAAGCAGTTACAATCTCAGTGGGCTTTGCTCAGTGACGTTAGGATTTTTGCCAGTAAAGAATTTCATAAAAACAGTCGCGTTGTAGATATAGTCTCTAAACCGATAGAAATCCCTTCGTACAAACGTTTTGGTTGTCACAAGTAACAAACCCCTTTTAAAATTGTTAACCGAGTATTTAAACATCGGGTCGTCTTCTCAAGGAATTATAGGGAGGTATGTTCTTATTATTGGTTATGAGTTTGTAAAATTGGGGATGTTGAGTTTGGGCAATGGGCACGGATATATTTAAATGACAAATAAAATAAATAAATAACTGTAAAATAAACTTTTGGCAAGGTATGAGAAATTGGAAGTCCAGTCTAGTTATCCTTATCAATGATGATGAAAACTGAATCTTAATTCCACTTAGTTAACCTTTGCTATAACAAGGGAAGGTCAAGCGACTAATTAGTTAGATCTTTGAATCCTAGTTAATTCCTAAGAAAAGATTGGGATTATTGAAGATCAATTCAATTAGCAAGGATAACAATTATCAATTATGCTATTGAGTTGGATAATTCCTGAGTTACTGATTTCTTAACCAAGACCAAAAGGGAAAATATCTAAATTAAATTAAAAACATTCATATAAATAAAGCAAAGCAAAATTAAGTCTGAAAACACCTCGAATTGCATTCACAAAAGAACTTAAATTTGACATACAAATTAAATTGGAGAAATAAATAAAAAGAACATTGAACCTGGGATTGAGAGTCACTCCTAAAACTAAGAAAAGTCCTAAATCCTAATCCTAAGAGAGAGGAGAGAACCTCTCTCTCTAAAAACTACATCTACTCCTAAAATTGTAAATGTGAGAGATCCCCTATGAATGGATGAATTCCTCCATTTTATAGCCTCTAATCTGTGTTTTCTGGGTCGAGAACTGGGTCAGAAACAGCCCAGAATTCGTTGGTCTCGAATTCAACCACGCTGGAATTCCGTCACTGCGACCCGGCTGCATGGAGCACGCGATCGCATCGCCTAGCGTCAGGGAAACTATAGCATATTATATATCAAATCGAAGCCCCAGACGTTAGCTTTCCAACGCAACTGAAACCGCGTCGTTTGGACCTCTGTAGCTCAAGTTATGACTATTTGAATGTGAAGAGGTCAGGCTGACAGCTTTGCAGTTTCTTCAACTTCTTGTATTCCTTCCACTTTTGCATGCTTCCTTTCCATCCTCTAAACCATTCCTGCCCTGTAATCTCTGAAATCACTTAACACACATATCAAGGCATCTAATGGTAATAAGAGAGGATTAATAATAAGCAAATATAAGATCAAAGAAGCATGTTTTCAATCAAAACACATAATTAGGAAGGAAATATAAAACCATGCAAATAGTATGAATAAGTGGGTAAAGAGTTAATAAAAACCACTCAATTGAGTACAAGATAAACCATAAAATAGTGGTTTATCACTCAGCTTGCTGGAGGAGTTTGAGTTGGGCATCATTCACGTTAGTCAGGCCGATAGTGTGGTTAACATCAAGTGTAAATTCCTGGTTCGAAGACATTAGTGACACTAACTTGGTCACTAATGTCCCCAAACCCTTTTGAGTCACGTTAACCCCACCGTTAGTGGCACTAACGTGGCCACTAACGTAGCCTTTCCTAACCCTTGGTCACGTTACTGGTGCTAACTTCACCATTAACGTCCAAAACACCCTTTCTTTCACGTTAATGGCCCACGTTTGTGGCATTAACATGGCCATTAACGTGGGCAATCCTTGGCTTCGAACATATTAAGGGTGCTAACTTCACCACTAACGTTGCAAACTCCCCTTTTATCCATGTTAGTGCCCACGTTAATGGCACTAACGTGGGCTTCTTTGGCCATTCCTCACATTAGTAGTGTTAACTTCACCACTAACGTCTTGAGCTCCTCCTTTTTCCATGTTAGTGCCCACGTTAGTGGTGTTAACTTCACCACTAACGTCTTGAGCTCCTCTTTTTTCCATGTTAGTGCCCATGTTAGTGGCACTAACATGGGCTAAATTGGCCTTCAAACACGTTAGTGGTGCTAATTTCACCACTAACGTTGCAAGCTATCCCTTCTTCCACATTAATGGCCACGTTAGTGGCACTAACGTGGCCACTAAGGTGGCTCTTCTCTGCTTCTTCTTACCTGAAATCAATCAAACAAAGTGCATCAAAGTCTTGCTCTTAATCATGAGATGATGCGTCATTCATTCTATCATTCAATCCTTGCATTATTCTCATGAAATTGTTTAGAATTAACAATGTTTGCTTGAATCAAGGAGTGAATTCATATTCAGCCAAATACTTGCTTATTGCCTAAGAAAATGCATGAAACTAACCTAAAACATACTAAAAATGGCTTGTGAAACTAGCCAAGATGCCATGGCATCACTCGAGGATGAGCAAAACTCTTAAGTTTGGTGCTGCAAAAGCTTTGCTTTGTGACTTCTACCACTCTTAAGTATAGAAGAAGAGGATGGAGCAAACTAGGAGGCATGCACACAAGCCTGTGCAGCTGCCTGAACAAAGACAAAGGAGTGACATTGAAGAGATCAAGCACTACATTGGATCCTCAAGGAGGAGCACTAGCCACCATCATTCAGGTGGATTCGTTCTCTTTTACGCCCATTTCTTGTTATTTTTCTATTTTCTATCTGTTTATTTATCTGTTCTCTTGTTCTAGTTGCATGGTCATTTACATTGATGTCTTTAAGTTGTAAAATATTCAATATATCTCTCACCTTGCGTAAATAAAAATTTTTATGGAAAGAATTGAGAGATGCATAAATTTCAAGTTTAAAATAAGATTAGTTTAATTAGTTTGATGAGGTGTTATCTGCTTTTGTTTTCTGAATGAATGAAATAAACAACGGATATTTGAAGTTGAAATTTATGAATATTGGCTCTTAAAAGAATAAGGAAAAAGAAAAAGTATTATTGGTGATCTGAAAAATCTATAAATTGATTATTGAAGCAAGAAAAAGCAGTAAAAAGAAAAAAAAATATATGCATGCAAAAAAAAAAGAAAAAAAAATGGCGGAAAAAAATAAAAAGAAAGAAAAAAAATTAAAAAGCAAGCAGAAAAAGCCAATAACCCTTTAAACCAAAAGGCAAGGGTAAAAGGACCCAAGGCTTTGAGCATCAGTGGTTAGGAGGGCCCAAAGGAATAAAATCCTGGTCTAAGCAGCTAAACCAAGCTGTCCCTAACCATGTGCTCGTGGCGTGAAGGTGTCAAGTGAAAAGCTTGAGACTGAGTGGTTAAAGTTGTGGTCCAACGCAAAAAGAGTGTGCTTAAGAACTCTGAACACCTCTATCTGGGGACTCTAGCAAAGCTGACTCACAATCTGAAAAGGTTCACCCAGTTAAAGTGTCTGTGGCATGAATGTATCCGATGGTAATACTGAAAAACAGATTGCTTAGGGTCACGGCCAAGACTCTAAAAGCTGTGTTCAAGAATCAAAATAAGCTTAACTAGGAAGGTCGATAATATCATTTGGACTCTATGTTCCTAAAGATGCCAACATCTCTGAGTTTCAATGGATAGTGAGATGCCAAAACTATTCAGAAGTAAAAAGCTACTAAGTCCCGCTCATCTGATTTTAACTAAGCTTCATTTGAAACTTAGAAATTTAATGTATCTTAATTTTCTTTTTTATCCTACTGTGTTTTTAGTTGCTTGGGGACAAGCAACAGTTTAAGTTTGGTGTTGTGATAAGCGGATATTTTATATGCTTTTTGACATCACTTTCATATAGTTTTTAGTGTGTTTTTTTAGTTTTTATTAAGTTTTTATAGGTTTTACTGTTAAATTCATATTTTTGGATTCTACTATGAGTTTTTGTGTTTTTGGGAAATTTCAGGTATTTTCTAGCTGAAATTGAAAAGCTAGAGCAGAAGTCTAATTCAGAGACAGAGGCAGAGAAAGCACTGCAGATGCTGTCCGGATCTGACCTGCCTGCATTCAGAAGAGATTTTCTGGAACTATAGAACTCCAAATGGAGCACTCTCAACGGATATGGAAATCTGACTTCCATAGCTTTCTCGCAATATATAATAGCCCTTACGTTGCTTCAGATTAGAAGGTTCAAAACTGGCGTCCAACGCCAACTTCATGCCCCCTTCCAGGCGTCCAGCGCCCAAAGAGCAGAGCCCAGCGTCCAAAGGCCCAAAGAGGACCCCCTAGCTGGCGTTCCACGCCCAAGAGACCTCATAGCACGTGAATCTCATCAAAGCTCAGCCCAAACACTCACCAAGTGAGCCCCAGAAGTAAGTTTTAGCACTAAATAGACTACTTTACCCTTACTAGTCATCTGTTTAGTATTTAAAGTGTATTTTACATGATTTTCAAACTTATCATACACCATACACGTTTTTACCATTGTTTTCACATCAGTATGAGTTTCTAAACCTCCTAGGTTGAGGGGAGGAGCCCTGTTGAGTCCCATGAATTAATAAAATTACTACTGTTTCTCTTCGATCCATGTTTGATTAATTCTAAGATGTATATTCGTTCTTTATCAATATGAATGTGTTGAACTGGCATAAGGTTATCACATTCTACATGGGTTCAGAGTGCATCTTTCATCAGACAATGATGAACCACTAGCTTGAATATACGTCTCTCAGATGGCTAATCCACGATTTCATTGGGGACTTCTTGAGACATCAGTTTAGCTAATTTTCGGGGAGATTTGGGTCTCTGTGGTAGAGGCTAGAACCAAAGATACAGCATTCTCTGATCCAGAAGATCCGACCTTGTCTGTGGCATTTTGAGTAGGATCATGAAGGAGAATAGACTGTAAGCGCTTCACCCTCAAGTGGAGATGGATCCGCACTAAACCTGGGGTTTAGATCCGGAGGAGTATTGGCTGCTGCTCAAACCAGTTTCAATCACATACAGCCTGCCATTGAAAAAATCACTCACAAACAAGGAGAGCAGTAGTACCAGAGTTAATTCAGAAAGAAAAAGCAAGTCCAACTCTCAACTCTATTCCTATTATTTAATCCAATTTGTTTTACCCCTTTCAAACATTTTTCTTACAACTCTATTCTTATTATTTACTATTCCCAGCATATAATTCCAATTGATGATTTTAAGGTATACATTATTCTTACAACCTCAAACAACCTTCTGATTCAGCCTGACTAAGACCTGTAAGACAACTATTGCTTGCTTCAAGCCACAATCCTCGTGGGATCGACCCTGACTCGCTCAGGTATTACTTGGACGACCCAGTGCACTTGCTGGTACAGTTGTACGAAAGTGTGGGGATTCGTGCACCAATGGCTACGGTTTTAAATCCAATGATAGAAAATAATAGTGCAAGGATAGAGCAGGTAGTTCAATGTGTTGATCATATTGCAGGAGTAATCAATTGACCATTTAATCTGATTATACCCCCGATAAGTGGAATACATCCAGATAATCCCCTAATAATTCTAAATAAGGGAGATGTCCCAAATAAAGTATTAAATGAGGCAAGAGAAAACAATGGTGCCTGATGAGTCCATATTTTATGATATATTTTGGTTTGATTTAAGTGGATTTTTTCACATAAACCCACATTTATTCACCCTTTGACTAATTCTCAAGGAGGATTGACTGATTTGAATTGATTCCACACAATTGCCATGTTTGTGGTCCACAACTAGGATAGGAAACCTAAATTACCCACGTCTTGCCAAGGGTCCTTTAATTGCTTTCTTTTCAATTCCTTGCATGCTTGTTTCAATTCCTTGCTATTTGAATTTCTTGCTCTCTTGCTTTCATTCCCAATTCCCCCATGCTCTCTCTCAAAGCCAATGATTGTACATTTCATTGCAACTCGTACGGAAGAACGACCCGGGAGCTAAATACTCTCGGTTATAATTTGTTTTGTATTGTGATAACATTTTATTGATGGTCAATTTGTTGGGTTAGGACTATACTCACAACGCCAATTCCATTTTGATAATCAAATTCCTAACCTAAGCGAATTGGCCATCGTCAAATTTGGCGCCGTTGCTGGGGAGTTGCAATGGTGTAAAGTTAGTGGCTATTGTAAATATGCTAATATGTAAATAGCTTGCTTTTTGGTTGTATTTGTTGATGGTTAGGATTGGGATCCCGGAGGACATTGGACATTCTAGTATTGGTGGAAAAGTCAAGCACAAGCCACCATAGCAAGAGCTCTCCCAATTGTCCAACTTAAAGACATTAAATAAAAATGCTTGGTAACATTGTTCTAACTCTTCTCTTTTTGTATATATTTTGACTTATTTGCTTTTTGTTATGCTTGATTAGCTTAGAATTAGTTTAATTTTGAGTTTAGATATGTTAATTTTGGTTTGGATCATGAATTTATGGGTTTTTGCATGTTTTGGTGTTGAGTTTTGATTGAGCTAAGGCTTGGTGCCTTAGAATTTTGAAGAAAATTTTTTGGGAAAAACATGACATGTGCGTGCGCACACCATTGTGCGCACGCACACAACAACAAAAATTCACCTTCTTTGCGGACGCACCCACCTGTACGTACGCACAGAGACCTTTATGCCCTCTGTTCGCAGTGCCAGCACGCCTTGTGCGCGCGCATTCCTCTGATTTCTACAACCTGTGCGTGCGCACACATGCCCTTTTTCACACTCTTTGTGCGAGCGCACAGACTTGTGCGCCCGCACACCAACTTGCTTCCCTTCTGGTGGAAGCGTTGGCACAACCTGTGCGTATGAACCCCTGCCCTCTTATGCTTCTGTGCGAGCGCACGGACCTGTGTGCGCATGCACACGTGATCCTTTCCTTTAAAAAAGAAAAAAATTTTAGCCTTTCTATGCGTGGGCACAGACTTGTGCCCACACACACATCAATCCAAGGCCTCTGGTGGCAGCGTTTGCATGCCTAGTGCGAACGTACAAGCCTTTTGCATTTTTTCATCCACGTGTACACGTACAACACGTGTACGCGTCATGCTGCATTTTTGCCCTTTCACGCATGCGCATCCAACACGCGCACACGTCGATCTCCATTCTTTGCCAAACCATGCACACATCAATCTAAGGCCTCTGGTGGCAGCGTTTGCATGCCTAGTGCGAACGCACAAGCCTTTTGCATTTTTTCATCCACGCGTACGTGTACAACACTCGTACGTGTCATGCTGCATTTTTGCCCTTTCACGCGTGTGCATCCATCACGCGCATGCGTCGATCTCCATTCTTCGCCAAAGTACGTGCACGCGTCCATCACGCGTACGCGTGACCCTCTGTGCGTGTGAACAGTCCTTTGTGCGTACGCACGCCCATGTTTTCACCCACTATACTTCTTTTCTTCTCTTCTCTTTACTTCTTCTCTTCTTCTTTCTTTCACCCTTTTTTTCCCTTGCTTTTACCTTGCCTCTCTACTTGTTTTACTTAGTTTTCATTGCATCTCTTTCTCACTTTAGTAATTACATTAGTTTTTGTTTAGATACTTGTTAATTAAATAAATTGCAAGTGTTTGTTGATGATTGTTGGGTTGCTTCTTGCTTAAGTTTTGGTTTAATTTTGATAAATATGTGCACTGAGCATCAAGTCTTTGTTTGATTGCCTAATTAAATTGTGAGTTTGATTCATATGTAGCAGCTACCATATGCATTAGACTTTATCTTTGTTTGGTGTTATGAATTGTGCACTTTTACTTTAGTGAATTGAGTTGAGCAACTTAGTCATCATGGTTCTTAAGTGAATATAATCACATAACAAGGTATTTGTTCCTTGTTAATGATTTGCATTTTTTTGAGTTGACTAGACTTGATTCTTATCAAGACTTGTCACTTTTTGTAACAAGCACCTTATACATGTGATTATTTCCTTATTCCTAAGAATGAATAAGTAGTCTCTTTTCATCATTGAATTGGCTTTTGTGTGTTGTGCTATATTTTATTAATCTCACTCTTTCACTTGCACAATTTCAATATCCAATAGCACAAATACTCAATTTACTTTTGTGGTTACCTAGGGTTACTTGTGCCTCAAGTTTTGCTTATTCTTCATTTGTAACCTAGGACTACTTGATTGAGGAACATGCTATTTATTTTGATTATGTGATTTCTGTTTTTATCCGATCAATGTGTTATGTTCTAAATTGTGCGCGCATTTAGAATACATACATTGCCTTTTATCATACCACACACATCTTACTTCTCCTCAATTGTTGTTTAATTGTTTATACAAAGCAACCGAAGCCCCCGGAGCCCCCGGAGCCCGCCAGCTGAAGGTGGAGCCTCATAGTCCTTCACCCCCGGATCATGTGCATGCACGGAGGACCGTGCATAATTTAAGTGTGGGGGAGGATCGCCAACTTCAAAAGGGGTAAAATTCCTTTTCCTAGACACTTTGCAACATTTTTTTTTGCTCTTTTTCTTCAATTTTTGCAATTTTTATTCTTGTTTGCACTCTGTTTGGTTTGGTTTGTCTGTATATATCTCTTTAATGCCTATAGTTTTATAGTAAAAGATATTTGCATGTTGCATGGTAGAGTAAATATGTTTTGGTAAAACAATAAAGAATTTTCAAGAATTCTCTTTTTGGGCATTCCATTGATTAGATTTGAAAATTATTTTTGAACTTGCTTGAAGTATTCTTCTTAAGGAACATAGAAAAGAGCTTGAACAAATTATCTAGTGAGATTTGAGCTTAAATTGCGCGTTTGCACATTTTCAATCACAATTTTTGTTCTTGTGTGTTATACTCCTTTTATGATTGTAATCTTAGATTTGCTTTAATCTTTATTCTTCTTGCATTTTTTTCGAATATATGTAACATGTTCTTCATTGATCTTCAAGCTGTTCTTGATGATTCCATAGCTCTAATCTTTAATTCCTCTTATTTTGTGTCTTTTGTTGTTTCTTACATGCATTTTTAAATTGATATAGTCCTCAGTATACAAACTTCTGAGTTTGGTGTCTTGCATGCATTGTTTATTTGATCTTAGTTGCATTTTCTTTTATTATTGTTTCTCATCATTAAAAATCCAAAAAAAAATTTTAAATTGTGTCTTTTCAAGTCAATAACACAGAGAATTGAAGATTTAGAACATTCAGCAGAGGAATTACACAGAAAAAGCTGGGCGTTCAAAACGCCCAGTGAAGAAGGAAAACTGGCATTTAAACGCCAGCCAGGGTACCTGGCTGGGCGTTAAACGCCCAAAAAGGTAGCATTTTGGGCGTTAAACGCCAGAATGGATGCCATTCTGGGCGTTTAACGCCAGAAGGACACTAGAGGGAAGATTTTGTTTTTAATTCAAATCTTTTTCAAATATTCATAATTTTTCAAAATCAAATTTTTTTTCAAATTATATCTTTTCAATCATATCTTTTCAAAATCAATTTCTTTTCAATTGTTTTTATTTATTACTATTTTCAAAAATCCTTGCTACAATTAGTAATTTAATTCAAAATTTTCAAGTTGTTACTTGCCTATTAAGAAAGGATCAAAAGTTTTAATTCTAGAATCATATCTTCTAATTTCTTGTTAGTCAAGTAATCAACTTTAAGTTTAAAACCTTCTTTTTTTAAATTTGATTCTCAATCATATCTTCTCAATCATATCTTTTCAATCACATCTTTTTCAAAATTAAGTTTCAATTATATCTTTTTTATTTCTAAATTTCAAAATCTTTTTCAAAAATCACTTAATTTCTTTCTCAATCTTAGTTTTCGAAAATTAATTACCAAATTTTCAAAATTTCTTTTAATTATTTCAAAATCTTTTACTTTAATTTCGAAAATTCTTCCCCTCTTCTCACACCCTTCTATTTAAGGACTAACACTCCTTCTCAATATGCAATTCGAACTCTATCTCCCTTGATAAGTTCGAATTCTCTCCTCTCTACCTCCTCCTTCTATTCTTCTTTTCCTCTGACACCTCAAGGAATCTCTATACTGTGACATAGAGGATTCCATATTTTCTTCTTCTCTCTTTTCATATGAGCAGGAGTAAGGACAAGGGCATTCTTGTTGAAGCTGATCCTGAACCTGAAAGGACCTTGAAGAGAAAGATAAGAGAAGCTAAAGTACAACTTTCTATAGAGGACCTAACAGAACTTTTCAAACAAGAAGAAGCCATGGCAGCCGAAAACAACAAAAATGCCAACAATGCAAGGAAGGTGCTTGGTGACTTTACTGCACCTACTCCCGACTTCTATGGGAGAAGCATCTCAATCCCTGCCATTGGAGCAAACAACTTTGAGCTTAAGCCTCAATTAGTTTCTCTAATGCAACAGAATTGCAAGTTTCATGGACTTCCATTGGAAGATCCTCACCAGTTCTTAGCTGAATTCTTGCAAATCTGTGACACTGTCAAGACCAATGGGGTTGATCCCGAGGTTTATAGACTTATGCTTTTTCCCTTTGCTGTAAGAGATAGAGCTAGAGCATGGTTGGATTCACAACCTAAAAAGAGCCTGAACTCTTGGGAAAAGCTAGTCAATGCCTTCTTGGCAAAGTTTTTTCCACCTCAAAAATTGAGCAAGCTTAGAGTGGAAGTCCAAACCTTCAGACAGAAGGAAGGTGAATCCCTCTATGAAGCCTGGGAAAGATACAAGCAATTGATCAGAAGGTGTCCTTCTGACATGCTTTCAGAATGGAGCATCATAGGTATTTTCTATGATGGTCTATCTGAACTGTCCAAGATGTCATTGGACAGCTCTGCTGGAGGATCTCTTCATCTGAAGAAGACGCCTAGAGAAGCTCAGGAACTCATTGAAATGATTGTAAATAACCAATTCATGTACACTTCTGAAAGGAATCCTGTGAATAATGGGACAGATCAGAAGAAAGGAGTTCTTGAGATTGATACTCTGAATACCATATTGGCTCAGAACAAAATATTGACTTGTTATGATTTCTCAAATTCTGTCTGGAATGCAAGCAGCAATAGGCAGTACCAAAGAAGCTTCATCTGAAGAAGAAGCTTATGATCCTGAGAACCCAGCAATGGAAGAGGTGAATTACATGGGAGAATCCTATGGAAACACCTATAATCCTTCATGGAGAAATCATCCAAACCTTTCATGGAAGGATCAACAGAGGCCTCAACAAGGCTTCAACAACAATAATGGTGGAAGAAATAGGTTTAGCAATAGCAAGCCTTTTCCATCATCTTCTCAGCAACAGACAGAGAATTCTAAGAGCCATGCTGACTGGTGCAAGAATTTGTATATGTCAATGTCAATATTACTATTTCTTACAAATTTGCACACCTAACCAGCAAGTGCACTGGGTCGTCCAAGTAATACCTTACGTGAGTAAGGGTCGAATCCCACGGAGATTGTTGGCTTGAAGCAAGCTATGGTTATCTTGTAACTCTTAGTCAGGATATAATATCAATAATAATTTTTAGTTTTAATTGTAAAAAGTCAAAGGGCATAAAATAAATACTTGTTACTCAATAATGGAGAATATGTTGGGGTTTTGGAGATGCTTTGTCCTCTTTATTTCAGCTTTTCTCTTGTACTCCTCTTCACACACGCAAAGATCCTTCCATGGCAAGCTGTATGTAAGGTGTCACCGTTGTCAATGGCTACTTCTCGTCCTCTCAGTGAAAATGGTCCAAATGCTCTGTCACAGCACGGCTAATCATCTGTTGGTTCTTGATCATGTTGGAATAGAATCCCTTGATTCTTTTGCGTCTGTCACTACGCCCAACAATCGCGAGTTTGAAGCTCGTCACAATCATTCAATCCTTGAATCCTACTCGGAATACCACAGACAAGGTTTAGACTTTCCGGATTCTCAAGAATGCTGCCAATGGATTCTAGCTTATACCACGAAGATTCTGCTTACGGAATCTAAGAGATACTCATTCAATCTAATATAGAACGGAGGTGGTTTTAATACACACGTTCATGGATTGAGGAAGGTGATGAGTGTCACAGATCATCACCTTCTTCATAGTGAAGCGCGAATGAACATCTTAGATAGGAACAAGCGTGTTTGAATGGAAAACAGAAGTAATTGCATTAATTCATCGAGACACAGCAGAGCTCCTCACCCCCAACAATGGAGTTTAGAGACTCATGCCATCAAAGAGTACAAAGTTCAGATCTAAAATGTCATGAGGTACAAAATAAATCTCTAAAAGTTGTTTAAATACTAAACTAGTAACCTAGGTTTACAGAAAATGAGTAAACTAAGATAGATAGTGCAGAAATCCACTTTTGGGGCCCACTTGGTGTGTGCTGGGGCTGAGACTTAAGCTTCTCACGTGCCTGGGCTTGTTTCTGGAGTTGAACGCCAGGTTGTAACCTGTTTCTGGCGTTGAACTCCAACTTGTAACCTGTTTCTGGCACTGAATGCCAGACTGCAACATGGAACTGGCGTTGAACGCCAGTTTACGTCATCTATCCTTATTCAAAGTATGAACTATTATATATTGCTGGAAAGCCCTGCATGTATACTTTTCAACGCAATTGAGAGCGCACCATGTGAAGTTCTGTAGCTCCAGAAAATCCATTCCGAGTGCAGGGAGGTCAGAATCCAACAGCATCAGCAGTCCTTTTTCAGCCTGAATCAGATTTTTGCTCAGCTCCCTCAATTTCAGCCAGAAAATACCTGAAATTACAAAAAAACACACAAACTCATAGTAAAGTCCAGAAATGTGATTTTTAATTAAAAACTAATAAAAATATAATGAAAACTAATTAAATCATACTAAAAACATACTAAAAACAATGCCAAAAAGCGTATAAATTATCCGCTCATCACAACACCAAACTTAAATTGTTGCTTGTCCCCAAGCAACTAAAAACAAAGTAGGATAAAAAGAAGAGAATATACAATGAATTCCAAAAACATCTATGAAGATTAGTCTTAATTAGATGAGCGGGACTATTAGCTTTTTGCCTCTTGAATAGTTTTGGCATCTCACTTTATCCATTGAGGTTCAGAATGATTGGCATCTATATGAACCCAGAATTCAGATAGTGTTATTGATTCTCCTAGTTTAGTATGTTGATTCTTGAACACAGCTACTTTATGAGTCTTGGCCGTGGCCCTAAGCACTCTGTTTTCCAGTATTACCACCGGATACATACATGCCACAGACACATAATTGGGTGAACCTTTTCAGATTGTGACTCAGCTTTGCTAAAGTCCCCAATTAGAGGTGTCCAGGGTTCTTAAGCACACTCTGTTTTTGCTTTGGACCTCGACTTTAACCGCTCAGTCTCAAGTTTTCACTTGACACCTTCACGCCACAAGCACATGGTTAGGGGCAGCTTGGTTTAGCCACTTAGGCCAGGATTTTATTCCTTTAGGCCCTCCTATCCACTGATGCTCAAAGCCTTGGATCCTTTTTATTACCCTTGCCTTTTGGTTTAAAGAGCTTTTGGCTTTTTCTGCTTGCTTTTTCTTTTTCTTGCTCTCTTTTTTTTCTATTTTTTTTGCAAGCTTTGTTCTTCACTGCTTTTTCTTGCTTCAAGAATCATCTTTATGATTTTTCAGATTATCAAATAACATTTCTCCTTTTTCATCATTCTTTCAAGAGCCAACAATTTTAACATTCATAAACAACAAATTCAAAAGACATATGCACTATTCAAGCATTCATTCAGAAAACAAAAAGTATTGCCACCACATCAAAATAATTAAACTATTTTAAAATTCGAAATTCATGTACTTCTTTTTCTTTTTCAGAAAACATTTTTCATTTAAGAAAGGTGATGGATTCATAGGACATTCATATCTTTAAGACATAGACACTTAGATACTAGTGATCATATAGTAAAGACACAAATATAAATAAAACATAAAGCATAATAAACGAAAAACAGGAAAATAAGAACAAGGAGATTAAGGAACGGGTTCACCTTAGTGAGGGTGGCGTCTTCCTCTTCTTGAAGAACCAATGGTGCTTTTGAGCTCCTCTATGTCTCTTCCTTGTCTTTGTTGCTCCTAATAGTTTTGTGGAGGGAAGTGCATCCCTTGAGGCATTAGTGGTTATGGAAAAACAAAAAAGCAATGCTTTTTCCACACCAAACTTAGAAGGTTTGCTTGTCCCCGAGCAAAAGAAGAGAGAAAGTAGTAGAAGAAGAAGAAAATGGAGGAGATGGGGGAAGAAGATGTATTCGGCCAAGTGGAAGAAGAGAGGGTTGTGTTGTGTGAAAATGAAGAAGGAAAGGTAGGGATCCTGTGGGGTCCACAGATCCTGAGGGGATCCTGTGGGGTCCATAGATCCTGTAGAGGATCCTGTGGGGTCCACAGATCAAGTGGGGTCAAGGACTTAACATCCCTGCTCCAATTAGGCGTGTAAAACGCCCTTGCTGTGCAATCCTGGCATTTAACGCCAGACTGCTGCTTGTTTCTGGCGTTAAACGCCCAAATGTAGCCTGTTTCTGGCGTTAAACGCCAGCTTGGTGCTTGTTTCTGGCGTTAAACTTCAGACAGATGCTTGTTTCTGGCGTTTAAACGCCAGACTGCTCTCCTCAAGGGTGTACTATTTTTAATGCTATTTTTCATTCTGTTTTTGATTTTTCAGTAGCTTTTGTGACTTCACATGATCATCAACCTAATAAATCACGAAATAACAAAAAGAAAAGAAAATAGATATGATTAAATAACATTGGGTCACCTCCCAACAAGCGCTTCTTTAATGTCAATAGCTTGACAGTGAGCTCTCATGGAGCCTCACAGATAATCAGAGCAAGGTTGGAACCTCCCAACACCAAACTTAGAGTTTGGTTGTGACCTCCCAACACCAAACTTAGAGTTTGAATGTGGGGGTTTTGTTTGACTCTGTATTGAGAGAAGCTTTTGATGCTTCCTCTCCATGGTTACAGAAAGAGAACCTTGTGTCTTATAGTTTGCAATGTCTGCAAACCACAGAGCTTCCTGAATAGCAAACAATTGCTCATCGGGAAAGGTTTCAGAGATCTCAGTAGGAGGGAGAGATGCTCTTGCTACTGGTTCTATCCGGGACAGGTGATCAGCTACTTGATTCTCTGTCCCTTTTCTGTCTCTTATTTCTATATCAAACTCTTGTAGAAGCAACACCCATCTTATGAGCCTGGGCTTTGAATCCTGATTTGTGAGTAGATATTTAAGAGCAGCATGGTCAATGTACACAATCACTTTTGATCCTACTAAGTATGATCTAAACTTTTCAATGGCATAAACCACTACAAGCAGCTCTTTTTCTGTGGTTGTGTAATTTTTCTGGGCATCATTTAAAATGCGGCTAGCATAATGAATGACATGCAGAAGCTTGTTATGCCTCTGTCCCAGTACTGCACCAATGGCATGGTCACTGGCATCACACATTAGTTCAAATGGTAATGTCCAGTCTGGTGCAGAAATAACTGGTGCTGTGACCAGCTTAGCTTTCAGAGTTTCAAACGCCTGTAGACACTCTATGTCAAACATAAATGGCGTGTCAGCAGCTAGCAGATTGCTCAGAGGTTTAGCAATTTTTGAAAAATCCTTTATAAACCTCCTATAGAATCCTGCATGCCCCAGAAAGCTTCTGAATGCCTTAAAATTGGTGGGTGGTGGTAATTTTTCAATTACCTCTACCTTAGCTTGATCCACCTCTATTCCCTTGTTCGAAATTTTATGCCTAAGGACAATTCCTTCAGTCACCATAAAGTGACATTTTTCCCAATTTAGAACCAGGTTAGTCTCTTGGCATCTTTTCAGAACAAGTGCTAGATGGTTAAGACAGGAGCTAAATGAGTCTCCAAATACTGAGAAGTCATCCTTGAAGACTTCCAGAAATTTCTCTACCATATCAGAGAAGATAGAGAGCATGCACCTCTGAAAGGTTGCAGGTGCATTGCACAGACCAAAAGGCATTCTTCTGTATGCAAATACTCCAGATGGACATGTGAATGCTGTTTTCTCTTGGTCCTGAAGATCTACTGCAATTTGGTTGTAACCTGAATAGCCATCCAAAAAGCAGTAGTATTCATGACCTGCTAGTCTTTCTAGCATCTGGTCTATGAATGGTAAAGGGAAGTGATCCTTCTTGGTGGCTGTATTGAGCCTTCTGTAGTCAATACACATACGCCACCCTGTAACTGTTCTTGTAGGAACCAGTTTATTTTTTTCATTATGAACCACTGTCATACCTCCCTTCTTAGGGACAACATGGATAGGACTCACCCAGGAGCTATCAGAAATAGGATAAATAATACCAGCCTCTAGTAACTTAGTGACCTCTTTCTGCACCACTTCCTTCATGGCTGGATTTAGCCGCTTCTGTGATTGAACCATTGGCTTAGCATCATCCTCCAATAGGATCTTGTGCATGCATCTTGCTGTGCTGATGCCATTAAGGTCACTTATGGACCACCCAAGAGCTGTCTTGTGTGTCCTTAGCACTTGAAGTAGCGCTTCCTCTTCCAGGGAATTTAAAGCAGAGCTTATGATCACCGGAAAAGTGTCACCTTCTCCCAGAAATGCATATTTCAGGGATGGTGGTAATGGTTTGAGCTCGGGTTTAGGAGGTTTTTCCTCTTCCTGAGGAAGTTTCAGAGGCTCTTTCAATTCCTCTGAATCCTCCAGATCAGGCTGGACATCTTTAAAAATGTCCTCTAGCTCTGATTCAAGACTCTCAGTCATATTGACCTCTTCCACTAGGGAGTCAATAATATCAACGCTCAGGCAGTCGTCTGATGTGTCTGGATGTTGCATAGCTTTGACAAAATTCAACTTAAACTCCTCCTCATTGACTCTCAGGGTTATCTCCCCTTTTTGGACGTCAATGAGGGTTCGTCCAGTTGCTAGGAATGGTCTTCCTAGAATGAGAGTTGCACTCTTGTGCTCCTCTATTTCCAGCACTACAAAGTCAGTATGGAAGGCAAATGGCCTAACCTTGACAATCATGTCCTCAATTATGCCTGATGGGTATTTAATGGAGCCATCAGCAAGTTGAAGACAGATCCGGGTTGGTTTGACCTCTTCAGTCAAGCCAAGCTTTCTAATGGTGGATGCAAGGATTAGGTT
Source organism: Arachis hypogaea (assembly GCF_003086295.3). Classification (NCBI taxonomy): domain Eukaryota; kingdom Viridiplantae; phylum Streptophyta; class Magnoliopsida; order Fabales; family Fabaceae; genus Arachis; species Arachis hypogaea. Next base: position 102,906,204 of record NC_092055.1, read on the forward strand.
GATGCTTGCCCTAAGATCACATAAAGCTGTCTTGGTGCAATTACCCTCTAATATGCATGGTATCATAAAGCTCCCGGGATCTTTAAGCTTTTCTGAGAAGCTTTTCAGAATGACTGCACTACATTCTTCAGTGAGGAGAACTCTTTCAGTTTTTCTCCAATCCTTCTTATGACTCAAGATATCTTTCATGTACTTGGCATAAGAGAGTATTTGCTCAAGTGCCTCTGCAAACTGATTCTTTATTTCAAGAGTCCTGAGATAGTCTGCAAAGCGAGCAAATTGCTTATCCTGCTCCTCTTGGCGGAGTTTTTGAGGATAAGGTATCTTGGCTTTGTACTCCTCAACCTTGGTTGCTGCAGGTTTATTTCCTACAGAAGTGGTTGGGAAAGCCTTTTTAGAGGGGTTGTTATCAGTACTTGTGTGTGTCTGATCCCTCACTGGCGTTTGAATGCTAGGGTTGGAAGCTTGATTGGCGTTGGACGCCAACTTCCTACCTATTTCTGGCGTTTGAACGCCAGAACTGAGATTCCATTGGGCGTTTGACGCCAGCTCCTTGCCTGTTCCTGGCGTTTGAACGCCAGAACTGTGTGTGGGTTGGGCGTTTAACGCCAGCTTTGCACCATTTTCTGGCGTTTGAATGCCAGAGTTATTCCTCTCTAGGCTCTTACTGTCCTCAGAGGGATTTTGGATAGTATTTTGCTCATCCTTTGTCAGTTGTTCTTTTCTTGGCTTTTTGCTGCTCTGAAGTGAGGTATTTAATGTTTTCCCACTTCTTAATTGAACTGCTTGGCACTCTTCTGTTATTTGTTTTGATAATTGCTGTTTTGTTTGCTTCAACTGTACTTCCATATTCATATTAGCCATTCTTGTATCTTGTAGTATCTCCTTGAATTCGGCTAGCTGTTTTGTTAGAAAATATAATTGCTGATTGAATTCAGTAACTTGTTCTGCAGGACTGAGTTCAGCAGTTACTGTTTTAGCCTCTTCTTTCATGGAAGACTCACTACTTAGGTACAGATGCTGATTTCTGGCAACTGTATCAATGAGCTCTTGAGCTTCTTCAATTGTCTTTCTCATGTGTATAGATCCACCAGCTGTGTGGTCCAAAGACATCTGAGCTTTCTCTATAAGCCCATAATAGAAGATGTCTAACTGCACCCACTCTGAAAATATTTCAGAGGGGCATTTTCTTAGCATCTCTCTGTATCTCTCCCAGGCATCATAAAGAGATTCATTATCTCCTTGTTTAAAGCCTTGGATGTTCAGCCTTAGCTGTGTCATCCGTTTTGGAGGGAAATATTGATTCAGGAATTTTTCTGACAGCTGTTTCCATGTCCTTATGCTAGCCTTAGGTTGGTTATTTAACCACCTCTTAGCTTGGTCTTTTATAGCAAATGGAAACAGTAATAATCTATAGACATCCTGATCTACTTCCTTATCATGTACTGTGTCAGCAATTTGTAAAAATTGTGCCAGAAACTCTGTAGGTTCTTCTTGTGGAAGACCGAAATACTGGCAACTTTGCTGCACCATGATAATGAGATGAGGATTCAAATCAAAACTACTGACTCCGATGGAGGGTATACAGATACTACTCCCATATGAAACAGTAGTGGGGTTAGCATATGACCCCAGAGTCCTTCTGGACTACTCATTTCCACTAAATTAATTAATTAAAAAGATTTGAAAAAGATGTGGGTGAGGATTTTCAAAAGAAAATGAAGAAGGAGAAATTGGTTAGGAAGTTTTGAAAAAGATATGTTTTAAAATTAGAGATACTTGTAAGAAAATAAAATAAAATAAAAAAAAGAAAAGATGTGAAAAAGATTTTGATTTTAAGATTTGAGATTAGAAAAGATAAGATAAGGTAGGTAAGATAAGATAAGAAATTTAAATTAAAAAGTTTTGAAATTTAAATTTTAAATCTAAAAATTAAATTTTGAAATTTTGAAATTTGAAATTTGAAATTTTGAAAATTGAAATTTGAAAATTGAAATTTGAAAGTTGAAATTTGAAAATTGAATTTTGAGTTTTCGAAAAAATCAACAATATAAGATAAGGATTTGAAAAAGATTTAAATTTTGAAAAGATTTGATTTTTAAATTTGAAAATTAAATTTTGAATTTTAAATTTTGAAATTTGAATTTTGAAATTTTGGAAGTTGAAATTTGAAATTTGAAATAAGATAATATAAAATTCTGAAAAAGATATGATTTTTTTTTGAAAAAAAAATTTGAATTTTGAAATTTTTAAAACTAAGATAAGATAAAATAGAAATTTTAAAATAAAAATCTGAAACTCTTATGTAAATTTCGAAAATTAACTTAAAATAAAGAGAAAAGATATTTTTTTTTGAATTTAATGAGGAAAGAGAAAAACAATAAAATGACACCAAACTTGAAAATTTTTAGATCTATGATCCTGAGTTTTCGAAAATTTGAAGAGAAAAATAACTAAAAGACACCAAACTTAAAATTTTAAGATTAAACAAAAAGAAAACACAAGAACAACTTGAAGATCAAGAAGAACACAAAGAACAAAACTCAAGGAACTCAAGAATATAAAAAGAACACCAAACTAAAAATTTTTAGAAAATTAAAAATAAATTTTTGAAAATTAAAGAAAAATAACAAGAGAACACCAAACTTAAAAATTTAACACAAGATTTAATCAAAGAAAAATTATTTTTGAAAAGTTTTGAAAGGAAGATACCAAAAAATTTGAAAATTACTGTAATTAATAAACACTGAAACTCAAAGAAGCAATAGTTACCAAAAACATAAGCACAACGCTCTAACCAACTGAGTTATGAAAGAAAGAAAAAATAATATTTTCTTGAAAAACCTTTTTGAAATTTTTGAAAAAAAAATAGAGAGGGAAAATAGAGATAAGAGATTCAAATTTAATGACTCTAAATTAAAAAGATAAATTTTTTCTAATCTAAGCAACAAAATAAACCGTCAGTTATCCAAACTCGAACAATCCCCGGCAACGGTGCCAAAAACTTGGTGCACGAATTTGTATATGTCAATGTCAATATTACTATTTCTTACAAATTCGCACAACTAACCAGCAAGTGCACTGGGTCGTCCAAGTAATACCTTACGTGAGTAAGGGTCGAATCCCACGGAGATTGTTGGCTTGAAGCAAGCTATGGTTATCTTGTAACTCTTAGTTAGGATATAATATCAATAATAATTTTTAGTTTTAATTGTAAAAAGTCAAAGGGCATAAAATAAATACTTGTTACTCAATAATGGTGAATATGTTGGGGTTTTGGAGATGCTTTGTCCTCTTTATTTCAGCTTTTCTCTTGTACTCCTCTTCACACACGCAAGGCTCCTTCCATGGCAAGCTGTATGTAAGGTGTCACCGTTGTCAATGGCTACTTCCCGTCCTCTCAGTGAAAATGGTCCAAATGCTCTGTCACAGCACGGCTAATCATCTGTTGGTTCTCGATCATGTCGGAATAGAATCCCTTGATTCTTTGGCGTCTGTCACTACGCCCAACAATCGCGAGTTTGAAGCTCGTCACAATCATTCAATCCTTGAATCCTACTCGGAATACCACAGACAAGGTTTAGACTTTTCGGATTCTCAAGAATGCTACCAATGGATTCTAGCTTATACCACAAAGATTTTGCTTACGGAATCTAAGAGATACTCATTCAATCTAATATAGAACGGAGGTGGTTGTCATACACATGTTCATGGATTGAGGAAGGTGATGAGTGTCACGGATCATCACCTTCTTCATAGTGAAGCGCGAATGAACATCTTAGATAGGAACAAGCGTGTTTGAATGGAAAACAGAAGTAATTGCATTAATTCATCGAGACACAGCAGAGCTCCTCACCCCCAACAATGGAGTTTAGAGACTCATGCCATCAAAGAGTACAAAGTTCAGATCTAAAATGTCTTGAGGTACAAAATAAATCTCTAAAAGTTGTTTAAATACTAAACTAGTAACCTAGGTTTAATGAGTAAACTAAGATAGATAGTGCAGAAATTCACTTCTGGGGCCCACTTGGTGTGTGCTGGGGCTGAGACTTAAGCTTCTCACGTGCCTGGGCTGTTTCTGGAGTTGAACGCCAGGTTGTAACCTGTTTCTGGCGTTGAACTCCAGCTTGTAACCTGTTTCTAGCGCTGAACGCCAGACTGCAACATGGAACTAGCGTTGAACGCCAGTTTACGTCGTCTATCCTTATTCAAAGTATAAACTATTATATATTTATGGAAAGCCCTGGATGTCTACTTTCCAACGCAATTGAGAGCGCGCCATTTGGAGTTCTGTAGCTCCGGAAAATGCATTCCGAGTGCAGGGAGGTCAGAATCCAACAACATCAGCAGTCCTTTTTCAGCTCGAATAAGATTTTTGCTCAGCTCCCTCAATTTCAGCCAGAAAATACCTGAAATTATAGAAAAACACACAAACTCATAGTAAAGTCCAGAAATGTGATTTTTAATTAAAAACTAATAAAAATATAATGAAAACTAGTTAAATCATACTAAAAACATACTAAAAACAATGCCAAAAAGCGTATAAATTATCCGCTCATCACTGACTTAGCAACCATAGTCTCTGATCTAATTAAAACCACTCAAAGTTTCATGACTGAAACAAGGTCCTCCATTAGAAATTTGGAGGTACAAGTGGGTCAACTGAGTAAGAAAGTTACTGAACTCCCTCCTAGTACTCTTCCAAGCAATACAGAAGAGAATCCAAAAGGAGAGTGCAAGGCCATCACCATAACCCACACGGCCGAACCTGGAGAGGAGGAAGAGGCAGTGATCTCCACTGAGGAAGACCTCAATGGACGTCCACTGGCCTTCATGGAGTTCCCTAATGAGAAACCATGGGAATCTGAGGCTCACATTGAGACCATAGAGATTCCATTGAATCTACTTCTACCATTCATGAGCTCTGATGAGTATTCTTCATCTGAAGAGGATGAAGATGTTACTGAAGAACAAGTTGCTAAGTACCTTGGAGCAATCATGAAGCTAAATGCCAAGCTATTTGGTAATGAGACTTGGGAGGATGAACCCCCATTGCTCATCAAAGAACTGGATGACTTGACTAGGCAAAGATTACCTCTAAAGAGACAAGATCATGGAAAGTTCTCAATACCTTGTACCATAGGCACCATGACCTTTGAAAAGGCTCTGTGTGACCTAGGATCAATCATAAACCTCATGCCTCTCTCTGTAATGGAGAAACTAGGAATTTTTGAGGTTCAAGCTGCAAGAATCTCATTAGAGATGGCAGACAATTCAAGGAAACAAGCTTATGGACTTGTAGAGGATGTCTTGGTAAAGGTTGAAGACCATTAAATCCCTGCTGATTTCATAATCCTAGAGACTGGGAAGTGTATGGATGAATCCATCATTCTTGGCAGACCCTTCCTAGCCACAACAAAAGCTGTGATTGATGTTGACAGAGGAGAATTGGTCCTTCAAGTGAATGAGGACTCCCTTGTGTTTATAGCTCAAGGATCTCCCTTTGTAATCATGGAAAAGAAGCATGAAAAGTTTCTCTCAATGTAGAGTCAAACAGAGCCCCCACATTCAAACTCTAAGTTTGGTGTTGGGAGGCCATGCTCTGAGTATCTGTGAGGCTCCATGAGAGCCCACTGTCAAGCTATTGACATTAAAGAAACGCTTGTTGGGAGGCAACCCAATTTTTACTTATCTATGTTAAATTTCTATTTTCTATTGTTCTTTTATGTTTTCTGTAGGTTGATGATCATGTGAAGTCACAAAAACAACTGAAAAAGCAAAAACAGAATGAAAAATAGTATTAAAAACAGAACACCCTGGAGGAGAAACTTACTGGCGTTTAAACGCTAGTAAGGGTAGCAGAATGGGCGTTAAACGCCCAGTCTGGCACCATTCTGGGCGTTTAACGCCAGAAAGGGGCACAGAGCTGGCGTTTAACGCCAGAAAAGGGCAAGAAGCTGGCGTTAAACACCAGAAATGGGCAGCAACCTGGCGTTTAACGCCAGGATTGGCAGAGAAGGGCGTTCTGTATGCCACTTGGTGCAGGGATGAAAAATCCTTGACACCTCAGGATCTATGGACCCCACAGGATCCCCACCAACCTCAACTCACTCTCTCTCTTCTTCACACCTTTTCATAATACCTCTTCCCCAAAAACCCCTCACCTATCAAATCCTACCCTCTTCTCCATAAACCCTTTACCAATCCACATCCATCCATCAAAAACCCTACCTACCTCACCTTTCAAATTCAAACCACTATCCCTCCCAAACCCACCCTATATGGCCGAACCCTAACCCTCTCTCCACCCCTATATAAACCCATCTTCACTCCTTCATTTTCACACAACATAAACACTAATTCTCCCCCTTGGCCGAAACACCAACCCACCTCCATCTCCTCTATTTCTTCATCTTCTACTCTCTTCTTTCTTCTTTTGCTCGAGGACGAGCAACTCTTCTAAGTTTGGTGTGGTCAAAAAGCGTTGCTTTTTGTTTTTCCATAACCATTTATGGCACCTAAGGCCGGAGAAACCTCTAGAAAGAGGAAAGGAAAGGCAAAAGCTTCCACCTCCGAGTCATGGGAGATGGAGAGATTCATCTCAAAGGTGCATCAAGACCACTTCTATGAAGTCGTGGCCAAGAAGAAAGTGATCCCCGAGGTCCCTTTCAAGCTCAAAAAGGGTGAATATCCAGAGATCCGACATGAGATTCGAAGAAGAGGTTGGGAAGTTCTCACCAACCCCATTCAACAAGTCGGAATATTAAAGGTTCAAGAGTTCTATGCCAATGCATGGATCACCAAGAACCATGATCAAAATGTGAACCCGGATCCAAAGAATTGGCTTACAATGGTTTGGGGAAAATACTTAGATTTCAGTCCGGAAAATGTAAGGTTGGCATTCAACTTGCCAATGATGCAAGGAGATGCACACCCCTACATGGTATGCGAAATTGTGATCCCTGGTTGTAAAATTTGTTGTTCGTTCTCTCCCTGGAAATGACGCCAACAAACTGGTGCACAATACCATGGTCCAAACATAACTTCACAACTTCGCACAACTAACCAGCAAGTGCACTGGGTCGTCCAAGTAATAAAACCTTACGTGAGTAAGGGTCGATCCCACGGAGATTGTTGGTATGAAGCAAGCTATGGTGATCCTGTAAATCTCAGTCAGGCGGATATCAAATGGTTATGGAGTTTTTGAATATAATAATAAATAAACAGAAAATAAAGATAAAGATACTTATGTATATCATTGGTGAGAATTTCAGATAAGCGTATAGAGATGCTTTTGTTCCTCTGATCTCTGCTTTCCTGCTGTCTTCATCCAATCAGTCTTACTCCTTTCCATGGCAAGCTTTCTGTAAGGGCATCACCGTTGTCAATGGCTACATCCCATCCTCTCTGTAAAAAAGGTCTAAATGCTCTGTCACGGCATGGCTAATCATATGGAGGTTCTCAATCATACTGGAATAGGATTCACCCTCCTTTTGCGTCTGTCACTACGCCCAACACTCACGAGTTTGAAGTTCGTCACAGCCATCCCTTCCCAGATCCTACTCAGAATACCACAGACAAGGTTTAGACTTTCCGGATCTCAGGAATGGCCATCCATGGGTTCTAACTTATACCACGAGGATTCTAATATCTCGGACTCGGTCCCCTGTATTAGATATCCAAGAGATATTCATTCTAGCTTGTTTGAATGTAAAACGGAAATGTTTGTCAGGCACGCGTTCATAAGTGAGAATGATGATGAGCATCACATAATTATCACATTCATCATGTTCTTGGGAATGAATGGATATCTTAGAAGCGGAATAAGTTGAATTGAATAGAAAAACAGTAGTACTTTGCATTAAATCATGAGGAACAGCAGAGCTCCACACCTTAATCTATGGTGTGTAGAAACTCTACCGTTGAAAATACATAAGTGATGAAGGTTCAGGCATGGCCGAATGGCAAGCCCCCAAACGTGATCAATATGATCCAAAGTTGAACTAAAAATCATAAGATGTCTAATACAATAGTAAAAAGTCCTATTTATACTAAACTTGCTACTAGGATTTACAAAAGTAAGTAATTGATGGATAAATCCACTTCCGGGGCCCACTTGGTGTGTGCTTGGGCTGAGCTTGAAGTTACACGTGCAGAGGCTTCTTTTGGAGTTGAACGCCAAGTTGTAACGTATTTTTGGCGTTCAACTCTGGTTCGTGACGTGTTTCTGGCGTTTAACTCCAGACTGCAGCATAGAACTGGTGTTCAATGCCCTTTTGCATCGTCTAAACTCGGCCAAAGTATAGACTATTATATATTTCTGGAAAGCCCAGGATGTCTACTTTCCAATGCAATTGGAAGCGCACCATTTTGAGTTCTGTAGCTCCAGAAAATCTACTTTGAGTGCAGGGAGGTCAGAATCCAACAGCATCAGCAGTCCTTCTTCAACCTCTGAATCTGATTTTTGCTCAAGTCCCTCAATTTCAGCCAGAAAATACCTGAAATCACAGAAAAATACACAAACTCATAGTAAAGTCCAGAAATGTGAATTTAACATAAAAACTAATAAAAACATCTCTAAAAGTAACTAGATCCTACTAAAAACATACTAAAAACAATGTCAAAAAGCGTATAAATTATCCGCTCATCACAACACCAAACATAAATTGTTGCTTGTCCCCAAGCAATTGAAAATCAAATAGGATAAAAAGAAGAGAATATACTATAAATTCCAAACTATCAATGAAACATAGCTCCAATCAGATGAGCAGGACTTGTAGCTTTTTGCCTCTTGAATAGTTTTGGCATCTCACTTTATCCATTGAAGTTCAGAATGATTGGCATCTATAGGAACTCAGAGTTCAGATAGTGTTAGTGATTTTCCTAGTTCAGTATGTTGATTCTTGAACACAGCTACTTTATGAGTCTTGGTCGTGGCCCTAAGCACTTTGTTTTCCAGTATTACCACCGGATACATAAATGCCACAGACACATAATTAAGTGAACCTTTTCAGATTGTGACTCAGCTTTGCTAAAGTCCCCAATTAGAGGTGTCCAGGGTTCTTAAGCACACTCTTTTTTTTTTGCTTCGGACCTTGACTTTAACCGCTCAGTCTCAAGTTTTCACTTGACACCTTCACGCCACAAGCACATGGTTAGGGACAGCTTGGTTTAGCCGCTTAGGCCAGGATTTTATTCCTTTAGGCCCTCCTATCCACTGATGCTCAAAGCCTTGGGATCCTTTTTATTTACCATTGCCTTTTGGTTTTAAGGGTTATTGGCTTTTTGCTCTTGCCTTTTGGTTTTAAGAGCTTTTGGCTTTTTCTACTTGCTTTTTTCTTTTTCTTTCTATATTTTTTTTTTTGCCATTTTTCTTCTCTTTTTTTTTCAGCAAGCTTTTTGTATTCACTGCTTTTTCTTGCTTCAAGAATCATTTTTATGATTTTTTAGATTATCAAATAACATGTCTCCTTGTCATCATTCTTTCAAGAGCCAACATATTTAACATTCTAAAACACCAACTTCAAAAAGACATATGCACTGTTCAAGCATTCATTCAGAAAACAAAAAGTATTGTCACCACAACAATATAATTAAACTAAGTTCAAGGATAAATTCGAAACTCATGTACTTCTTGTTTTTTTGAATTAAAAACATTTTTCATTTAAGAGAGGTGATGGATTCATAGGACATTCATAACTTTAAGACAAAGTTACTAAATACTAATGATCATGTAATAAGACACTAACATAGATAAGCACTTAACATAAAGAAAACGAAAAACAGAAAATTTGAGAACAAGGAATGAGTCCACCTTAGTGATGGTGGTGTTTCCTTCTTGAGGAACCAATGATGTCCTTGAGCTCTTCTATGTCTCTTCCTTGTCTTTGTTGCTCCTCCCTCATTGCTCTTTGATCTTCTCTAATTTCATGAAGGATGATGGAGTGCTCTTGATGTTCCACCCTTAGTTGTCCTATGTTGGAACTCAGTTCTCCTAGGGAGGTATTGATTTGCTCCCAAAAGTTCTGTGGAGGAAAGTGCATCCCTTGAGGCATCTCAGGGATTTCTTGGTGATGAGCTTCTTCATGCATCTCTTGAGATCCATGAATAGGCTCTCTTGTTTGCTCTATCCTTTTCTTAGTGATGGGCTTGTCCTCATCAATGAGGATATCTCCTTCTATGTCAATCCCAGCCGAGTTGCATAGATGGTAAATGAGGTGAGGAAAAGCTAACCTTGCCATAGTGAAGGACTTGTCAGCCACCTTGTAGAGTTCTTGAGGTATAATCTCATGAACCTCTACCTCTTCTCCAATCATGATGCTATGGATCATGATGGCCCGGTCTTAGTAACTTCAGACCGGTTGCTAGTGGGAATGATTGAGCGTTGAATGAACTCCAACCATCTTCTAGCTACAGGCTTAAGGTCCCATCTTCTCAGTTGAACCGGTTTGCCTTTTGAGTCAATCTTCCATTGAGCTCCTTCCACACATATGTCCATGAGGACTTGGTCCAACCTTTGATCAAAGTTGACTCTCCTTGTGTAGGGGCGTGCGTTCTCTTCCATTATTGGCAAGTTGAACGCCAACCTCACATTTTCAGGACTAAAATCTAAGTAATTCCCCCGAACCATGGTGAGATAATTCTTTGGGTTCGGGTTCTTACTTTGATCATGGTTCCTAGTGATCCATGCATTAGCATAGAACTCTTGAACCATTAGAATTCCGACTTGTTGGATGGGGTTTGTTAGAACTTCCCAACCTCTTCTATGGATCTCATGTCGGATCTCCGGATACTCATTTCTCTTGAGTTTGAAAGGGACCTCGGGGATCACCTTCTTCTTGGCCACAACATCATAGAAGTGGTCTTGATGGGCTTTGGAGATGAATCTTTCCATCTCCCATGTCTCGGAAGTGGAAGCTTTTGTCTTCCCTTTCCATTTTCTAGAGGATTCTCCGGTCTTAGGTGCCATCAATGGTAATGGAAAAATAAAAAGCTTTATGCTTTTACCACACCAAACTTAGAATATTGCTCACCCTCGAGCAAGAGAAGAAAGAAAACAAGAAGAAGAAGAAGAAATGGAGGAGAGGGAGAGAGGTTTCTGTTTCGGCCAAGAAGAGGAAGAGAGGGTTGTGTTGTGTGAAAATGAAGAAGAATGTAGGGGTTTATATAGTGGAGGGAGAGGGCTTAGGTTCGGCCATTTAGGATGGGTTTGGGTGGGAAAGTGATTTTGAATTTTGAAGGTAGGTGGGGTGTATGAAGTAGGTTTATGGGGAAGAGTAGATGGATGTAAGTGGTGAAGGGGTAGTAGGGAAGAGAGCTTGATGTGATTGGTGAAGGATTTTGGGGAAGGGTGTTTATTAGGAAGAGAGGATGAACATTGAGAAGAGGGAAGAGTATGAGTGGAGGTAGGTGGGGATCCTGTGGGGTCCACAGATGCTGAGATGATCCTGTGGGATCCACAGATCCTGAAGTGTCAAGGATTTACATCCCTGCACCATTGAGGCATGTAAAATGCCTTTGCATGCAATTCTGGCATTTAAACGCCGAATTGATGCTTGTTCTGGGCGTTCAGCGCCCAGATGCAGCATGTTTCTGGCGTTGAACGCCAGTTTTATGCTTGTTTCTGGCGTTCAGCGCCAGCTTTTCTCAGTGTGCATTCCTGGCGTCTGAACGCCAGGATGCTGCTTGTTTTGGGCGTTCAACGCCAGATCCATGCTCTGTTCTGGCGTTGAACGCCAGCCAGATGCTCCTTACTGGCGTTTAAACGCCAGTAAGCCCTTTCTCCAGGGTGTGATTTTTCTTCTACTGTTTTTTATTTTTCTATTTATTTTGTGACTCTACATGATCATGAACCTAATAAAACATGAAATAACAATAAAATAAAAATAAAATTAGATAAATAAAAATTGGGTTGCCTCCCAACAAGCGCTTCTTTAATGTCAATAGCTTGACAGTGGGCTCTCATGGAGCCACACAGGTGATCAGGTCAATTTTATAGACTCCCAACACCAAACTTAGAGTTTGGGTATGGGAGTTTAACACCAAACTTAGAGTTTGGCTTAGGCCTCTCAACACCAAACTTAGAGTTTGATTCTGGGGGCTTTAGTTGACTCTGTTTTGAGAGAAGCTTACTGTGCCTCTTTTCCATGTTTACAGAAGGATGTCCTTGAGTTTTAAACACAAAGGAGTCCTCATTCAATTGAAGGACTAGTTCACCTCTGTCAACATCAATCACAGCTCTTGCTGTGGCTGGGAAGGGTCTTCCAAGAATGATGGATTCATCCTCATCCTTTCCAGTATCCAGGATTATGAAATCAGCAGGGATGTAAAGGCCTTCAACCTTTACTAATATGTCCTCTACTTGTCCATAAGCCTATTTTCTGGAATTGTCTGCCATCTCTAATGAGTTTCTAGCAGCTTGCACCTCAAAGATTCCCAGTTTCTCCATTACAGAGAGTGGCATGAGGTTTATTCCTGACCCAAGGTCACATATAGCCTTCTCAAAGATCATGGTGCCTATGGTACAAGGTATTAGGAACTTTCCAGGATTCTGTTTCTTCTGAGGCAATCTCAGTTGATCCAATGCATTTAGTTCATTGGTGAACAGGGGAGGTTCATCTCCCCAAGTCTCTTTACCAAATAAATTGGCATTCAGCTTCATGATTGCACCAAGGAACTTGGCAACTTGCTCTTCAGTAACATCCTCATTCTCTTCAGAAGAGGAATACTCATCAGAGCTCATGAATGGCATAAGGAGGTTCAATGGAATCTCTATGGTCTCTAGATGAGTCTCAGATTCCTTTGGGTCCTCAGAGGGAAACTCCTTATTGATCACTGGATGTCCCAAGAGGTCTTCCTCCTTGGGATTCACGTCCTCCCCTTCCTCCTTGGATTCGGCCATGATGGTTATATCAATGGCCTTGCACTATCCTTTTGGATTTTCTTTTGTATTGCTTGGGAGAGCACTAGGAGGGGTTTCAGTGATTTTCTTACTTAGCTGGCCCACTTGTGCCTCCAAATTTCTAATAGAGGACCTTGTTTCATTCATGAAACTCACAGTGGCCTTTGATAGATCAGAGACTAAGTTTGCTAAATTAGAGGTATTTTGTTCAGAGTTCTCTGTCTGTTGCTGAGTGGATGATGGAAAAGGCTTGCTATTGCTAAACCTGTTTCTTCCACCATTATTAAAGCCTTGTTGAGACTTTTGTTGATCCTTCCATGAGAAATTTGGGTGATTTTTCCATGAGGGATTATAGGTGTTTCCATATGGTTCACCCATGTAATTCACCTCTGCTATTGTAGGGTTCTCAGGATCATAAGCTTCTTCTTAAGAAGATGCCTCTTGAGTACTGTTGGATGCAGCTTGCATTCCATTCAGACTCTGAGAAATCATATTGACTTGCTGAGTCAATATTTTATTCTGAGCCAATATGGCATTCAGAGTATCAATTTCAAGAACTCCCTTCTTCTGAGGCGTCCCATTACTCACAGGATTCCTCTCAGAAGTGTACATAAACTGGTTATTATCAACCATGTCAATGAGTTCTTGAGCTTCTGTAGGCATTTTCTTTAGGTGAATGGATCCACCTGCAGAAGTATCCGATGACATCTTAGCTAATTCAGACAGACCATCATAGAATATATCCAGGATGCTCCATTCTGAAAGCATGTCAGAAGGACACTTTTTGGTCAGTTCTTTGTATCTCTCCCAAGCTTCATAGAGGGATTCACCTTCTTTTTGTTTGAAGGTTTGAACATCCACTCTAAGCTTACTCAGCTTTTGAGGAGGAAAGAACTTGGCTAAGAAAGCCTTGACCAGCTTATCCCAAGAGTTCAGGCTATCCTTAGGTTGAGAGTCCAACCATATTCTAGCTCTGTCTCTTACAACAAACGGGAAAAGCATTAGCCTGTAGACTTCAGGGTCTACTCCATTAGTCTTTATAGTATCACAGATCTGCAAGAATTCAGTTAAGAACTGAAAAGGATCTTCAGATGGAAGTCTATGAAACTTGCAGTTCTGTTGCATCAGAGAAACTAGTTGAGGTTTAAGCTCAAAATTGTTTGCTCCAATGGCAGGGATTGAGATGCTTCTTCCATGTAAATTGGAATTAGGTGCAGTAAAGTCACCAAGCATCCTCCTTGCATTATTATTATTTTCGGCTGCCATCTCCTCTTCCTGTTCAAAAATTCCTGTAAGGTTATCTCTGGATTGTTGTATTTTAGCTTCTCGTAGTTTCCTTTTCAGAGTCTTTTCAGGTTCAGGATCTGCTTCAACAAGAATGTTCTTGTCCTTGCTCCTGCTCATATGACAAGGAAGGGAATAACAACGAAAATATGGAATCCTCTATGTCACAGTATAGAGATTCCTTTGTGTGAGTAGAAGAAGAAAAGAATGTAATGTAAAGAAAGAGAAGGGAGGAGAATCCAAACACAAGGGTGAGGGGAGCAGAGATATGAGATGAGGAGAAGTGTTAGTAAATAAATAAATAAATAAAAGAAGATGAGGGAGAGGGAATTTCAAAAATTAATTTTGAAAAAGTGTTAATGATTTTCGAAAATTAAGATAAAATTAAAATTAAAATTAAAAATTGAAACAATTAATTAATTAAAAAGAATTTTTGAAAAAGAGGGAGGTATTTTCGAAAATTAGAGAGGGATAGTTAGTTAGGTAGTTTTGAAAGAGATAAGAAACAAACAAAAAGTTAATTAGTTAGTTGAAACAAATTTTGAAAATCAATTTTTAAAAGATAAGAAGATAAGAAGTTAGAAAAGATATTTGAAAAAGATAAGATAAAAAGATATTTTTGAAAAGATATGATTGAAATTAGTTTTGAAAAAGATTTGATTTTTAAAATCACAATTAATGACTTGATTCACAAGAAATCACAAGATATGATTCTAGAACTTAAAGTTTGAATCTTCCTTAACAAGTAAGTAACAAACTTGAAATTTTTGAACCAAAACATTAATTGTTGATGATATTTTCGAAAATTATGAAATAAAATTAAGAAAAAGATTTTTGAAAAATATTTTTTAAAATTTTCAAAAATAAATAAGAGAAATGAAAAATATTTGATTTTTGAAAAAGATTTTGAAAAAGATAAGATTTTTAAATTGAAAATTTGATTTGACTCATAAAAACAACTAGATTTTAAAAATTTTTGAAAAAGTCAATCCAAATTTTCGAAATTTATGAGTGAAAAAGGGAAAGATATTTTTTTGAATTTAGAATTTTTAATGATGAAAGCGAAAAACATGAAAATGATGCAATGCATGAAAATTTTGGATCTAAACATGTGATGCATGCAAGAACACCATGAATGTCAAGATGAACACCAAGAACACTTTGAATGTCAAGATGAACATCAAGAACTTATTTTTGAAAAAATTTTCAAGAAAAGAAAACATGCAAGACACCAAACTTAGAAATTTTTCATGTATAGACACTATGAATGCAAGAATGCATATGAAAAACAAGAAAAGACACAAAACAAGAAAATATGAAGATCAAACAAGAAGACTGGCCAAGAACAACTTGAAGATCATGAAGAACACTATGAATGCATGAATTTTCGAAAAAAAAAATGCGTAAAGAATTTTTAGAAAAAATGCAATTGACACCAAACTTAAAAATTGACTCAAGACTCAAACAAGAAACACAAAATATTTTTTATTTTTATGATTTTATAAAATTTTTTTTATTTTTTTTCGAAAATTAATGTGAAAAAGAAAAATAAAGATTCCAAAATTTTTAATATGAATTCCAGGAATCTTGCACTCTTAGTCTAAAGCTCCAATCTGAGGGTTAGGCATGGCTTAATAGCCAGCCAAGCTTTAGAAGATACAAATCAGGCATATAACAGCTGATACTTCATCCAACTTCATATACATGTCTTTTATGTTGACAAGTGGAAGCCTCAATCCAAAAGAATTTGGATATGGCTTTACAGCCAGCCAGGCTTCTACATGCTTCATGAAACACTAGAATTCATTCTTAAAAATTCTGAAGAAAAATATATTTTTTGAAAATATTTTTTTTGAAAATATTTTTTTTTTTGAAAATTAATTGGGAAAAACGAAAAAGAAGAAAATATTTTTGAAAAATTTTTGAAAATAAAATAAGAAGAAAATTACCTAATCTGAGCAACACGATGAACCGTCAGTTGTCCAAACTCGAACAATCCCCGGCAACGGCGCCAAAAACTTGGTATGCGAAATTGTGATCCCTGGTTGTAAAATTTGTTGTTCGTTCTCTCCCTGGCAATGGCGCCAACAAACTGGTGCACAATACCATGGTCCAAACATAACTTCACAACTTCACACAACTAACCAGCAAGTGCACTGGATCGTCCAAGTAATAAAACCTTACGTGAGTAAGGGTCGATCCCACGGAGATTGTTGGTATGAAGCAAGCTATGGTCATCCTGTAAATCTCAGTTAGGCGGATATCAAATGGTTATGGAGTTTTCGAATATAATAATAAATAAACAGAAAATAAAGATAAAGATACTTATGTATATCATTGGTGAGAATTTCAGATAAGCATATAGAGATGCTTTCGTTCCTCTGATCTCTGCTTTCCTGCTGTCTTCATCCAATCAGTCTTACTCCTTTCCATGGCAAGCTTTCTGTAAGGGCATCACCGTTGTCAATGGCTACATTCCATCCTCTCTGTGAAAAAGGTCTAAATGCTCTGTCATGGCATGGCTAATCATCTGGAGGTTCTCGATCATACTGGAATAGGATTCACCATCCTTTTGCGTCTGTCACTACACCCAGCACTCACGAGTTTGAAGTTCGTCACAGCCATCCCTTCCCAGATCCTACTCGGAATACCACAGACAAGGTTTAGACTTTCCGGATCTCAGGAATGGTCATCCATGGGTTCTAACTTATACCACGAGGATTCTAATATCTCGGACTCGGTCCCCTGTATTAGATATCCTAGAGATATTCATTCTAGCTTGTTTGCATGTAGAACGGAAGTGTTTGTCAGGCACGCGTTCATAAGTGAGAATGATGATGAGTGTCACATAATCATCACATTCATCATGTTCTTGGGAACGAATGGATATCTTAGAAGCGGAATAAGTTGAATTAAATAGAAAAATAGTAGTACTTTGCATTAAATCATGAGGAATAGTAGAGCTCCACACCTTAATCTATGGTGTGTAGAAACTCTACCGTTGAAAATACATAAGTGATGAAGGTTTAGGCATGGCCAAATGGCCAGCCCCCAAACGTGATCAATATGATCCAAAGTTGAACTAAAAATCATAAGATGTCTAATACAATAGTAAAAAGTCCTATTTATACTAAACTAGCTACTAGGGTTTACAGAAGTAAGTAATTGATGTATAAATCCACTTCCGGGGCCCACTTGGTGTGTGCTTGGGCTGAGCTTGAAGTTTACACGTGCAGAGGCTTCTTTTGGAGTTGAACGCCAAGTTGTAACGTGTTTTTGGCGTTCAACTCTGGTTCGTGACGTGTTTCTGGCGTTTAACTCCAGACTGCAACGTAAAACTGGCATTCAACGCCCTTTTGCATCATTTAAACTCGACCAAAGTATGGACTATTATATATTGCTGGAAAGTCCTGGATGTATACTTTCCAATGTAATTGGAAGCGCGCCATTTTGAGTTTTGTAGCTCCAGAAAATCCACTTTGAGTGCAGGGAGGTCAGAATCCAACAACATCAGCAGTCCTTCTTCAACCTCTGAATCTGATTTTTGCTCAAGTCCCTCAATTTCAGCCAGAAAATACCTGAAATCACAGAAAAACACACAAACTCATAGTAAAGTCCAGAAATGTGAATTTAACATAAAAACTAATAAAAACATCCCTAAAAGTAACTAGATCCTACTAAAAATATACTAAAAACAATGTCAAAAAGCGTATAAATTATCCGCTCATCACTACACTAGAAGGGTCAACTTTGATCAAAGGTTGGACCAAGTCCTCATAGACATTTGTGAAGAGGGTGCTCAATGGAAGAGAGATTCAAGAGGAAAGCCGGTTCAACTAAGAAGGCATGACCTCAAGCCCGTGGCTAGGGGATGGTTGGAATTCATCCAACGCTCAATTATTCCCACTAGCAACTGGTCTGAAGTTATTATAGACCGGGCTATCATGATCCATAGCATCATGATTGGAGAGGAAGTAGAAGTTCATGATGTTATATCCCATGAACTCTACAAGGTGGCGGACAAGTCCTCCACTTTGGCAAGGTTAGCCTTCCCTCATCTCATTTGTCACCTTTGCAATTCGGCTGGAATTGACATAGAGGAAGACACCCTCATTAATAAGGACAAGCCCATCACTAAGAAAATGATAGAGCAAACAAGAGATCCCACTCATGGACAAGAGCATGAGTAAATTCCTCATCATGAAATTCCTGAGATACCTCAAGGGATGCATTTTCCTCCACAAAACTATTGGGAGCAAATCAACACCTCCCTAGGAGAATTAAGTTCCAACATGGGACAACTAAGGGTGGAGTGCCAAGAGCATTCCATCTTGCTTCATGAAGTTAAAGAAGATCAAAGAGTCATGAGAGAGGAGCAACAAAGGCAAGGAAGAGACATTGAGGAGCTCAAGGACTCCATAAGATCTTCAAGAGGAAGAACAAGCCGCCATCACTAAGGTGGACCCGTTCTTTAATTTCCTTGTTCTTTATTTTCTGTTTTTCAAATTTGTATGCTTTATGTTTGTCTATGTTTGTGTCTTTATTACATGATCACTAGTGTCTAAGTTTCTATGCCTTAAAGCTATGAAAATGAATCCATCACCTTTCTTAAATGAAAAATGTTTTTAATTGAAAAAGAAAAAGAAGTGCATGAATTTCGAATTTTAAAACAGTTTAGTTATTTTGATGTGGTGGCAATACTTTTGTCTTTCTGAATGAATGCTTGAACAGTGCATATTTTTTTGAATTTAATTGTTCATGAATGTTAAAATTGTTGGCTCTTGAAAGAATGATGGAAAAGGAGAAATGTTATTTGATAATCTAAAAAATCATAAAAATTGATTCTTGAAGCAAGAAAAAGCAGTGAAAAGCTTGGAGAAAAAAAATGTGAAAACAAAAAAAAAAGAGAAAAGAAAAAGAAAAAGCAAGTAGAAAAAGCCAATAGCCCTTTAAACCAAAAGGCAAGGGTAAAATAAAAAAGGATCCAAGGCTTTGAGCATCAGTGGATAGGAGGGCCCACATGAATAAAATCCTAGCCTAAGCGGCTAAACCAAGCTGTCCCTAACCATGTGCTTGTGGCGTGAAGGTGTCAAGTGAAAACTTGAGACTGAGCAGTTAAAGTTGTGGTCCAAAGCAAAAAGAGTGTGCTTAAGAGCTCTGGACACCTCTAATTGGGGACTCTAGCAAAGTTGAGTCATAATCTGAAAAGGTTCACCCAGTTATGTGTCTGTGGCATTTATGTATCCGGTGGTAATACTGGAAAACAAAATGCTTAGGGTCACGGCCAAGACTCATAAAGTAGCTGTGTTCAAGAATCAACATACTTAACTAGGAGAATCAATAACACTATCTGAATTCTGAGTTCCTATAGATGCCAATCATTCTGAAATTCAAAGGATAAAATGAGATGCCAAAACTGTTCAGAAGCAAAAAGCTAAAAGCCCCGCTCATCTAATTAATACTGATCTTCATAGATGTTTTTGGAATTCATTGTATATTCTCTTCTTTTTATCCTATTTGACTTTTAGTTGCTTGGGGACAAGCAACAATTTAAGTTTGGTGTTGTGATGAGCGGATAATTTATACGCTTTTTGGCATTGTTTTTAGTATGTTTTTAGTATATTTTAGTTAGTTTTATTATATTTTTATTATTTTTTATTTAAAATTCACTTTTCTGGAATTTACTATGAGTTTATGTGTTTTTCTGTGATTTCAGGTATTTTCTGGCTGAAATTGAGGGACCTGAGCAAAAATCTGATTCAGAGGCTGAAAAAGGACTGCAGATGCTGTTGGATTCTGACCTCCCTGCACTCGAAGTGGATTTTCTGGAGCTACAGAATCCCAATTAGCGCGCTCTCAATTGCGTTGGAAAGTAGACATCCTAGGCTTTCCAAAAATATATAATAGTCCATATTTTGCCCAAGATTTGATGGCCCAAACTGGCATTCAAAGTCAGCATAGAAATTCTAGTGTCAAAACGCCAGAACTGGCATAAAAGCTAGAGTTAAACGCCCAAACTGGCACAAAAGCTGGCGTTTAACTCCAAGAAAAGTCTCTACACGTGAAAGCTTCAATGCTCAGCCCAAGCACACACCAAGTGGGCCCAGAAGAAGATTTCTGCATTAATTACTTATTTCTGTAAACCCTAGGCTACTGGTTCTCTATAAATAGGACCTTTTGCTATTGTATTTTTATCTTGGTTCTTCTGGTTCCCCCTCTGGGGCCGAAGCCAATGAACACCATTATCACTTTTGTATTTTCGATGGTGAAGTTTCTACACACCATAGATTAAGGTGTGGAGCTCTGCTGTTCTTCATGAATTAATGTAAAGTACTACTATTTTTCTATTCAATTCACGCCTACTTCTTCTCTATGATATTCATTCGTTCTTCAACTTGATGAATGTGATGATCCGTGACACTCATCATCATTCTCACCTATGAACATGTGCCTGACAACCACCTCTGTTCTACTAGCAATGGCTTGAATGCGTATCTCTTGGGTTTCTAATCTAAGATTGGAACCTTCGTGGTATAGGCTAGAATTATTGGCGGTCATTCTTGAGATCCGGAAAGTCTAAACCTTGTCTGTGGTATTCCGTGTAGGATCTGGGAAGGGATGACTGTGATGAGCTTCAAACTCGCGATTGTTGGGCGTGTGACAGATGCAAAAGGATCAATGGATCCTATTCCAACATGATCGAGAACCGACAGATGATTAGCCGTGCGGTGACAGTGCATTTGGAATATTTTCACTGAGAGGACGGGAAGTAGCCATTGACAATGGTGATGCCCCACATAAAGCTTGCCATGGAAGGGATTATGAATGATTAGATGGAGGTAATAGGAAAGCAGAGGTTCAAGAGGAACAAAGCATCTTCATACGCTTATCTGAAATTCCTACCAATGAATTACATAAGTATCTCTATCTTTATTCTATTTTATATTTTATCCATCTTTTAATTATCAATTCTCCATAACCATTTGAATCTGCCTGACTGAGATTTACAAGATGACCATAGCTTGCTTCAAGCCGACAATCTCCGTGGGATCGACCCTAACTCACGTAAGGTATTACTTGGACGACCCAGTGCACTTGCTGGTTAGTTGTGCAGAATTGTGACAAAGTGTGATTCACGTTTGAGAGTTCCAAGTCTTTGGCGCCATTGTTGATGATCACAATTTCGTGCACCAGAAGTGTACATGAACTGGTTATTTGCAACCATTTCAATAAGTTCCTGGACTTCTGCAAGCGTCTTCTTCAGATGAAGAGATCCTCCAGCAGAGTGGTCCAATGACATCTTAGACAATTCAGACAGACCATCATAGAATATACATATGATGCTCCATTCTGAAAACATGTCAGAAGGACAGCTTTTGATCAATTGCTTGTATCTTTCCCAAGCTTCATAGAGGGATTCACCTTCCTTCTGTCTGAAGGTTTGGACTTCCACTCTAAGCTTGCTCAACTTTTGAGGTGGAAAGAATTTGGCCAAGAAAGCATTGACCAACTTTTCCCAAGAGTTCAGGCTATCTTTAGGTTGTGAGTCTAACCATGTCCTAGCTCTGTCTCTTACAGCAAAGGGAAAAAGCATAAGTCTATAGACCTTAGGATTAACCCCATTAGTCTTAACAGTGTCACAGATTTGTAAGAATTTAGCTAAGAACTGATGAGGATCTTCTAGTGGAAGTCCATGAAACTTGCAATTTTGCTGCATCAGAGAAACTAATTGAGGCTTAAGCTCAAAATTGTTTGCTCTAATTGCAGGAATTGAGACGCTCCTTCCACAGAAGTCAGAAGAGGGTGCAATAAAGTCACCAAGCATCTTCCTTGCATCTCCTCCATTGTTGTTGGGTTCGGCTATCTCTTCTTCTTTTTCGAAAAATTCTGTCAGGTCCTCTCCAGAGTGTTGTGCCTTAGCTTCTCTTAGCTTCCTCTTTAGAGTCCTTTCAGGTTTCGGATCAGCTTCAATAAGAATGTTCTTATCCTTGCTCCTGCTCATATGAAAAAGAAGAGAACAAAAAAGAACAGGAATCCTCTATGTCACAGTATAGAGATTCCTTTATGTGTGTAGAAGAATAGAAGAGTAGAATGAAGAAGAGAGAAGATGAAGAATTCAAACATAGAGAGGGAGAGAGGGTTCGAATTATGAGAAGAAGAGAAGTGTTAGTAAATAAATAAATAGAAAGAGATGAGAGAGGGAGAGAGAGAATTCGAATTTAATTAAATAGAAAAGAAAAATATTTTTGTTTTTATTTTAATTATTAGTTATAATTCGAAAATTTAAGAAGGAAAATAAAATAAAATTGAAATTTAAAGCAATTAGTTAATTAAAAAGAATTTTGAAAAAGTGGTTAGTGATTTTCGAAAATTGGAGAGAGAAAAGTAGTTAGGTGGTTTTGAAAAAGATATGATTGAAATAGAAAACTTTTAAAATCAAACAAAAAGTCAAGTAGTTAATTGAAAAAGATTTGAAAATAAATTTGAAAAGATAAGAAGTTAGAAAGGATTTTGAAATTGATTTTGAAAAAGATATGATTGAAAATCATTTTGAAAAAGATTTGAAAAGGAAATTAAAAAGATTTGATTTTTGAAATTAAAGTTAATTACTTGACTAACAAGAAATTAAAAGATATGATTTTAGAATTTAAAGATTGAACCTTTCTTAATAGGCAAGTAACAACTTGAAAATTTTTGAACTTAAATATTAATTTTGAAAATCAAATTTTAAGAATTCAAAAATATGAAGAAAGAATGAAAAAGATTTGATTTTTGAAAAGGATTTGAAAAAGATAGAATTTTTAAATTAAAATTTTGACTTGATTAATAAGAAACAATTAAATTTTAAAACTTTATTACTAAATCAATTCAAATTTTCGAAATTTATGAGTGAAATAAGGGAAAGATATTTTTTTGATTTTTGAATTTTTAATGAGGGGAGAGAAAAACAACTAAATGATGCAAAACATAAAAATTTAAGATCAAAACTAATAATGCATGCAAGAACAATTTGAATGTCAAGATGAACACCAAGAACACTTTGAAGATCATGATGAACACCAAGAACATATTTTTGAAAATTTTTAAGAAAAAAAAAACATGAAAGACACCAAACTTAAAAATTTCTAAACTTTAGACACTAATAATTCAAGAATGCATATAAAAAAAACAAGAAAAGACACCAAAACAAGAAAGTGCAAAGATCAAATAAGGAAAATTATCAAGAACAATTTGAAGAACAAGATAGAACACCATGCATGAATTTTCGAAAATTTAAAGAAAAATTAAAACATGCAATTGACACCAATTTTAAAATTTGACACTAGACTCAAACAAGAAACACAAAATATTTTCGGTTTTTTGATTTTATTAAATTTTTTTTTGTAATTTTTTTTCGAAAATTAATTTGGAAAATGAAAATAAAGAAATTCAAAATTTTTAATAAGAATTACAGGAATCATGCAATGTTAGTCTAAAGCTTCGGTCCAAAAATTTAGACATGGCCAATGGCCAGCCAAGCTTCAGCAGAACATTACATACAACAGCTAAATTGATGAGAAAGACAAAGAAGCTCTTCTAAGGATAAGTGAAACCTGGGTCCAAAATTTTAGACATGGCTTAACAGCCAGCCAGGATTCAACATATCTCATGAAACTCTAGAATTCATTCTTAAAAATTTTGAAGAAATTTTTTTTTGAAAACTAAACATATTTTAATTTTTGTTTTGAATTTTTCGAAAATAAAAAGCTTAAAAATAAAATAAAATTACCTAATCTGAGCAACAAGATGAACCGTCAGTTGTCCAAACTCGAACAATTCCCGGCAACGGTGCCAAAAACTTGGTGCACAAAATTGTGATCTCAATGGCGCCAACAGCTTGGTACGCACAATTGTAATCTCAACTCTTTTTCACAACTCCGCACAACTAACCAGCAAGTGCACTGGGTCGTCCAAGTAATACCTTACGTGAGTAAGGGTCGATCCCACAGAGATTGTCGGCTTGAAGCAAGCTATGGTCATCCTTGTAAATCTCAGTCAGGCGGATTCAAATGGTTATGAGGTTTTGATAATTAAAATATAAATAAAATATAAAATAAGATAGAGATACTTATGTAATTCATTGGTGGAAATTTCAGATAAGCGTATGGAGATGCTTTGTTGCTTCTGAACTTCTGCTTTCCTACTGCCTTCTTCCAACCATGCGTTACCTCCTTCCATGGAAAGCTGTATGTTCCTCTCGGATGAAAACAAATCCATATGCACTGTCACCGCACGACTAATCATCTGTCAGTTCCCGCTAGCGTCGGAATAGGACCATTGTCCTTTTGCACACTGTCACTTGTGACCCATATTCACAAGTTTGAAGCTCGTCACAGTCATCCCTTCCCAGATCCTACTCGGAATACCACAGACAAGGTTTAGACTTTCCGGATCCCGGATCCTACTCGGAATACCACAGACAAGGTTTAGACTTTCCGGATCCCAGGAATGGCTGCCAATAATTCTAGCCTATACCACAAAGGTTCTAATCTTAGATTAGAAACCCAAGAGAATATACTCCAGCTGTCATCCAATGACTACGTTGAACATCATGTAGATCGCTTTGTGGTTGTCAGGTACGCGACCTTGGCTGAGCGAGTAACGAAGATTGGGTTATTGTCACGGGTCACCTCTTCATTCTGACTTAATTGAATTAAGTACGAGAGTATATCTTGGAGAAGAAGTAGGCATGAATTGAATAGAAAAACAATAGTACTTGTATTAATTCATGAAGAACAGCAGAGCTCCACACCTTAATCTATGGGGTGTAGAAACTCCACCGTAGAAAATATATAAGTGAAAAAGGTCTAGGCATTGCCATAAGGCCAGCCTCCAAATGTGTACAATGTTCCAAAGATGGTAAAGTTGGTCAAAAAGACTCTAAAATAAATCTCTAAAAGTAGTTTATATACTAGACTAGTAACCTATGGTTACAGAAAATGAGTAACTAAGTGCAAATAGTGCAGAAATCCACTTTCGGGGCCCACTTGGTGTGTGCTTGGGCTGAGCATTGAAGATTTTTTGTGCATAGGCTATTTTTGGAGTTAAACGCCAGCTTTAGTGCCAGTTTGGGCGTTTAACTCTAATTCTGGTGCCAGATTGGGCGTTTTACGCTAGAATTTTTAGGCTGACTTTGAACGCCAGTTTGGGCCATCAAATCTCGAAAAAAATATAGACTATTATATATTTCTGGAAAGCCCAGGATGTCTACTTTCCAACGCAATTAAGAGCGCCCTAATTGGGCTTCTGTAGCTCCAGAAAATCCACTTCGAGTATAAGATTTTTGCTCAGGTCCCTCAATTTTAGCCACAAAATACCTAAAATCACAGAAAAACACAAAAACTCATAGTAAAGTCCAGAAAATGTGATTTTTGAATAAAAACTAATAAAAATATTATAAAAAGTAACTAAAACATACTAAAAACTATGTAAAAAAACAATGCCAAAAAGGGTATAAATTATCCGCTCATCACGTGACCAGCGCATCAGGCAAGTGACGCGTATGCGTGGATGACGCGTACGCGTGACCAGGGATTTTTTGAGCGATGCGTATGCATGGGCGATGCGTACGCGTGACAGAGCGACACGTGCTGCAATTTACAGAAAATGCTTGGGGCGATTTCTGGGCTGCTTTGGACCCAGTTTCAGGCCCGAAAATACGTCTTAGAGGCTGCAGAATGGAGCTGGAAGGGGGAATCAATCATTCATACATTCATTCATACAACTTTAGGTTTTAGATGTAGTTTTCTAAAGAGAGAGGCTCTAGGTTTTAGGGTTTTTAGGTTTAGCTCTTCTCAATTTCAGACTTCTACTTTGCTTTAATTTGGTTTTCTGCTACTTTCATTTGTTCTAGTACCTTAGTTATCTTCTTTTGTTGATTCCCCTTTTCCACCATTTTTATGTTTATAAGCTTTTGTTACATTTGATTCTATTAATACGATTTATGTTTTCCATGTTTATTGTTACTCTCTTTTATTGTTAGTTATTGATGCTTGCAATTGGTTGTTTAGATTTAATATTCCTTGTTAATTTTATCATGTTTTTATGTTATGCCTTCCAAGTATTTGATAAAATGCTTGGTTGGATTTTAAATTAGATTTTTATGTTCTTAACTTGGATTGATCAATTAGAGACTATTGAGTTATCAGAATTCTTTTGTTGACTGGTGATTGAGACTTGCTAGTTGACCTAGGTTTCACTAAATCTAGTCTTTGATTAGGACTTGTGAACTTAAGTTGATTTTTGCTCACTTGACTTTCCTTCATTGTTAGAGGTTAGCTAAGTGAAAGCAAAAGGCAATTACCATCACAATTGATGATGATAATGAGGATAGGAATTCTAATTCTCAATCCTTGTTAGGACTTTTCTTAGTTGTTATTTTATTTCCTTGTTATTTATATTACTTGTCTCTTATTACGAAACCCAAAAATATTCTTTTCCATAACCAATAGTAAAAACACTTTCCTGCAATTCCTTGAGAGACAACCCGAGGTTTAAATACTTTAGTTTATTTTTATTGGGTTTGCTTTAGTGACAAACAAATTAAATGTTGATTGAGGTTTAATTTTTGGTTTAGAACTATACTTGCAATGCGATAATTTTTGTGAAAATCTTTACCGACATTTTTGTGAAGCGTACATGAATTAAGTGTGGGGAACTTGAATTGGGGAATGCATGTTGAGGAAATTGGGTATTGTATATTCTTATGTGAAAATGTGAATATAGTTGGGCACTTATTCATGCATCTAACATTTTAATCATATACATCCTTTATGCATATAAAAAAAAAAGAGCAATAAAAAGGGGACAAAATGTCCCAAGTGAAATAATTAAATTAATGCATATGATTGGTATTCAAAAGACATTAAGATGCATGAATTTGTGATAAATAAAAATATTCAATGGGTAACAGGTTTTTGCATTGTAATGACTTGGAATATCTTAGGTTAGGTGAGAAGTTTAAGTTAATTAAGGATTCAGATTTTAGTCCACTTAACCAAATACATTCCAACCTTGACCCTAGCCCCATTACAACCCTTGAAAAGACCTCTTGATATGTGTATTTGTGCATTAAATTATGTTGATTGGTAGAAGAAAGGCAAGCCTTAGAAAGCAAGATTAGTAGAAAACCGAGAGAATCAACCCTTAAACACTTGAGTGATTAGAGTGTATACACTTCCAGTGAGGGTTCGATGCTCGATTCTGTGTTCCCGGATTTCATAAGCTTTCTTCTTACAAGTTTACCTGTACCTTATTGTGTGATTTGAATTAGTAGGATCCGGTTTATGTTTGTCTTGGAGAATTTGTTTACTTTTAACCAAGTAGGTAGAAACATTTAGCATGTAGTTGCATCCCTATAGATAAATTGCATTGCATAAGTCTCACTTTTTCCCCTTCATCCTTTTGGTCTCCTTGAGCTTAGCATGAGGACATGCTAATGTTTAAGTTTGGGGAGATTTGATGCACCACTATTTTATGATATATTTTGAACTGAATTGAGTGATTTTGTGTCAACTAATCTCACATTCACTCATGTAAATTGCATGTTTTTCATTTCCTTCCTAATTTTGTGTTATGATTGAAAACTTGCTCCTAGGCCTTCAAATTGTTAAATTTTAATTCTCCTTTATTACCATTCGATGCCGTGATGTGTTTGTCAAGTATTTTCAGGTTTACAGGGCATGAATATATGGCTTAAAGGATGAAAAGGAAGCATGTTAAAGTGGAAGGAAAACAAGAAACTAAGGAACTGAGCAGCGAGGATCAACGCGCACGCATGGTTGATGTGTGCGCGTGAATTGGCACATCTTACAGTGACGCGTGTGCGTGAATTGACGCGTACACGTGACGAGCACAGAAGTCCAGCGACGCGTACGCGTGATAGAACGTCATGTGCTGCACTTGGCAGGACTCGCTGGGGGCGATTTCTGGGTTGTTTTGGACCTAGTCTCAGGCCTAAAAATGCAGACTAGAGGCAGGGGTATAGCAGAGACTGAGGACACACTTCACTTTTACTTTCACTTTAGTTTTTGTTCAGTTTTTGAATTCTAGGGAGAGAAAACACTATTTCTCCTAGGGTTCTTAGATTTCTTAGTTTTGCTTTGGATTGGATATTGAGAGAGATGCTACTACTTTCGATTGAAGTCGTCATCTCTATAGTTTGCTCTTCTAATAACTCAATTACTCTTTTCTATTCAGTTGCCCTGTGTTCATATTTGGATATTGTTATTTTTGAACTCTATTAATGCAATGAATTATTTTTATATTTAATTCTATTACTTGTTTAATTTCTTTAATTAATTATCAATGCCAAATTTGATTTTATTAATTTATTTTAATTACCATGTCTCCTATCTACTCCTTTGATATGTCTGTGAAAATGGCATTCATGTTAATGGAGTAGAGCTCCCAACTTGGCTTAGGAGTTGATTAATTGGAAACCCTTGAGTTGTAATACTCAAGTGTAATATGTAATTGAGAATTGCTACTAACTCAATTTTCACTGACTCTAGTCCTTCCCTGGGAAGTGGCTAGGACTTGTAAACCAGAGTTAGTACTACCCACTTGACCTTCCTTTGAAACTGCAAGGGAATAACTGAGTGGAAGCAATAACCCTTTACTATTGCACTTGGAGAAAGACAACAAGGATAGAAATTCCAATTATCTCTCCTAACCAAGATTTCTCATCAAATATATAACATCTCTTGCTATTGTTTGCTGCTTTAATTTCTCGCTATTCATTTTTTTCCGTTCTTTACCTCAAAAAAATTACTCAGAAAATTCCTAACCAATAAATTGCATCTTGTGTCAACTCTTTGGGAAACGACCTGGGAATTCTACTCCCAGTTATTTAATTTTAATTGTGACACAAATTAAATTGATAGTGGGAATTTTGTCGGTTAAGACTGTACTGACAACGCTGTTTTTATTAGAAATTCTTAACTGACATTTTTCCGCCCATCAACTGGCTTTTTCAATCTGCCCTCCTTTTCCTGCATTTTTGGGCAGTAATGGATTTTTCTGCTTTTTTTTCTTTTCTTTCGCCATTTTTCTTTCTTTTTCGCATGCATATTTGATTTTTTTTTTGCAACATGCTTTTTCCTTTTCTTTTTGCTGTTTTTTCTTACTTCAAGAATCAATTTTCAAATTTTTCAAATTATCAATAATATTTTTCCTTTTTTCTTATTCTTTCAAGAGCCAACATTCTAAAATTTCAACTTCAAATATGCACTATTTATTTCATACATTCAGAAAACAAAAGCAAATGACACCATATCAACATAATTAAACTAATCATATTTTAAACTTGAAATTCATGTATCTCTCAATTCTTTTCAATAAATTTTTTTTATTTAAGCAACGTGAGGGATATATGGGACATTTTACAACTTTAAGACATCAACGCAAATGATCATGCAACTAGAACTAGAGAACAGATAAATAAATAGATAGAAAACAGAAAAATAACAAGAAAGAGGTAAAAGAGAACGAATCCACCTGAATGATGGTGGCCAGTGCTCCTTGGTGCACAAAATTTGAAATCACAGTTCTTCACAAATTCGCACAACTAACCAGCAAGTGCACTGGGTCGTCCAAGTAATACCTTACGTGAGTAAGGGTCGATCCCACAGAGATTGTTGGCTTGAAGCAATCTATGATTATCTTGTAACTCTTAGTCAGAAAAACAATAAAATAGTTCACTTATCAAATTTGATTGCAAGGAATAAAAGGGCAGAAAACAAATTATACTTGTATGCAATGATGGAGAATATGTTGGAGTTTTGGAGATGCTTTATCTTCTGAAATTCTGCTTTCCTCTGTTTCTGATTCACGCATGCATGTCCTCCTATGGCAAGCTATGTGTTGGTGGATCACCGTTTTCAATGGCTACCATCCATCCTTCCAGTGAAAAGGGTCCAGGTGCACTGTCACCGCACGGCTAATCATCTGCAGGTTCTCAATCGTACCGGAATAGGATTTACTATCCTTTTGCGTCTGTCACTACGCCCAGCACTCGCGAGTTTGAAGCTCGTCACAGTCATTCAATCCCTGAATCCTACTCAGAATACCACAGACAAGGTTTAGACTTTCCAAATTCTCTTGAATGCTGCCATCAATCTAGCTTATACCACGAAGATTCTGATTAAGAGATCTAAGAGATATTCATTCATTCTACAGTGGAACGTAAGTGGTTGTCAGGCACGCGTTCGTGGAGGAATGATGATGATTGTCACGTTCATCACATTCATATTGAAGTGCGAATGGATATCTTAGATAGGAACACGCAAGTTTGAATGAAAAACAGAAATACTTACATTAGTTCATCGAGACATAGCAGAGCTCCTCACACCCAACAATGGAGTTTAGAGACTCATGCCGTCAAAAGGTACAAAGTTTAGATCTAAAATGTCATGAGATACAAAATAAATCTCTAAAAGTTGTTTAAATACTAAACTAGTAACCTAGGTTTACAGAAAATGAGTAAACTATGATAGATGGTGCAGAAATCCATTTCTGGGGCCCACTTGGTGTGTGCTGGGGCTGAGACTTAAGCTTCTCACGTGCATGGGCTGTTTTGGGCGTTCAACGCCAGGTTGTAACCTGTTTCTAGCGTTGAACTCCAACTTGTAACTTGTTTCTGGCGCTGGACGCCAGACTGCAACATGGAACTGGCGTTGAACGCCAGTTTACGTCGTCTATCCTTGAGCAAAGTATGGACTATTATATATTTCTGGAAAGCCCTGGATGTCTACTTTCTAACGCAATTGGAAGCGCGCCATTTGGACTGCTGTAGCTCCAGAAATTATATTCCGAGTGCAGAGAAGTCAGAATCCAACAGCATCAGCAGTCCTTTTTCAGCCTGAATCAGATTTTTGCTCAGCTCCCTCAATTTCAGCCAGAAAATACCTGAAATTACAGAAAAATACACAAACTCATAGTAAAGTCCAGAAATATGAATTTTGCCTAGAAACTAATGAAAATAAACTAAAAACTAACTAAAACATACTAAAAACTATATGAAATTAACCCCAAAAAGCGTATAAAATATCCGCTCATCACAACTCCAAACGTAAACTGTTGCTTGTCCCCAAGCAACTAGATAAATAAAATAGACTACTAATAAGTCAAGAAACAATAATATCTCAGAGTTTTTGAGTGAAGCTCAGATTCTAATTAGATGAGCGGGACTAGTAGCTTTTTGCTTCCGAATAGTTTTGGCATCTCACTTTATCCATTGAAGCTCAGAGTGATTGGCATCTATAGGAACTTAGAAAGCAGATAGTGTTATTGATTCTCCTATTTCAGTATGATGATTCTTGAACACAGCTACTTTATGAGTCTTGGCCGTGGCCCTAAGCACTTTGTTTTCCAGTATTACCACCGGATACATAAATGCCACAGACACATAATTGGGTGAACCTTTTCCGATTGTGACTCAGCTTTGCTAAAGTCCCCAATTAGAGGTGTCCAGGGTTCTTAAGCACACTCTTCTTTTTGCATTGGACCTTGACTTTAACCGCTCAGTCTCAATTTTTCACTTGACACCTTCACGCCACAAGCACATGGTTAGGGACAGCTTGGTTTAGCCGCTTAGGCCAGGATTTTATTCCTTTAGGCCCTCCTATCCACTGATGCTCAAAGCCTTGGGATCCTTTTGATTTACCCTTGCCTTTTGGTTTTAAGGGTTATTGGCTTTTTGCTCTTGCCTCTTGGTTTTAAGAGGTTTGGCTTTTTCTGCTTGCTTTTTCTTTTTCTTTCTCTCTCTATATATATATATTTTTCTGTAAGCTTTTGTATTCACTGCTTTTTCTTGCTTCAAGAATTATTTTTATGATTTTTCAGAATATCAATAACATGTCTCATGTTCATCATTCTTTCAAGAGCCAACATATTTAACAGTCTTAAACATCAAATTCAAAAGACATATGCATTGTTCAAGCATTCATTCAGAAGACAGAAAGCATTGCCACCACATGCAAATAATTAGAATTTTTCTTATTAAAAACTCGAAAAATATTGCCTCTTATTCTAAAGAAATTCTTCTATTTTATTCATGTTTAATGATGATGATAAAATTAAATTATAGCTTAATTGGAGATAAAATCAAAAATATAGATACTAATTATTACTATATGACTCCTAAGGTAAAACTAAAATAAAAACAGTTATCACAGAGTTAAGGCTAAGATTGGAATTTAACAACCTTTGTTCTGGGAAGTGGATGTTCCTCTAATCTGCGGGGTGCTTAGTCCTTCAAGAGATAATTTCTGGCGCTTCAATTCCCTTAAATCACGCCCTTGCTCCTCCTGTTCTTTAAGCAAATAGCAAAGAATGCTACTTTGTTCCTTCTGTTCTTTCTTTATTTGTTCCATAGCTTCTTGAATCTTGGTAATAGATGTTTCAAGATACTCCCAGTATTCAGATTGAGGGATTTCTGGGAGAATTTCCCGTGTTCTCTTCTTGATGGGGTCATCATGTGCTTGTTGTTTTTCCATTGATGCTTTGGTGATTGGCCGCTCAACTGAGATATACTCAGTTATTCCCATCCTTACTCCAGCGTCCTTACAGAGCATAAAAATCAAGCTTGGATAAACCAACCTGGCATCTTTGGAATTTTTGTTTGCAATTTTGTAAAATTCAGTTGAAATCAGTTGATGAACTTCCACTTCTTTTCCCATCATGACGCAATGGATCATCACTGCTCTTCTAATAGTGACTTCAGAACGGTTGCTAGTGGGCAGCAGAGAATGCCCAATGAAGTCCAGCCATCCTCTGGCGACTGGTTTGAGATCTTCTCTTTTGAGTTGATTTGGGACACCCTTCGTGCTGGTGGTCCACCTGGCTCCAGGGATACATATATCCTCTAGAATCTTATCCAGGCCCTTGTTTATTCTCATCATTCTCCTATTGAAGGAGTCTAGATCATCTTTCAGCTGAGGTAGCTTTAAGATCTCCCTGATCTTGTCAGGGTGGGTATGAATAATCTTTCCTCTGACCAAGGTCCGATAGTCATAGAGAGCAGATCCAGATAGTCTTTGCTTGTCTGTTTGCCACATATTAGCATAGAACTCCTGGACCATATTCCTTCCCACTTTCGTTTCAGGATTAGCTAGGATCTCCCAGTTCCTGATTCGAATTTGCTCCTGGATCTCCGAATATTCGTCTTCTTTCAGATCGAATCTAACTTCCGGGATCACTGATCTTAGACCCATTATTTTGTAATAATGGTCTGAATGTTCTTTAGTTAAGAACTTCCCTTGATTCTAAAGTGGTTTTGGAACACTCTCTTTCTTGCCTCTTGGAGTGGGTTGTTTTCCTTTAGGAGCCATGATCTTAGTGGGTATGGTTTAGTGATCACGGATAAACACACCAAACTTAGAGGTTTGCTTGTCCTCAAGCAAAAGAAAAGAAAGGAGAGGGATAGAAGGAGAGCTAGTGTAGGATGGTGGATGAGAGGAAAGAGGCCGAATGGGTTTTTAAAAGGGAGGGGGGTTTTCGAAAATAGGGAGAAAGATAAGATAGAAGATATGATTTTAAAAAAAATAAGTATGATAAGAAAAGATATAATTTAAAATTGAAAAGATATGAAAGATATTTGATAAAGATAAAATTGGATTTTTGAAAAAGATAATATGGAGATTTGAAAAAGATATTGATTAGTTGACAAGATTTTTGAATGAAAAGAGATAGATTTGTTTTGAAAATTTTGAAAAAGAGTTGAATTGGATTGAAAAAAAGGATTTGTGCTTATGGATTAAGATACATTTAATATTTTTAAAGAAGGGTTTTTAGAAATTAGGGATTTTAGAAATCAGGGTTTGTAACATGTTTATGCAAGAAATCATGAATTGAAACATGAGAATTAAGATTAAAATGAAAAATATGAAGAAAAAACGAATTTACCTCCTCCCCACTATCCTGGCGTTTGAACGCCTAAACGCAGCATGTTTTGGGCGTTCAACGCCCAACTGCTGCTTCTCCTGGGCGTTCAACGCCCAGCTGTTGCTTCTTTCTAGCGTTGAACGCCAGGAACTCCTTTGTCACTGGGCGTTTTTCTAAACGCCCAGGACGCTGTAAATCTGGCGTTAAACGCCCAGAAGGAGCTTCTTTCTGGCATTCAACGCCCAGAAGATGCTTCTTTCTAGCGTTTAACGCCCATATGGCTATCCTTACTGGCGTTCAATGCCCAGTGGATGCTTCTTTTGGGCGTTGAACGCCTAAAACAGACTTTTACTGGCGTTTTCTTGCCAGTGAGCTCTTTTTCTCTGTTTTGTGTGCAGAATCCTTCTGTAACCCTGTAAACTTATACAATTGACTCTTTACCTTAGTATCAATGAACTTTATATAAACAAATAAAATCAAGAATAGGGCAAAATGCTTAGAGGAAGTGATGCCCCATGGCTGGGTTGCCTCCCAGCAAGCGCTTCTTTATTGTCTTTAGCTGGACCTTGCTGAGCTTTTAATTTAGCTTCAGTCTTGAGCACTCTTGCTCAATATTGCCTTCAAGATAGTGCTTGATTCTCTGTCCATTAACAATGAAATTCTTATCAGAATCAATATCTTGAAGTTCCACATAACCATATGGTGATACACTTGTAATCACATATGGTCCCTTCCACCGGGATTTCAGTTTCCCGGGGAATAGCCTGAGTCTAGAGTTAAACAACAGAACCTTCTGTCCTGGTTCAAAGATTCTAGATGACATCTTTCTGTCATGCCACTTTTTTTATTTCTCTTTATAAAGCTTGGCATTTTTGAAAGCAGTGAATCTGAATTCCTCTAGCTCATTTAGCTGAAGCAATCTTTTTTCTCCAGCTAATTTTGCATCAAAGTTCAGGAATCTGGTTGCCCAGTAGGCTTTATGTTCTAGTTCCACGGGCAGGTGACATGCCTTACCATATACAAGTTGGTATGGAGAGGTGCCTATAGGAGTCTTGAATGCTGTTCTGTATGCCCACAGAGCATCATCCAAGCTTCTTGCCCAATCCTTTCTACTGGTATTTACAGTTCGTTCTAGAATTCTTTTTAGCTCTCTGTTAGAGACTTCAGCTTGCCCATTAGTTTGTGGATGATATGGAGTTGCCACCTTGTGGCGAATCCCATACCGGAACATGGCAGAGTAAAGCTGTTTGTTGCAGAAGTGAGTGCCCCCATCACTGATTAGTACTCTAGGGACCCCAAACCTGCTGAAGATATATTTCTGGAGGAACTTCAGTACTGTTTTAGTATCATTGGTGCGTGTGGCAACGGCCTCTACCCATTTTGATACGTAGTCAACTGCCACCAGAATATAAGTGTTTGAGTATGATGGTAGGAAAGGTCCCATGAAGTCAATTCCCCATACGTCAAATAACTCAATCTCCAAGATTCCTTGTTGAGGCATGGCGTAACCATGAGGCAGATTACCATCTCTTTGGCAACTGTCACAGTTACGTACAAACTCTCGGGAATCTCTATAGAGTGTGGGCCAATAGAAGCCACATTGGAGGACCTTGGTGGCTGTTCGCTCACCTCCGAAATGGCCTCCATATTGTGATCCATGGCAATGCCATAGGATCCTTTGTGCTTCTTCTCTAGGCACACACCTACGGATTATTCCGTCTGCACATCTCTTGAAGAGATAGGGTTCGTCCCACAAGTAGTACTTTGCATCAGTGATTAATTTTTTCTTTTGTTGCCTGTTGTACTCTTTGGGTATGAACCTTGTAGCTTTATAGTTTGCAATGTCTGCAAACCATGGTGTTTCCTGAATGGCAAATAATTACTCATCCGAAAAAGTCTCAGAGATCTCAAGAGAGGGTTGGGATGTCCCTTCTACTGGCTCTATCCAGGACAGATGATCAGCCACTTGGTTCTCTATCCCTTTTCTGTCTCTTATTTCTATATCAAACTCTTGCAGAAGCAACACCCATCTGATGAGCCTAGGTTTTGAATCCTGTTTTGTGAGTAGATATTTAAGAGCAGCATGGTCAGTATACACAATCACTTTTGATCCTACTAAGTATGATCTGAACTTGTCAATGGCATAAACCACTGCAAGCAATTCTTTTTCTGTGGTTGTGTAATTTTTCTGGGCGTCATTTAAAACGCGGCTAGCATAATAAATGACATGCAGAAGCTTGTCATGCCTCTGTCCCAATACTGTACCAATGGCGTGATCACTAGCATCACACATTAGCTCAAATGGTAATGTCCAGTCTGGTGCAGAAATAACTGGTGTTGTGACCAGCTTGGCTTTCAGCATTTCAAACGCCTGCAGACACTCTGTGTCAAACACGAATGGCGTGTCAGCAGCTAGCAGATTGCTCAGAGGTTTTGTGATTTTTGAAAAATCCTTTATAAACCTCCTATAGAATCCTGCATGCCCCAGAAAGCTTCTGATTGCCTTAACATTGGCAGGTGGTGGTAATTTTTCAATTACCTCTATTTTTGCTTGATCCACCTCTATTCCCTTGTTTGAAATTTTATGCCCAAGGAGAATCCCTTTAGTAACCATAAAGTGACATTTTTCCCAGTTTAAAACTAGGTTGGTCTCTTGGCATCTTTTCAGAACTAGTTTCAGGTGATCAAGACAGGAGCTGAATGAGTCTCCATATACTGAGAAGTCATCCATGAAGACTTCCAGAAATTTTTCCACCATATCAGAGAAAATAGAGAGCATGCATCTCTGGAAGGTTGCAGGCGCATTACACAGCCCAAACGGCATCCTTCTATAAGCAAACACTCCAGATGGATATGTGAATGCTGTTTTCTCTTGATCCTGGGGATATACTGCAATCTGGTTATAGCCTGAGTAGCCATCCAAAAAGCAGTAATAATCATGACCTGCCAGTCTTTCTAGCATCTGGTCTATGAATGGTAAAGGAAAATGATCCTTTCTGGTGGCTGTATTGAGCCTTCTGTAGTCAATACACATGCGCCACCCTGTAACTGTTCTTGTAGGAACCAGTTCATTCTTTTCATTATGAACCACTGTCATGCCTCCCTTTTTGGGGACAACTTGAACAGGGCTCACCCAAGGGCTATCAGAAATAGGATAAATAATCCCATCCTCCAGTAATTTGGTGACCTCTTTCTGCACCACTTCCTTCATGGCTGGATTTAGCCGCCTCTGTGGTTGAACCACTGGTTTAGCATTATCCTCTAATAAGATTTTGTGCATGCATCTAGCTGGGCTTATGCCCTTAAGGTCACCTATGGACCACCCAAGAGCTGTCTTGTGTGTCCTTAGCACTTGAATCAATGCTTCCTCTTCCTGTGGATTTAAAGCAGAGCTTATGATCACTGGAAAAGTGTCACCTTCTCCCAGAAATGCATATTTCAGGGATGGTGGTAATGGTTTGAGCTCGGGTTTAGGAGGTTTTTTCTCTTCCAGAGGAAATTTTAGAGGCTCTTTCATTTCCTCTGAATCCTCCAAATCAGTCTGAACATCTTTAAAGATGTCTTCCAACTCTGATTCGAGACTCTCAGCCATGTTGATCTCTTCTACCAAAGAGTCAATAAGATCAATTTTCATGCAGTCTTTTGATGTGTCTGGATGCTGCATGGCTTTGACAGCATTCAACTTAAACTCATCCTCATTGACTCTCAGGGTTATTTCCCCCTGTTGGACATCAATGAGAGTTCGTCCAGTTGCTAGGAAGGGTCTTCCTAGAATGAGAGTAGCACTCTTGTGCTCCTCCATTTTCAGCACTACAAAGTCAGTGGGAAAGGCGAATGGCCCAACTCTGACAATCATGTCTTCAATCATGCCTGATGGGTATTTAATGGAGCCATCAGCAAGTTGGAGACATATCCGGGTTGGTTTAACTTCTTCAGTTAAACCAAGCTTTCTGATAGTGGATGCAGGTATTAGGTTGATGCTTGCCCCAAGATCACATAAAGCTGTCTTGGTGCAATTACCTTCTAATGTGCATGGTATCAAAAAACTCCCAGGGTCTTTAAGCTTTTCAGGAAAGCTTTTCAGAATGACTGCACTGCATTCTTCAGTGAGGAGAACTCTTTCAGTTTCTCTCCAATCCTTCTTATGACTCAAGATCTCTTTCATGAACTTGGCATAAGAAGGTATTTGCTCAAGTGCCTCTGCAAATGGAATCTTTATTTCAAGAGCCCTGAGATAATCTGCAAAGCGAGCAAATTGCTTATCCTGCTCCTCTTGGTGGAGTTTTTGAGGATAAGGTATCTTGGCTTTATATTCCTCAACCTTAGTTGCTGTAGGTTTATTTCCTACAGAAGTGGTTGAAGAAGCCTTTTTAGATGGGTTGTCATCAGCACTTGTGTGTCTGATCCCTCACTGGCAATTAAGTGCCAGAGTTAGAAGCTGGAGTGACGTTAAATGCCAGCTCCTCATCTGTTCCTGGCGTCTGAACGCCAGAACTGTGCTTCTTTTGGGTATTCAACGCCAGATCCTTGCTTGTTTCTGGCGTTGAACGCTAGTCCTGAGCATGGTCTGGGCGTTCAGCGCCAGCCTTCCACCCAATTTTTGGCGTTTTAGTGCCAGAATTATTTTTCCCTGGGCTCTTACTGTCCTTAGGTGGATTTTGGGTAGTTTTCTCATTTCTTGGCTTCTTGCTGCCTTGAGGTGGGGTATTTACTGTCTTCCCACTTCTTAATTGAACTGTTTGGCATTCTTCTGTTATTTGTTTTGACAGCTGCTGCTTTGTTTGCTTCAATTGTTCTTCTATATTTATATTAGCCATCCTTGTCTCTTGTAGTCTATCCTTGAATTCGGCTAACTGCTTTGTTAGAAAGTCCAATTGTTGATTGAATTCAGCAGCTTGTTTTACAAGACTGAGTTCAGCAGTTACTGTTTTAACCTCTTCTTTTATGGAAGGGTCACTGCTTAGGTACAGATGCTGATTTCTGGCAACTGTATCAATGAGCTCTTGAGCTTCTTCAATTGTCTTTCTCATGTGGATAGATCCACCAGCTGAGTAATCTAGAGACATCTGAGCTCTTTCTGCAAGCCCATAGTAGAAGATGTCTAACTGAACCCACTCTGAAAATATTTCAGAGGGGCATTTTCGTAGCATCTCTCTGTATCTCTCCCAGGCATCATAAAGAGATTCATTATCTCCTTGTTTAAAGCCTTGGATGTCCAGCCTTAGCTGTGTCATCCGTTTTGGAGGAAAGTATTGATTCAGGAATTTTTCTGTCAGCTGTTTCCATGTCCTTATGCTGGCCTTAGGTTGGTTATTTAACCACCTCTTAGCTTGGTCTTTTACAGCAAATGGAAACAGTAATAATCTGTAGACATCCTGATCTACTTCCTTATCATGTACTGTGTCAGCAATCTGTAAAAACTGTGCCAGAAACTCTGTAGGTTCTTCCTGTGGAAGACCGGAATACTGGCAACTTTGCTGCACCATGATAATGAGCTGAGGATTCAACTCAAAGCTACTGACTCCAATGGAGGGTATGCAGATACTGCTCCCATATGAAGCAGTAGAGGGGTTAGCATATGACCCCAGAGTCCTCCTGGACTGTTCATTTCCGCTTAGGTCCATGATGGAGAAAGGGAGATGATGTAAAATAGAAGAAAAATATTTTTATTTATTTATTTCGAAAACAAAATAAATTAAAATAAATAAAAATGGGTGAAGATTTTCAAAAAAAATGAGGAGAGAGAGAGTGGTTAGGAAATTTTGAAAAGGATATGATGATTTTTGAAAAAGGTTTTAAATTTTGAAATAAAAATCTGAATTTTAAAGGTAAATTTCGAAAATTTGCTTTAAAATAGAGAGAGAAGATACTTTTTGAATTTAAAGAGGAGAGAGAAAAACAATAAGATAGCACAAGATTTAAAATTTTTTTAGATCTAATGCTCCTTGTTTTCAAAAATTTTGGAGGGAAAACACCAAGGAACACCAAACTTAAAAATTTTAAGATCAAGACACAAGGAAAACTCAAGAACACTTTGAAGACTCACAAGAGCACAAGAACATGAAGAAAGAACATCAAACTTAAAATTTTTAGAAAACCAAACTAAAATTTTCAAAAAACAAAGAAAAATCAACAAGAAAACACCAAACTTAAAGTTTGGCACAAGATTTATTCAAAGAAAAATTATTTTTGAAAAAGATTTTGAAAATAGGATAGCCAATTACTAAGAACATAAGCACCACGCTCTAGCTAATTGAGCTATAAATTTAAAGTGTTTTAACAAGGTATAAATAATAAAAGACTCTAAACCAAAAAGAAAAGTTTTTCCTAATCTAAGCAACAAAATAAACCGTCAGTTGTCCAAACTCAAACAATCCCCGGCAACGGCGCCAAAAACTTGGTGCACGAAATTGGAAATCACAGTTCTTCACAAATTCACACAACTAACCAGCAAGTGCACTGGGTCGTCCAAGTAATACCTTACGTGAGTAAGGGTCGATCCCACGGAGATTGTTGGCTTGAAGCAATCTATGGTTATCTTGTAACTCTTAGTCAGGAAAACAATAAAATAATTCACTTATCAAATTTGATTGCAAGGAATAAAAGGGCAGAACACAAATTATACTTGTATGCAATGATGGAGGATATGTTGGAGTTTTGGAGATGCTTTGTCTTCTGAAATTCTGCTTTCCTCTGTTTCTGATTCACGCACGCATGTCCTCCTATGGCAAGCTATGTGTTGGTGGATCACCGTTGTCAATGGCTACCATCCATCCTTCCAGTGAAAAGGGTCCAGGTGCGTTGTCACCGCACAACTAATCATCTGCAGGTTCTCAATCGTACCGAAATAGGATTTACTATCCTTTTGCGTCTGTCACTACGCCCAGCACTCGCGAGTTTGAAGCTCGTCACAGTCATTCAATCCCTGAATCCTACTCGGAATACCACAGACAAGGTTTAGACTTTCCGGATTCTCTTGAATGCTGCCATCAATCTAACTTATACCACGAAGATTCCGATTAAGAGATCTAAGAGATATTCATTCATTCTACAGTGGAACGTAAGTGGTTGTCAGGCACGCGTTCGTGGAGGAATGATGATGATTGTCACGTTCATTACATTCATATTGAAGTGCGAATGGATATCTTAGATAGGAACACGCATGTTTGAATGGAAAACAGAAATACTTGCATTAGTTCATCGAGACACAGCAGAGCTCCTCACCCCCAACAATGGAGTTTAGAGACTCATGCCGTCAAAAGGTACAAAGTTTAGATCTAAAATGTCATGAGATACAAAATAAATCTCTAAAAATTGTTTAAATACTAAACTAGTAACCTAGGTTTACAGAAAATGAGTAAACTATGATAGATGGTGCAGAAATCCACTTCTGGGGCCCACTTGGTGTGTGCTGGGGCTGAGACTTAAGCTTCTCACGTGCATGGGCTGTTTTGGGCGTTCAACGCCAGGTTGTAACCTGTTTTTGGCGTTGAACTCCAACTTGTAACTTGTTTCTGGCGCTGGACGCCAGACTGCAACATGAAACTGGCGTTGAACGCCAGTTTACGTCATCTATCCTTGAGTAAAGTATGGACTATTATATATTTCTGGAAAGCCCTGGATGTCTAATTTCCAACGCAATTGGAAACGCGCCATTTGGACTCCTGTAGCTCCAGAAATTCCATTTCGAGTGCAGAGAGGTCAGAATCCAACAACATCAGCAGTCCTTTTTCAGCCTGAATCAGATTTTTGCTCAGCTCCCTCAATTTCAGCTAGAAAATACCTGAAATTACAGAAAAACACACAAACTCATAGTAAAGTCCAGAAATATGAATTTTTCCTAGAAACTAATGAAAATAAACTAAAAACTAACTAAAACATTCTAAAAACTATATGAAATTAACCCCAAAAAGTGTATAAAATATCCGCTCATCACTCCTCCTTGAGGATCCTATGTAGTGCTTGATCTCTTCTATGTCATTCCTTTGTCTTTGTTGAGGCGGCTGCACAGGCTCATGTGCCTGCTCTCTAGTTTGCTCCATCCTCTTCTTCTATACTTAAGAGTGGTAGAAGTCATGAACCAGAGCTTTTGAAAAACCAAACTTAAGAGTTTTGCTCGCCCTCGAGCAAATATGATCAATGGGAAGGAAGAAAGTGGGGTAGGTGGAGCTTCTGTAGGACCTCTTGGTCCTGAGAGGCTAGGGAATTCCAGATTCTCTGCTTCTCTGCACTGGTGTTTGAATGACTAGGGGCTGCTCCGTGGCTGGCGTGCAACGCCAGTAATGCTCCCCTCTTGGGGCGTTGAACGCCCAGTGAGGGCTTCCTCACTGGCGTTTCAACTTTGACACTCTTTTCGGAGTGTTCTGTTTTCACTGTTGTGAAATTTTGTCTCTTGACTGATACACATGATCATGACTTTGACAACTAAAAGGAAAAACAAAATGAAAGAAATTAAATATAGTTGAGTAAGGTTGGGTTGCCTCCCAACAAGTTCTTCTTTAGTGTCCTTAGCTGGACTTCACTGTACTTAATTTAGTAACAGTTTTGAGCCTCCTGGCTCTATATCTCCTTGAAGTTCTATGTGTCCATAAGGTGATACTCTTGTGATCACATACGGTCCCTTCCAGTGGGATTTGAGTTTCCCAGGGAATAATCTTAGCCTTGAGTTGAAGAGCAAAACTTTCTGCCCTGGTTCAAAGACTCTAGAAGCTATCTTCCTGTCATGCCACCTCTTTGCCTTTTCCTTATAGATCTTTGCATTCTCAAATTCATCTTATTGGAATTCAACCAACTTATTTAGCTGGAGCAGCCATTTTTCTCCTGCTGCTTTAGCATCGAGGTTGAGGAATCTAGTGGCCCAATAGGCCTTGTGTTCTAGTTCCACTGGCAAATGAAAAGACTTCTCATATACTAACTGATATGGTGCAGTCCTAATGGGGGGTTTTGAAAGCTGTTCTGTATGCCCACAAAGCATCATCAAGCTTTCTAACCCAATCCTTTCTAGAGGCACTTACTGTCCTCTCTAGGATTCACTTTAGTTCTCTATTTGAGACTTAAGCTTGTCCATTGGTTTGGGGATGATACGGTGTTGCTACTTTATGACAAACTCCGTAACGGCTTAAGACAGAATCCAGCTGTCTGTTGCAGAAATGAGTTTCTCCATCACTGATTAGTGTCCTAGGGACACCAAATATGCTAAAGATGTTCTTTTGGAGGAACTTCATTACTACTTTGGTGTCATTGGTGGGTGTTGCTATTGCTTCAACCCATTTAGACACATAATCTACTGCCACAAGGACGTAAGTGTTTGAGTATGAAGGCGGGAATGGTCCCATGGAAATCTATGCCCCATACGTCAAATAACTCAATATCTAGGATTCCTTGTTGAGGCATGCTGTGACCATGAGGAAGATTTCCAGCCCTCTAGCAACTATCACAGTTACGGACAAACTCTCTAGAATCTTTGAAGAGAGTAGGCCAATAAAAGCCACTTTGGAGTACCTTAGTGGCTGTCCACTCACCTCCAAAGTGTCCTCCATAGTTAGAGCCATGGCAATGCCATAGAATTCTCTGTGCCTATTCTTCAGACATACAGCATCGGATTATTCCATCCGAGCATCTCTATTTTTCATCATGCATGAGTTTCTAGGCTTGCTGCCTGGTAAACTCCTTGGGAATGAACCGTATAGCCTTATAGTTTGCAATGTCTGCAAACCAAGGTGCTGTCCGGATGGCATAGAGTTGCTCATTTGGAAAGGATTCGGATATGTCAGTGGAGGAAGAAGAAGTCCCTGCTACTGGCTCAATCCGGGACAAGTGATCAACCAGCTGATTTTCTGTCCCTTTTCTGTCTCTAATTTCTATATCAAACTCTTGCAGGAGTAATACACTAATACCCATCTTATAAGTCTAGGTTTAGACTCCTGCTTAGTGAGTATATACTTTAGAGCAGCATGGTTGATGACAAGTCATCTTATGCTAGCTTTTCAAGCATTTTTCACTTGTTTCATTAGGTTTTATGTACTTTCTTGTACTATAAGTAAGTGATTTGGAATAGATTTACATGGTTATGTTAAATCAATCAACCATCATTTAATTGACACAAAATCATAAGATTCATCCTGGAATTAGTTGATCTTATGATTGATGCAGAGATCTTGTGAATTTGGTGATGCTTTGTTTAGTTGGTTTGATTACTTGTAGGTGAAGAAATGATAAAGAAAAGAAAGAACCAGGAAAGCGTGCTCAACCAAAGTGTGTCCGTGGCAATAAAAGCATGGCACTCAAAGGAACCAAGCATAGCGCTCACTAATTGAGCGGAGCGTTCACAAATTGAATGCTAGTGATAAGGGTTCGAAGAGCAAAGCGCTCAAGCATAGCGCTCAACGTTCCAACGGAGCGCTCAACAAAACAAGGGTAGCGCTCAATTGGAGAGAGCACTACGTTAACTCTTTCAACGTTTTCGGGCTTCACAAAAGAAAAAAACAAGG
Organism: Arachis hypogaea; assembly: GCF_003086295.3. Taxonomy (NCBI): domain Eukaryota; kingdom Viridiplantae; phylum Streptophyta; class Magnoliopsida; order Fabales; family Fabaceae; genus Arachis; species Arachis hypogaea. The sequence continues at coordinate 102,950,802 of NC_092055.1, forward strand.
CGCAACATTCAAAAGGAAACGGCCAGGGCTCGAAAGAGGGAACCATGCGCATAAGAAGGGCGCTACGTTGGAACTCCCAACTGAGCGCTATGTGCAAAAGGAAATTGGCTCAAATGGGACAGCCATGGTTCAAAGATGGAAACCCATATACAAGCAAAGTAGCGCTACGTTGCTTAACCTCACTGAGCGCTATGTATGAGGCTTGGCACAAGGAAAATAGAAGGCATGGTAGCGCTACGTTTCCTTACAAAACTAAGCACTTCACTGGAGGTGGCCCTTGGTCCAACTTCAATAAAAAGCCATCTTGGATCCACTTCTTTACTAATTTGAAAAGCCCACTGCAAGTCCTAAAAAATCAAAAATAGAAAAGTGTATAAATATATAGGAGTTAATTTGATTTGTAAAGGATCTTTTTGCTCATTTTAGTTTTACTTTAGCTCATTTTTCAGTTTTCACTTTTAATTTTCAAATGTTTTGAATTTGGGATTTGGGAATTGAGATCTGTGTTTTTCTTTCGGCATTTCTATTTCTTCTGCAACTTCATCTATCTGTTCTTGGAATTTGAATTGAGATTGAAGAGCTTCATTGATTCTAAGTTTTAGGATCATCTTTTACCTCTCTTCTCAATTGTTCTAAGAATTGGATCTGAATTTAGCTTTCTATTTTCATTCTCTGCAACTTCTACTTTTCTGTCTTGGGTTTTTGGATTGAGATTGGGGAATTCTATTGAATTTAGATCGAAGTCTCTTTACTGGTTTTCAATTTCATTTCTTCTACATTTTCTTTTCTGTTTGATCAAGGGAGTAATTGAGATCTAGATCTGCTTCTTGATCTCATTGCTCCTCTCAGATCTTAAATTTCTTTCTAGATTTCACAATTAAGCTAAGTTTTCGTTCTGTTTTGCTTCTTCAAGCAATTTTCCATTTCTGTTTAGATCTTCTGCAACTCATTTCATCTTCTACTTATCTGAATGATTACATTTTGCATTTTCTTGTTAAATCCTGAATCCCAGCTTCCAAATTCCTTTAATCTTCAAGCAATTTAAGTTTCTCAGCAATTTAGATTCAGTAATTTAGTTTCTTGCACTTTAAGCTTCAGCTATTTACATTTCTTGAAATCTAAGTTTTAGTCATTTACATTACTTGCACTTTAAGTTTCAGTTCTTTTACTTTCTTGCACTTTAAGTTTCATGCAATTTACTCTCCTGCACTTTATTCTTCTGCTAAATTTACTTTCTACACCTGTATTTACTTGAAATTTAGCTCCTGTCAATCAAAAATCATTCAAATCATCAACTGTTTGCTTAACTAAATTCATCACCTAACTAAAATTGCTCAATCCATCAGTCCCTGTGGGATCGACCTCACTCTTGTGAGTAATTACTACTTGATGCGACTCGGTTCACTTGCCAGTGAGTTTTTGTGTTGGAATCCGATTTCCACCCATCAATAGTCAGTTGATAAACCCCATTTGGAGGGTTTATCTTATATTGAATTTAGAGAGGTTTTGTCAACTTTTCTCCCGTTTATTCACTAAAATAGCATGGTTTTATAACTTCTCCTTTAATTGTGCTTAAGAGTGAAAACATGCTTTTGAGGTCTTGAAATAGCTAAATTTAATTCACCTTGATTCCATTATATGCCTTGATAGGTTTTTTAAGTGATTTCAGGTTTAGGAGGAAAAGATTGGATCAAGGGAATGAAGGAAAAGCATGTAGAAATGGAGAACTCATGAAAAAATGAAGGAATCGCAAAAGCTATCAATCCGACCTATTCGCACTTAATCAACAATAACTTGAGCTACAGTGGTCCAAATGATGCGGTTCTAGTTGCGTTGGAAAGCTAACATCTGGGGCTTCGAAATGATATAAGATTTGCCATAGTTGCATCGCACATAGGGGTGCGCACGTGCACAGTACGTGTACGCGCCGATGGTTGCACATGATTCACTTAATGCAACTCGTGGCCAGCAAATTCTAAGGCATTTTGGGCCCAATCTAACTTATTTCTGATGCTATTTAACCCAAGGATTAAAGAGAGATAAAGAATCTAGTTATTTAGTGAGTTTTATTTTTGTTTTATAATGCTTTAGTTAGTTTCTAGAGAGAGAAGCTCTCTCTTCTCTCTAGAATTAGGAGTAGGTTAGATCTAGATTAGAATTTCTTAGATATAGGTTAATTTCATGCTTAGATTTACTTTTCCTTTATCAATTCTTGTTCCTCTTCTTCTTCTCTCTCTAGTTTTGTATTTCAATTCTTGTGAATCTCTACTTTTATGTTGATGCATTTTTGTTTCTTCTATTTTTATTTTAATGCAATTTATGATTCATGTTCCTTTATTGTTCAGTTGATTTGTTGTTGTTTAATTCCTTGCAATTGAGTAGTGTAGATTTACTTTCCTTGCAATTTTACTATGCTTTCCTTTTATTGGCTTCCAAGTACTTGATAAAATGCTTGGTTGAATTTTAGAGTAGAATTTTATGCTCTTGGCTTGGGAAGGTAACTTAGAAACTCTTGAGTTACTAATGTCCAAGTGATTGACGATTGGGAGCCATTAACTCTAGATCTCACTAATTGAATTGGTGGAGAACTAGGACTTATGGACTTGGATTGACATAGCTCATTTGACTTTCCTTTACTACTAGTTAGAGGATGACTTAATGGGGTTGATCCTTGCCAATTCTCATGTTGTGGTTAGTGATTAGGATAGAGATCCTTGACCACCAAACCTTGCCAAGACCTTTTTAGCTATTAGTTTATTTCATTGCCATTTACATTTCATGTTTCTTATCCCAAAAACCCCAAAACATACCTCATAACCAATAATAAGACACTTTATCGCAATTCCTAGGGAGAACGACCCGAGGTTTAAATACTTCGGTTTATAGATTTTAGGGGTTTGTACTTGTGACAAATAATCTTTTGTATGAAAGGATTATTGTTTGGTTTAGAAACTATACTTGCAACGAGACTTCATTTATGAATTTCTAAACCGTCAAGAATTCCGTTCATCATCAGTATAAATAATTACCTTAGATCCTACTAGGTAGGATATGAACTTGTCAATGGCATAAACCACTGTAAGTAGCTTCTTTTCTTTAGTAGTGTAGTTTTCTGCGCATTATTTAATACGCAACTAGCGTAATAAATGACATCCAGAAGCTTGTCATGACTCTGCTCTAGTACTGCGCCAATTGCATGATCACTTGCATCACACATTAGCTCAAATGGCAAGTCCCAATTGGGTGCAGAGATGATAGGAGCAGTGACAAGCTTAGGTTTCAGAGTTTTAAATGCATGCAGGCACTCTTGGTCAAAGACGAATGGAACATCAGTGGCCAAGAGATTACACAGGGGTTTGGTGATTTTAGAAAATCCTTTATGAACCGCTTGTAAAATCCTGCATGTCCTACGAAACTTCTTATTGGCTTGACATTAGTAGGTGGGGGAAAGCGTTCTATCACTTCCACTTTATCTTGATCCACTTCTATCCCCTTATTTAAGATCTGATGCCCAAGACAATGCCATTAATTACCATGAAATGACATTTCTCCCAGTTTAGAACTAGGTTTGTTTCTTGGCATCTTTTTAGGACCAGGGTTAGATGATCAAGACAGGAGTCAAATGAGTCTCTATAAACAGAGAAGTTATCCATGAATACTTCAAGGAATTTCTCTACCATATTAGAGAAGATGGATAACGTGCATCTCTGAAAGGTGGCAGGCGCATTGCACAGGTTAAATGGCATTCGTCTATAGGCAAACACGCCAGATGCACATGTGAATGCTGTCTTCTCTTGATCCTGTGGATCCACTGCTATTTGATTGTACCCGGAATATCCATCCAGGAAACAATAAAAAGCATGAACTGATAGTCTTTCTAGCATTTGGTCAATGAAGGGTAAAGGAAAGTGATCTTTCCTGGTGGCGTCATTGAGCCTTCTGTAGTCAATGCACATGCACCACCCTATAACTGTCCTTTTTGGGATCAGCTCATTCTTTTCATTATGAACCACTGTCATCCCTCTCTTCTTAGGGACAACGTAGATAGGGCTCAGCCAGGGGCTGTCAGAAATGGGATAAATAATCCCAGCTTCATAGAGCTTAGTGACTTCCTTCTGCACTACTTCCTTCATAGCTGGATTTAAACGCCTCTGTGGTTGTACCCCTGGTTTGGCATTATCCTCCAAAAGGATTTTATGCATGCATCGGGTAGGACTAGTGCCCTTAAGGTCACTTATAGTCCACCCAAGGCAGTCCTATATGCTTTGAGCACTTTAATGAGTGCTTATTCTTCCTGTGACTCTAAAGTAGAGCTTATGATCACAGGATAGGTATCACCTTTTCCCAAAAATGCTCAGGGAGGAGGGTAATGGCTTAAGCTCAAGCTTAGGAGGCTTTTCCTTTTCCTTAGAGGTTTCCAGAGGTTTCTCTGAATCAGGCTGAGTATCATCAAAGATGTTATCTAGCCCTTCCTTGAGGCTTTCGACCTTGTTGACCTCTTCCACCAGGGAATCAATGAGGTCAATGCCCATACATTCCTCAGGAATGTATGGGTGCTGCATAGCTTTGACAGTATTTAGGACAAACTTTTCCTCATTGACTCTTAGGGTTACTTCTCCTTTTTCAACATCAATGAGGGTCCGTCCTATAACTAGGAACGGTCTTCCTAGGATAAGGGATGCACTCTTGTACCCCTCCATGTCCATTACCATAAAGTCAGTGGGAAAGGCAAAAGGTCCAACCCTGACAATCATGTCTTCAACTACTCCCGATGGGATTTTAATAGAACCATCAGCAAGTTGAAGGCACATGCTGGTTAGTTTGACTTCATCAATTAAACTAAGCTTCTTTATTAGTGAAGCAGGTATTAGGTTGATGCTTACTCCAAGGTCACATAGAGCTGTCCTTGTACAAGCATCACCTAGAGTGCATGGTATCATAAAGCTTCCAGGATCTTTAAGCTTCTCTGGTAAGCTGTTCTAAATGATTTATTGCACTGCATTCCTCAGTGAGGAGGACTGTTTGTGTCTCTCTCCAATCCTTCTTATGACTTAGAATGTCCTTCATGAACTTTGCATAAGAAGGTATCTATTCAAGAGCCTCTGCAAAAGGGATCTTTATCTCTAATGTTCTGAGATATTCCGCAAAGTGGGTAAACTATTTACCCCTGTCCTCTTGACAGAGTTTCTGAGGAAATGGCATCTTAGCCTTATAATCATCAACCTTGGTTGATGAAGGCTGAATGCCTTTTATGCTGGAATGGGGGTTACTAGCTTGCTTAGGAGGGTTGTTATCAGTGAATGGCTGACCTTCCTTGCTTGGGCATTCAACACCCATACTGCTGGCCCCCTGGGCATTTGAACGCCTAGCCTCTGCCCTTTCCTGGCGTTCAATGCCAAGAGGGATACCTTTTTGGGCGTTTGAACGCCTAGTCTCTACCCTTTCTTGGCGTTCAACACTAAGAGGGATACCTCTCTGGGCATTTAAATGCTCAGAGTTATCTTGTGCAGAGACCTGGTTATCCTCTATGGGCTTTTCGTTTTTATAATACTGAGGTTGGGTGCTTAAGGTTTTCCCACTCCTCAGTTGGATAGCCTGGCATTCATCCGTTATCTGCTTAGATAACTGCTGCCTTGTTTGACTTAACTGTGCTTTTATATTTCTGTTAGAAGCCTAAGTTTCTTACAGAGCCTCTTGTAGTTCCAGCATTTGCTAGGCAAGGGCTTGCAGTTGCTGAGTCAATGGACCATCCTACTCTGGAGGGTTAGGTTCAGCAACTACCTCCTTAACCTCTCCTTTTATAGAGGTCTCAGGAGATGAGTACAGATGCTGATTAGTGGCAACGATCTCAATAAGCTCTCGAGCCTCTCCAATGGTCTTTCTCATGTGTATGGAACCACCAGCAGAGTGGTCCAAGGGCATTCTAGCCATGTCTAAAAGCCCATAGTAAAAGATGCCTAACTGTACCCAATCTGAAAACATTTCAGTGGGACATTTTTTTAGCATCCTCTTATACCTCTCGCAGGCATCATAAAGGGATTCACTATCTCCTTGTTTGAAACCTTAGATGTCTAGTCTCATCTGGTTCATCTTTCTTGGGGAAAAGTATTGGTTTAAAAACTTGTCCACTAACTGTTTCTAAGTTTTTAAACTAGCTTTAGGCTGGTTATCCAACCACCTTTTTGCTTGGTCCTTTACTACAAAAGGAAAAAGCAGTAACCTGTAGACATCTTGGTCTACTCCCTCACTGCGTACTATGTCAGCAATCTTTAAGAAGTCTACTGGGAATTCTATAGGTTCTTTCTAAGGAAGCCCAGAATACTGGCAGTTCTGCTGTACTAGAGTAATAAGATGAGTGTTCACTTCAAAGCTACTAGCTCTTATGTGATGTATGCTGATACTTCTTTCATAGAAGTCAGCAGTGGGATTAGTAAAAGATTCTAGAGTTCTCTTGAACTCTTCATTCCCACTTGAGTTCATGATTAAGAGAAGTAGAAGATGAAGAAAGAAGAAGATAGAAGGAGTAGAGGAAGAGATAGAGGTAGAGAAGATAAATAATAATATTTTTTTATTTTTATTTTATTTAATTAAACCTAAATTAAAATTAATTAATTAAAAAGAATTTAATTCGAAAAAAGGAAGAGAGAGAAGAAGAAAGAAATTTTCAAAAACTAGAGAGAGAAGAATTAGTTAGGTAGTTTTGAAAAAGAGGAGAGAGAAGATATGAAATTAATTTAAAAGAGATTTGAATTTAAAATTTGAAATTTGAAAAAATTAAAATTTGAAATTTGAAATTTGAAATTTGAATTTTAAATTTTGAAAAAGATTTAAAATTTGGAAAGATTTAATTTTGAAAATTGAATTTTGAAATTTTAATTTTAAATTTTTGAATTTTGAAAGTTAAAATTTTAAATTTGAAATAAGATAAGATAAGAATTTTGAAAAAGATAAGATTTTTAATTCTGAAAAGATTTTATTTTTGAAAACTTGACAACTAAAATATGATAAGATAAAAATTTAAAAACAAAAATCTGAATTTTAAAGAAAATTTTGAAAATTAAGTTAAAAGTTGGTTAGAAAAGATATTTTTTTATTTTTGAAATTAATGAGGAAAGAGAAAAACAAGTAAAAGATACCAAACTTAAAATTTTTAGATCTAGTGTACCCAAATTTTAGAAAATTTGGAGGAAAAACACAATGGGACACCAAACTTAAAAATTTTAAGATCAAAACACATATAAAACACAAGAAAACTTTGAAAACTAATAAGAACACGAAGAACAAGACTCAAAGAAATTTAAATAACACAAGAACACATAAAGAACACCAAACTTAAAATCTTTAGAAAACTAACAAGAAATTTTCGAAAATTAAAGAAAAACAACAAGAAAACACCAAACTTAAAAATTGAAACAAGGTTTAAACAAAGGAAAATTATTTTTGAAAAGTTTTTAGAAAGAAGGACTCAAAGGAACATAAATTTCCAAGAACATAAGCCAACGCTCTAACCAATTGAACTACAAATTAAATAAAGAAAATAAAAATATTTTTGAAAAAGGTTTTAATTTTTTTGAAAATTTGAAGAAGAAGAGAAAATAAAAACAAATGACTTTAATCAAAGTTATATTCTTGCAAAAATCAGAGACTCAACAAGAACATAAATTAACAAAGAAAAGAAAAATATTTTTGAAAAAGTTTTTAATGATTTTTGAAAATTAGAGAAGAAGAAAATCAAAATCAAAGACTTAACAAAAATAAAAATTACCTGATCTAGGGAGCAAGACAATCCATCAGTTTGTCCAAACTCAACAATCCCCGGTAACGACACCAAAAACTTGTTACACGAATCCCCACACCTTCGTACAGTTGTACCAGCAAGTGCACTAGGTTGTCCAAGTAATACATGAGCGAGTCAGGGTCGATCCCACGAGGATTGTGGCTTGAAGCAAGCTATGCTTGTCTTGCAGGTCTTAGTCAGGCAGAATCAGAAGGTTGATAAATAAATATTTATGGGATTATTTGAAATAAGGATAGGAATTATATGTTGGGAATGGTAAATAATGGGAATAGAGTTGAGAGTTAGAGTTGCTTTGTCTTTCTGAATTAACTCTGGTACTACTGCTTCCTTTGCTTGTGAGTAATTTCTTCAATGGCAGGTTGTATGTGATTGACACTGGTTTGAGTAGCTACCAATACTCCTCCAGATCTGAACCCCAGATTTAGTGCGGATCCATTCTGATTGAGGGTGAAGCTTATGCAGTTCATTCTTCTTGATGATCCTACTCAAAATGCCACAGACAAGGTCGAATCTTCTGAATCGGAGGAATGCTGCTCCTTTGGTTCTAGCCTTTACCACAGAGACCCTAATCTCCCCAACAAAGTCGTGTCTGAGAGACGTATATTCAAGCTGGCGGTTCATCATTGTCCGATAAAAGACGCACTCTGAACCCATGTAGAATGTGATAACCTTATGCCAGTTCAACACATTCATAGTGATGAAGAATGAATATACATCTTAGAATTAATCAAACACAGATCGAAGAGAAACAATAGTACTTTTATTAATTCATAGGACTCAGCAGGGCTCCTCCCCACAACCTAGGAGGTTTAGAAACTCATACTGAAAGTAAAATACAATGGTGAAAACGAAAATAGGGCTGAATAGTGTATGATGTCACCAAAAATCATGTAAAATACACTTTAAATACTAAACAGATGACTAATAAGGGTAAAACAGTCTATTTAGTTCTAAAATCCACTTCTGAGGCCCACTTGGTGAGTGTTTGGGCTGAGCCTTGATGAGATCCACGTGCTATGAGGTTCCTTGGGTGTGGAACGCCATCTAGGGGGTCCTCTCTGAGCCTTTGGACGTTGGCCTCTGCTCTTTGGGCGTTGGACGCCTGGAAGGGGGCAGGAAACTGGCGTTGGACGCTAGTTTTGGGCCTTCTAATCCGAAGCACAGTATAGACTATTATATATTGCTGGAAAGCTCTAAAAGTCATATTTCCATAGTCATTGAGAGCGCTCCATTCGGACTTCTGTAGCTCCAGAAAAGCTCTTCCAAATGCAGGCAGGTCAGATTTGGACAGCATCTGCAGTGCTTTCTCTGTCTCTGAATTAGACTTCTACCCCAGCTTCTCAGTTTCAGCTAGAAAATACTTGAAATTGCCCAAAACCACAAAAACTCATAGTAGAATCCAACAATGTGAATTTAACACTAAAACCTATAAAAACTACTAAAAACTATATGAAAGTGATGCCAAAAAGCATATAAAATATCCGGTCATCAACCATCCAACACAACATTCAAGTGGATAAAACTCTTATCTCTAATATTTACTTTCCCACTTGAATATGGTTTGATTGAAATGGATGGTCAACTTAGAGCTCTTGGTGGATTTAAGAGCAAGAGAGAATTGGTTAGTGGGTGGAAATGCCAATCAAGGTTCTTTATGGTTGGAAACTCAAAGTCTAAGTGCAATGGTTAGTATAGTTCTCAATTAAAGGGGTCTAGGAAGATGCTTTAGTGTTTATTCAAGAATTCAGATCACTTGCCACCCAAATAGAATTGTCTTGATCAACTTGAAGATAGGTGTAGAAACAAGATTTGGGATCCGGGTATATATGAGGATCAATTTTGGGAGCCCTTAGCTTGTGTAGAACTTCATCAAAGCTTGATGCCATTGATTTTCAAATTTGGAGCTTACTTGAAGTCCAAGCATTGGTGGAAGTTTCAAGATGATTTCAAGCATAAGCCACCTTGACAAGGAGCCTCTCAATTGTCCAACTTAAGGACATAAACTAAAAGTGGTAGGTGGGAGACACCCCACCATGGTAAACTCTTTCCATTATCTTGTACATATAATCAATGGATGAATTGAGTTGCCATTATAGGTAGTTTTTATTATTTGCTATACCCTTGTACATATTGCCTTGATTGATAGGTTTCATGTTAAATTCAGGTTTTGCTTGAAGTGCAAGTTTTGGTTGTTTTGTCTTTGAAAATTTTTCAAAAACTAAAAAGATTTTTGTTAAATTTTAATTTTGGTTACTTTAGAATGTTTATAAGCTAGAAGAGTGCCTTGTTTTTGTTTTATGCTTTAAAATATAATAAAATAAAAAGTGCGCGCCACGAGTAAGCATGGCCGACGCGCATGCGTCGTATGCGATGATGGGACTTCTGGTACAAAAACCAGAGAGTTGCGCTGGAGTGGTGCTGCCTTTGTGGGAATAGCACAATTTTAGCCCCACGCGTATGCGTGGGTGACGCGTACACGTCACCAGTCTTTTCTGCGATCCACGCGTACGCGTGGTCGACACTTACGCGTCGCATCCCCCTTCTGCTTTTCGCGCGCACGCATTGCCTATGCACGCGCGTCGCCTCCGCACACTATCTCTCCCCTGTTTTTGTCCCTTTCTTCTTCTTTCTTTCTTTTTCTTCTCTCTTCCCTTCTTCCATTTCTTTTCTTCCCTTTCTTCTCTTCTCTTCTATTCTCACCTTTCTCATCATTTTTTTCTTTCTTCTTTTTATTTCTTCTTCTCCCTCTTTTTACATTTTCACTTCTCATTTTTCTTATATTTCATTTTCTTTTGTTTATTGCATTTGCATACTTCCATTCATTGCATTTTAATTTTGTTTGTATAACTTATTCTTATTTTCTTTTCTAATTTTCTTATTTTTATATTGGTGTTGAATCTTTCTACCCAATTGTTGAGACTTTCTTGGTTAGTTTTGGTGCTTCTTGACTTGTTTGATATTGATGGGTGATGAAACTTTTATGTCAATGCTTAACCTTTGATGATTCTTGCATCCTTTTTGCATTGATATGAACTTGCATGTCTTTCATGACACACTCTTTCTTGTTTGAACTTGATGCTCAACATGCTCTTCATACCATTTACTTATGCTTTGACGTTACTCTTGCATCAAGAATTAGTTGATATGCCTTAGTTTATATTGCTCTCTCATTTACATGTGTAGCTACCATGTAGTTGAAAACCCTACTCTTATTTGGAATTAGCCCCCGCCTATGTTCTATTTGCTTTGATATCTCTATCGTAGGCTTAATTTTCTTTCTTTTCTCTCCTTTTAGGTTGGCCACCAAGATGGGAATGGAAAAGATTTCAAATGGGGCAACAAGCAAGTTCATCCACACAATCTTTTGAAGGAGCTCAACAGTTGTAGCAACCCACCTACCTTGCTCTTCTTTGCATGCACTGAGGATGGTGCAAATTTCTAAGTGTGGGGAGGTTGTCTGGTGCACGAATTTGTATATGTCAATGTCAATATTACTATTTCTTACAAATTCGCACAACTAACCAGCAAGTGCACTGGGTTGTCCAAGTAATACCTTACGTGAGTAAGGGTCGAATCCCACAGAGATTGTTGGCTTGAAGCAATCTATGGTTATCTTGTAACTCTTAGTCAGGATATCAATTATATTTATCAGTTTGAATTGCGAAAAATAAGAGAGCATGAAATAGATACTTGTTATGCAGTAATGGAGAACATGTTGGAGTTTTGGAGATGCTTTCTCTTCTGAATCTCTGCTTTTCCCCTGTCTTCTTCTTCACGCACGCAAGGTTCCTCCTATGGCAAGCTGTGTGTTGGTGGATCACCATTGTCAATGGCTACCATCCGTCCTCTCAGTGAAAATGGTCCAGGTGCGCTGTCACCGCACGGCTAATTATCTGTCGGTTCTCACTCATGCTGGAATAGGATCCATTGATCCTTTTGCGTCTGTCACTACGCCCAACCCTTGTGAGTTTGAAGCTCATCACAGTCATTCAATCCCTGAATCCTACTCGGAATACCACAGACAAGGTTTAGACTTTCCGGATTCTCAAGAATGCTGCCAATGGATTCTAGCTTATACCACGAAGATTCTGATTAAGGAATCCAAGAGATACTCATTCAATTGAATGTAGAACGGATGTGGTTGTCAGGCACGCGTTCATAGGTTGAGGATGGTGATGAGTGTCATGGATCATCACATCCATCATATTGAAGTGCGAATGAACATCTTAGATAGAAACAAGCGTGTTTGAATGGAAAACAGAAGTAATTGCATTAATTCATTGAGACATAGTTGAGCTCCTCACCCCCAACAATGGAGTTTAGAGACTCGTGCCGTCAAAGAGTACAAAGTTCAGATCTAAAACGTCATGAGTTACAAAATAAGTCTCTAAAAGTTGTTTAAATACTAAACTAGTAACCTAGGTTTACAGAAAATGAGTAAACTAAGATGGGTAGTGCAAAAATCCACTTCTGGGGCCCACTTGGTGTATGCTGGGGCTGAGACTTAAGCTTCTCACGTGCCTGGGCTGTTTCTGGAGTTGAACGCCAGGTTGTAACCTGTTTCTGGCGTTGAACTCCAACTTGTAACTTGTTTCTGGCGCTGAACACCAGACTGCAACATGGAACTGGCGTTGAATGCCAGTTTACATCGTCTATCCTTGAGAAAAGTATAGACTATTATATATTGCTGGAAAGCCCTGGATGTCTACTTTCTAACCCAATTCGAAGCGCGCCAATTGGACTCCTGTAGCTCCAGAAAATTTATTCTGAGTGCAGAGAGGTCAGAATCCAACAGCATCAGCAGTCCTTTTTCAGCCTGAATCAGATTTTTGCTCAGCTCCGTCAATTTCAGCCAGAAAATACCTGAAATTATAGAAAAACACAAAAAATCATAGTAAAGTCCAGAAATATGATTTTTATTTAAAAACTAATAAAAATATAATAAAAAGTGACTAAAACATATTAAAAACTACCTAAAAACAATGCCAAAAAGCGTATAAATTATCCGCTCATCACAACACCAAACTTAAATTGTTGCTTGTCCCCAAGCAACTAAAAACACAGTAGGATAAAAAAAAAGAGAATATACAATGAATTCCAAAAACATCTATGAAGATCAGTCTTAGTTAGATGAGCGGGGCTATTAGCTTTTTGCTTCTGAACAGTTTTGGCATCTCACTTTATCCTTTGAAGTTCAGAATGATTGGTATCTATAGGAACTCAGAATTCAGATAGTGTTATTGATTCTCCTAGTTCAGTATGTTGATTCTTGAACACAGCTACTTTATGAGTCTTGGCCGTAGCCCTAAGCACTTTGTTTTCCAGTATTACCACCGAATACATACATGCCACAGACACATAACTGGGTGAACCTTTTCAGATTGTGACTCAGCTTTGCTAAAGTCCCCAATTAGAGGTGTCCAGGGTTCTTAAGCACACTCTGTTTTTGCTTTGGACTTCGACTTTAACCACTCAGTCTCAAGTTTTCACTTGACACCTTCACGCCACAAGCACATGGTTAGGGACAGCTTGGTTTAGCCGCTTAGGCCAGGATTTTATTCCTTTAGGCCCTCCTATCCACTGATGCTCAAAGCCTTGAATCCTTTTTATTACCCTTGCCTTTTGGTTTTAAGGGCTATTGGCTTTTTGCTCTTGCCTTTTGGTTTAAAGAGCTTTTGGCTTTTTTTGCTTGCTTTCTCTTTTTCTTGCTCCTTTTTTTTTCGCATTTTTTTTCTGCTAGCTTTTTTCTTCACTGTTTTTTCTTGCTTCAAGAATCATTTTTATGATTTTTCAGATTATCAAATAACATTTCTCCTTTTTCATCATTCTTTCAAGAGCCAACAATTTTAACATTCATAAACAACAAATTCAAAATACATATGCACTGTTCAAGCATTCATTCAAAAAACAAAAAGTATTGCCACCACATCAAAATAATTAAACTATTTTAAAATTCGAAATTCATGTACTTCTTTTTCTTTTTTAGAAAACAATTTTCATTTAAGAAAGGTGATGGATTCATAGGACATTCATATCTTTAAGACATAGACACTTAGATACTAGTGATCATATAGTAAAGACACAAACATAATTAAACATGAAGCATAGTAAACGAAAAACAAGAAAATAAGAACAAGGAGATTAAGGAATGGGTCCACCTTAATGAGGGTGGCATCTTCCTCTTCTTGAAGAACCAATGGTGCTCTTGATCTCCTCTATGTTTCTTCCTTGTCTTTGTTGCTCCTCCCTCATAGCTCTTTGATCTGCAGTCAAATGCTCTATCACTGAACTATGGACCCTTGAGATGAACCTCTCCATCTCTCATGACTCAGAGGTGGAAGCAACTGCCTTCCTTTTCCTCTTTCTAGAGGACTCTCCGGCCTAGGTGCCATAAATAGTTATGGAAAAACAAAAAGCAACACTTTTTTCCACACCAAACTTAAAAGGGTTGCTCGTCCTCGAGCACAAGAATGTAGAAGGGAGTAGAAGGAGAAGTGTGAATGGGTGGGTATGGAAGGGAAATGGTTTGAATTGGAATGGTGAGGTAGGTGGGGATTCTGTGGGATCCACAAATCCTGATGGGATCCTGTGGGGTCCACAGATCAAGTGGGGTCAAGGACTTAACATCCCTGCTCCAATTAGGCGTGTAAAACGTCCTTGCTGTGCAATCCTGGCGTTTAACGCCAGACTGCTGCATGTTTCTGGCGTTAAACGCCCAACTGTAGCTTGTTTCTGGCATTTAACGCTAGGCAGATGCTTGTTTCTGGCGTTAAACGCCAGACAGATGCTTGTTTCTGGCGTTTAAATGCCAGACTGCTCTCCTCCAGGGTGTGCTATTTTCAATGCTATTTTTCATTCTGTTTTTGATTCTTCAGTAGTTTTTGTGATTTCACATGATCATCAACCTAATAAATCATGAAATAAAAAAAAGAAAATAAAATAGATATGATTAAATAACATTGGGTTGCCTCCCAACAAGCGCTTCTTTAATGTCAATAGCTTGACAGTGAGCTCTCATGGAGCCTCACAGATAATTAGAGCAAGGTTAGAACCTCCCAACACCAAACTTAGAGTTTGAATGTGGGGGTTTTGTTTGACTTTGTATTGAGAGAAGCTTTTCATACTTCCTCTCCATGGTTACAGAAGGAGAACCTTGTGTCTTATAGTTTGCAATGTCTGCAAACCATAGAGCTTCCTGAATAGCAAACAATTGCTCATCCGAAAAGGTTTCAGAAATCTCAGTAAGAGGGAGGGATGCTCCTGCTACTAGTTCTATCCGGGACAGGTGATCAGCTACTTGATTCTCTGTCCCTTTTCTGTCTCTTATTTCTATATCAAACTCTTGCAGAAACAACATCCATCTTATAAGCCTGGGCTTTGAATCCTGCTTTGTGAGTAGATATTTAAGAGCAGCATGGTCAGTGTACACAATCACTTTTGATCCTACTAAGTATGATCTAAACTTGTCAATGGCATAAACCACTGCAAGCAGCTCTTTTTCTGTGGTTGTGTAATTTTTCTGGGCATCATTTAAAATGCGGCTAGCATAATGAATGACATGCAGAAGCTTGTTATGCCTCTGTCCCAGTACTACACTAATGACATGGTCACTAGCATCACACATTAGTTCAAATGGTAATGTCCAGTCTGGTGCAGAAATAACTGGTGCTGTGACCAGCTTATCTTTCAGAGTTTCAAACGCCTGCAGACACTCTGTGTCTAACATAAATGGCATGTCAGCAGCTAGCAGATTTCTCAGAGGTTTTGCAATTTTTGAAAAATCTTTTATAAACCTCCTATAGAATCCTGCATGCCCCAGAAAGCTTCTGATTGCCTTAACATTGGTGGGTGGTGGTAATTTTTTAATTACCTCTACCTTAGCTTGATCCACCTCTATTCCCTTGTTCGAAATTTTATGCCCAAGGACAATTCCTTTAGTCACCATAAAGTGACATTTTTCCCAATTTAGAACCAGGTTAGTCTCTTGGCATCTTTTCAGAACAAGTGCTAGATGGTTAAGACAGGAGCTAAATGAGTCTCCAAATACTGAAAAGTCATCCATGAAGACTTCCAGAAATTTCTCTACCATATCAGAGAAGATAGAGAGCATGCACCTCTGAAAGGTTTCAGGTGCATTGCACAGACCAAAAGGCATTCTTCTGTATGCAAATACTCCAGATGGACATGTAAATGCTGTTTTCTCTTGGTCTTGAGGATCTACTGCAATTTGGTTGTAACCTGAATAGCCATCCAAAAAGCAGTAGTATTCATGACCTGCTAGTCTTTCTAGCATCTTGTCTATGAATGGTAAAGGGAAGTGATCCTTCCTGGTGGCTGTATTGAGCCTTCTGTAGTCAATACACATACGCCACCCTGTAACTGTCCTTGTAGGAACCAGTTCATTTTTTTCATTATGAACCACAGTCATACCTCCCTTCTTAGGGACAACATGGACAGGACTCACCCAGGGGCTATCAGAAATAGGATAAATAATCCCAGCCTCTAGTAACTTAGTGACCTCTTTCTGCACCACTTCCTTCATGGCTGGATTTAGCCGCCTATGTGGCTGAACCACTGGCTTAGCATCATCCTCCAATAGGATCTTGTGCATGCATCTTACTGGGCTGATGCCCTTAAGGTCATTTATGGACCACCCAAGAGCTGTCTTGTGTGTCCTTAGCACTTGAAGTAGCGCTTCCTCTTCCAGGGGATTTAAAGCAGAGCTTATGATCACCGAAAAAATGTCACCTTCTCCCAAAAATGCATATTTCAGGGATGGTTGTAATGGTTTGAGCTCGAGTTTAGGAGGTTTTTCCTCTTCCTGAGGAAGCTTCAGAGGCTCTTTCAATTCCTCTGAATCCTCCAGATCAGGCTGAACATCTTTAAAAATGTCCTCTAGCTTTGATTCGAGACTCTCAGTCATATTGACCTCTTCCACTAGGGAGTCAATAATATCAATGCTCAGACAGTCGTTTGATGTGTCTGGATATTGCATAGCTTTGACAACATTCAACTTAAACTCATCCTCATTGACTCTTAGGGTTATCTCCCCTTTTTGGACGTCAATGAGGGTTCGTCCAGTTGCTAGGAATGGTCTTCCTAGAATGAGAGTTGCACTCTTGTGCTCCTCCATTTCTAGCACTACAAAGTCAGTAGGGAAGGCAAATGGCCCAACCTTGACAATCATGTCCTCAATTATGCCTGATGGGTATTTAATGGAGCCATCAGCAAGTTGAAGACAGATACGGGTTGGTTTGACCTCTTCAGTCAAGCCAAGCTTTCTGATGGTGGATGTAGGGATTAGGTTGATGCTTGCCCCAAGATCACATAAAGCTGTCTTGGTGCAATTACCCTCTAATATGCATGGTATCATAAAGCTCCCGGGATCTTTAAGCATTTCTGGGAAGCTTTTCAGAATGACTGCACTACATTCTTCAGTGAGGAGAACTCTTTCAGTTTCTCTCCAATCATTCTTATGACTCAAGATATCTTTCATGAACTTGGCATAATAGGGTATTTGCTCAAGTGCCTCTGCAAATAGAATCTTTATTTCAAGAGTCCTGAGATAGTCTGCAAAGCGAGCAAATTACTTATCCTGCTCCTTGATGAGCGGATAATTTATACGCTTTTTGGCATTGTTTTTAGTATGTTTTTAGTAGGATCTAGTTACTTTTAGGGATGTTTTCATTAGTTTTTATGTTAAATTTACATTTCTGGACTTTACTATGAGTTTGTGTGTTTTTCTGTGATTTCAGGTATTTTCTGGCTGAAATTGAGGGACTTGAGCAAAAATAAGATTCAGAGGTTGAAGAAGGACTGCTGATGCTGTTGGATTCTGACCTCCCTACACTCAAAGTGGATTTTCTGGAGCTACAGAACTCAAAATGGCGCGCTTTCAATTGCGTTGGAAAGTAGACATCCAGGGCTTTCCAGCAATATATAATAGTCCATACTTTGGCCGAGTTTAGAGGACGCAAAAGGGCGTTGAACGCCAGTTCTACGCTGCAGTCTGGAGTTAAACGCCAGAAACACGTTACAAGCCAGAGTTGAACGCCAGAAATACGTTACAAACTGGCGTTCAACTCCAAGAATGACCTCTTCACGTGTAACATTAAGGCTCAGCCCAAGCACACACCAAGTGGGCCCCGGAAGTGGATTTATGCATCAATTACTTATTTCTGTAAACCCTAGTAACTAGTTTATTATAAATAGGACTTTTTACTATTGTATTAGACATCTTTGGATGCCTAGTTCTTAGATCATGGGGGCTGGCCTCTCGGCCATGCCTGGACCTTCATCACTTATGTATTTTTTACGGTAGAGTTTCTGCACTCCATAGATTAAGGTGTGGAGCTCTGCTGTTCCTCATGATTTAATGCAAAGTACTACTGTTTCTCTATTCAATTCAACTTATTTCGCTTCTAAGATATTCATTCGCACTTCAACATGAATGTGATGAACGTGACAATCATCATCATTCCCTATGAACGCATGCCTGACAACCACTTCCGTTCTACCTTCGATTGAATGATTATTTCTTGGATCTCTTAATCAGAATCTTCGTGGTATAAGCTAGATTGATGGCAGGCATTCATGAGAATCTGGAAAGTCTAAACCTTGTCTGTGGTATTTCGAGTAGGATTCTGGGATTAAATGACTGTGATGAACTTCAAACTTGCGAGTGCTGGGCGTAGTGACAGACGCAAAAGGAGGGTGAATCCTATTCCAGTATGATCGAGAACCTCAGATGATTAGCCGTGTTGTGACAGAGCATTTGGACAATTTTCACAAGAGGATAGGATGCAGCCATTGACCATGGTGATGCCTCCAGATGATTAGCCATGCAGTGACAGCGCATCGGACCATTTTCCAGAGAGGATGAAAAGTAGCCATTGACAATGGTGATGTCCTTACATAAAGCCAGCCATGGAAAGGAGTAAGACTGATTGGATGAAGACAGCAGGAAAGCAGAAGTTCAGAGGGACGCAAGCATCTCTATACCTTTATCTGAAATTTGATGCCAAGGCATCTTAGGCTAGTTTCACTAGCATTTTTCTGTTAGTTTTAGTTGTTTTATGCATTTTCTTGAGCTTAAAGTAACCAAGAATGGTTAAATGAATAACAAAGCAATGAACCATCCAAACAGTATGATTTTGATGCAAATTCCATGAGTTTTTAGTTATATTACTTGAATGCTATGAATGGAAGATTTCTCATGAAATGTTGCAAGACTTTGATGCAGTTGTTTGGATGATTTCAGGGAAGAAGAGGCTAGGCAAGGAAGCAACAAAATCAATAAAGGAAGCTTGAATATCACATGTGGAGTTTAAGTTCCAGTTTAAGCTTAAACTGGAACTCAAACTACCAAGCCATATAATGCTGGGAACTATCAGTGGCGTTTAAGCTCCAGTTTAAGCTTAAACTGGAGCTTAAACGCCAAAATCATGAAAGCTGAGGAAAAGCTGAAAGTGGCGTTTAACCTCCAGTTTAACCTTAAACTGGAAGTTGAACGCCAGAAATGAGAAATGCACCAGGGAGCCATTTCCACGTTTAAGCTCCAGTTTAAGCTTAAACTGGAGCTTAAACGTGTTCGACCATTCTCCTCCAGGGTTGCTTTCTTCTTTTCCACGTTTAAGCTTCAGTTTAACCTTAAACTGAAGCTTAAACGTGTTCGACAATCCACACTCCAGACTTGCCTTCTTCCATTTCCACGTTTAAGCTTCAGTTTAACCTTAAACTGAAGCTTAAACGTGTTCGACAACTCCACACTCCAGACTTGCCTTCTTCCATTTCCACGTTTAAGCTTCAGTTTAACCTTAAACTGAAGCTTAAACGTGCTTGAATTATACCACCTCCAGGAGTGTCCAACGTTTAAGTTGCAGTTTAAGCTTAAACTGCAACTTAAACGCCACTAATTGAAAAGGTTTCTGGGCCAAAGATATTGCAGTTTAAGTTAGCATTTGAGCACAAACATTAACTTAAACGTACTCTGGTATGAAACCCAATTGAATATCATGGTTTATGGGATTGGGCCTGAAGAATTGATGAGTCTGGAATTTCAATTTGTTGAGTCATGTGTCATTACTTGATTATCACTAAGTTGGCTCAATGAATGTTACAGAATTGGATCAGCAGCCTCATCAGGATTATGGATCATAAACCCAAAGCAAAAGGAAATCAGGGAAAGGCCTCAAAGCCCAAGAAACACAACAGAAGCTCAATTTAGAAAGTGTATAAATAGGATAGAATTTAAGTTGGTTGGCACTCGGGGAATTTGGGGGATCACTTTTTCTAGTTTTCATACTTTTTGTAATTGAATTCAGAGCTATGACTCACTAAACCCCCTTTCATTGGGTTAGGGAGCTCTATTGTAATTCAATGAATCAATAATAGTTTTTATCTTATTCTTCAATCTTTTCTCTTGAATTTTGTTAGAAAGCTTCTCGATCTAATTCCATTGGTTAGTTGTCTTGGGAAAGAAACTATCCATAATTGGAATCCTTCGGAACCTTGGGAAAGGAATGGAGGATTCATGCTAGAGAAGCTTTCTCACAGTGAATTGGATTGGGGTTTGGATGGATATTGTGACATGTAATCCTACCAAATTGTGGTTCATGAAACTGTGTGGTATAATCAGTGATCGAGCATCATCTCTTCTTATGAACATTTAAACCAAGGGATTGGGAATTTGTTTGTTTTTAGAGAGAATTGGTGAGCCAAGGGATTGGGATCCAATCATATAAGATTGCCAAGCAAAATTCAATGAATGCATTGGTTGAGGAAGGGATAAAAAAAATGTTTGATTCGGAGATCTCAATATCTCCTGAAACCCAATGAATTCCCCATTTCTGATCTATCACTTCTCTTTACATTCTGCAATTAAATTCATGCAATCACCCCGATCCCTTTTTAATTTCAGCAATTTAGCTTCTCGCTCTTTAATTCATGCAATTTTACATTCCGCAATTCTCATCTAAATCTTGATTCTGCTCAACTAGAACACACTTCTAATCCGAATTGCTCACTCAACCAATCCTTGTGGGATTCGACCTCACTCTATTGTGAGTTTTTACTTGACGATAACCGGTGCACTTGCCGGAGGGTATTTTTGCCGATCGTGCAATTTCTTAAAATCGTAGCATCAAGTTTATGGCGCCGTTGCCGGGGATTGGTTTTCGATTGACAATTCTCAAATTGGAAGTTAACTAGATTGAGCATTTTTCTTGCTTTGTTAATTCAGTTCAAGTTACTTGTTGAATTTTAATTTCTGCACTCTGTTACATGTTTTCTTTCTTTATGCCTTTAAATTCAAGCAACTAACTCACTGACTCACTAACTATTTGAATTAATTCCTCAACTGCTCTAACCATACTCTTCCATTAACCAAGAGTATTTCACTTGTTTGTTGCCTGTGCTGTGTTCTTGTATGACAGGTAGGAGAGGAGAGACATCAACTCCTCATTATACCGAACCAGAGCGGACCCTTCATAAACTTAGAAGGGAAGCAAGAGGGAAGAGAGTACTGGGAGAAGAAGAATCTGAAGGAGAATCTGAGGACAATTTTGAGGAAGCTCTAGATCTCAACATGGATAGAGAAGTTCACAACCATGAGAGAGCTGATGGAAACAATGCCATTCCCGAGAGGAGGGTTCTTGGTTCATACATAAACCCAACCTCTGGGAATTGTGGTAGCAGCATTCAGAAACCACCCATTCAGGCCAACAATTTTGAACTCAAACCACAGCTAATATCACTTGTGGAGGATCATTGTTCATTTGGTGGGAATGCTAATGAAGATCCAAACCAACATCTCACAAAATTCTTGAGAATTTGCGACACTGTAAAGTCCAATGGAGTCCAGGAAGATACCTATAAACTGCTCTTGTTCCCATTTTCACTTAGGGACAAGGCAGCTAAGTGGCTGGAATCATTCCCAAGGGGGAGCCTAACAACCTGGGATGAGGTGGAAAGCAAGTTTCTGGCACGTTTCTACCCCCCACAAAAGGTCAATAGGCTTCGATCTGAGGTTCAGACTTTTAGACAACAAGATGGTGAAACTCTCTACGAGGCATGGGAGAGGTTCAAGGATTTGACAAGGAAATGCCCACCAGACATGTTCCATGACTGGGTGCAATTGCATATTTTCTATGATGGACTTTCTTATGAATCAAGGAAGGCTGTAGACCATTCATCAGGAGGTTCATTGAACAGGAAAAAGACTGTGGAAGAAGCCATTGAAGTGATTGAGACAGTGGCTGAGAATGAGTACTACTATGCTTCAGAGAGACACAACACTAAGGGAGTTATGGAGCTGAACCATGTTGATACAATCTTAGCCCAAAACAAGGTGTTTGCCAAGCAACTAGCAGAGCTCACCAGGAAATTAGAAACAAAGCAAGTGGCTGCAATACACACACAAGATCAAGAGGAAGTAAGCACTGAAGGAGGTGATTGGGAAGAGGCCAATTATGTAGGAAATCAACAAAGGCAACCATATGATCCACATTCCAACACTTACAACCCAGGCTGGAAAAACCACCCAAACTTTGGGTGGGGAAACCAGCAAAACCAACATAACAAGTCCACATACCAAAACTCCAACCAAAGATCATACCAAGCCACACAAAACACTTACTCCCAACCATCATATCATGGCCAAAATAATCAACCTACCCAACCTAATCCGAACCAACAATTTCAAGATCAATTAAACAGGATAGAAGGAATGCTGGCAAACATGGGTCAGGACATAAGTGAGTTGAAAAGCTTTAGGGATGATGTGAGATCTACCTTAAGGAACCATGGTGAAAAACTCAAGAGGATGGAGTCTCAAGTAGGAGAGCTATCTCAACAGGCCCCCAAGTCAACTGCAGTGTTCCCTAGTGACACAGAAAAGAATCCTAAAGGGGAACAAAAGGGAGTGAGATGGGAAGAATGCAAGGCCATCACCATATTGAAGGAAGTCTCAGAAGAAGAAGGAATCAGACCCTCAGAACAGGAGCCAGAAATCTTGAAGGAAGGTGTGGAAGAAGCTAAGCAGGAAAGTGAAACTGAGCAAGCCAAGGAACTGCAAAAAGGCATGCTGGAAACATACCAACCAAAAGCACCATTTCCTCAGAGGTTAGGAGGAGGTGAAAAAGGGAAAACCTATTCAAGGTTTTTAGAGACATTTAAGTCTCTCCATATCAATATTCCCTTTCTTGAGATTCTCCAGCAGATGCCTACACATATCAAGTATTTAAAGGAATTGCTGAGCAAGAAAAGAGTTTTGAAGGGAGGACAAACTGTAATAATGAACAAAGAATGCAGTGCCCTCATCAAGAAGGACATAGTCTCTAAGAAAACAGACCCAGGAAGTTTTCATATCCCCTGCATCATAGGGGAAACAAAAATTGACAGAGGATTCTGTGATCTAGGAGCTAGCATAAATGTGATGCCTCTGACTCTTATGAAGAGGCTACAACTGAATGAGGTGAGATCCACTGATGTAATCATACAACTGGCTGACAAAACTCAGAAGCAAGCTGAAGGGGTAGTTGAGAATGTGCTGGTGAAAGTGGGAAATTATTTCTTCCCCACAGACTTTGTCATTTTGGACATGGAGGAAAGCTACCTACACCCTATCATTCTGGGAAGGCCATTTCTAGCCACTGCTAGAGCGCTCATAGATGTAGAACAAGGAGAGCTAATTTTGAGAATACATGATGAACAGCTCATTTTCAATGTTTTCAAACCTGCATCTGAGCCTGAACCAGAACCTGAAAAGCCTAAGGATGATATTAGCCATCTGTGTTTGGAGGAAAGCAATCCAGCAGCTGAAACTATGAAACAGTCCTTGGAAGGCAAACAAGAATTGCAAGAGTTAAAGCCACAAGAATCAATAGAAACAGATCAGAAGGATCCTCCTGGCATAAGGGTCAATGAAGAAATCCTCAAGAGAAAGGGAAGAATTGTAAAGAAATTGCCAAGAGGGTGGAGAAACAAGAAAATTCCCACTGAAGGTTTCTCTCCGGGAGATAAAGTGATATCAAGTCATTATCTGCCAATCCCACCTGGCCTCAAAACCATTCCTTCCCATCTCCCTCAAGTGTTCACAATCAGGAAAGTTCTTTCTATGGAACATTTGGAAATCATGAAGGAATCAAATGGGGACGTTTTCATAGTGAGAGGAGAGGACATCAAGCACTACAATCCACCCTAACAAGGGGCAACCGTCAAGCTAGTGACGTTAAAGAAGCGCTTCATGGGAGGCAACCCATGTTTTAGTATCCTTACTCTTTATTGTTTTGCTTTGCATCTAATAAAGCATGGTTTCTTATGCATGAACTTGAATCCTCAGGACAACTGTTGAAAGAGTGCACTAAACATTGCATGTAAAATACAATTGGTCTCTAAGTTTGGTGTGCCTGAAGGCACCCCAAATTTTATTCAAATTGTATTCAATCTTTCATTTGCACAACCAAACATTAAGTTTGGTGTTCCTCTTTGAACACAGTTAATGAAAAGCAAGAAGTTCCTCTGGATTTAGAAATTCATGACAAGTATACCATTTGCATGTTTTAATACTTTGATTTCAATTACTTTAGGTAGTAAAATTGTTTAGGATCAAAGAGCCAAAGTGACTATGATATATTAGAATTATGCACATTCATTAAGGACAACCAACATGGATTTCATGTCATCAGGAGACATTACCAAACACTAAGTTTGGTGTCCAGTAATAAGTGTGCATAAATACAAGAGTCACGGCTATAAGCTCAGGAAGTCAATCATTGATTTACAATTCAAAAAAAAAAAAAAAGGAAGGAAAAAACATGTACAAGTACTATTCATTATTCACATGGACCGAAAAAAATGATATCAAAGTTGTTTGTTTGTGCAGGTACAAAAGGAAGGATAAGAATGGATGAAAAAGACAAAGGGGGAGGTACGGGTTTGGTCAAAAAGGGAGTTCACAAGTCTTTGAAACTAACACATGGGAAAAGGAAATTCTGCATGAAAAGATAGCTACACAAGATGGACCCAGCATTCCCAACTTTTGATGAGTATTTCAAGGGGAGGAAAGAAGGAGAAAAGAAAAAGGCAGTGATCCTTGAAGAAAGAGTGGAAGAAACAATGAAAAAAGCTGGATTCTGGACAAAGCTCATAAGAAAAGACAAAGGAAGTACAAGTGGTCAAAGAGAGACAAGAAGCAAGAAGAAACAGGACCCCAAGAGTCAAGAAGAACCAAGCAACAAATGAGAGGTGGTCTTGTTCCTTAATAATCAAATAATAGTTTGTGAAGTGTCTTTATGAGCTTTCTTTCATTTTAAGTCATTTAAGTTTTATGTGAAATTTCTAGTATGTTTGTCTGTTTACTGCCTTGAATAAAGTGAATGCCTAGATGTTTGGATAAAACTTCACCTTCTTAAACAAATGCTTGCCATGCTTGTTCTGTTTCCAAAAATAAAAGAAAAGTTTGAACAAAAGTAGCTTGGCTCAATTAGTGACAAATCAAGTAGAATTAAGTGGTGGTATGCATGCTTGATTGTTTAGTCAGATCACTGGAAATTGAGTGTAGAATTATCATTTTTTTGTAGAAGTTTGAATACTGTCTATGGATCTTGATGAATCAATGTCTTTGGCCATGAAAAAGAAAGAAAAAGAAGAAGAAAAAGCCACTGAAAAAGGGCAACCAAAAAGCAAAAAAAAAAAAAAAAAAAGAAAAAATTTTGAGAAAATAAGCTAGGCACCAATGGTTTGAACTTCTGAGACAAATGCCTGTGGTGTTTATGTATTAAGGATATGCTTGGATGAATAGGTTCTGAGGAGTGTTTCAACACTTGGTAACTTGGGTTAACTAACCCGGGATTATCAACCAAAAGTCCATTATCAAGAGCAACCTAAATACAAAACATTTAGTCACACAAAGAGGTGCTGGGCACCAATGTCTCAAGAAGAAATGTGAACTAAAATGCCTGTAGTGGATATGTGTAGTGCACTGATAAGAAAAAGAAAATGCCAAAGGCTTGTGCAACACATGACACTAAGCAAACAAGGAGCAAAGGAGCTCTAAGAAAAAGAAAAGAAAAACAAAGAAGAGAAAAGTGCCAAGGACATAAGAATAACAAGAGGCCATAGCAGTGTTTGATGGATGCAATGAAAAAGTGATAATCTTACCTAATAAGAATGAAAAAGTGATGCTGAAACTTTCTGCATAAAACCCTTTTGATGAACTTCAAATGCTTGCTAATATAGCCAATGTAATTGCTTTCTGTTTCATACTTTCCTCTCAAATAACTCAGGACTTGCTTAGGGACAAGCAAGCATTAAGTTTGGTGTTGTGATGCCAAGGCATCTTAGGCTAGTTTCACTAGCATTTTTCTGTTAGTTTTAGTTGTTTTATGCATTTTCTTGAGCTTAAAGTAACCAAGAATGGTTAAATGAATAACAAAGAAATGAACCATCCAAACAGTATGATTTTGATGCAAATTCCATGAGTTTTTAGTTATATTACTTGAATGCTATGAATGGAAGATTTCTCATGAAATGTTGCAAGACTTTGATGCAGTTGTTTGGATGATTTCAGGGAAGAAGAGGCTAGGCAAGGAAGCAACAAAATCAATAAAGGAAGCTTGAATATCACATGTGGAGTTTAAGTTCCAGTTTAAGCTTAAACTGGAACTCAAACTACCAAGCCATATAATGCTGGGAACTATCAGTGGCGTTTAAGCTCCAGTTTAAGCTTAAACTGGAGCTTAAACGCCAAAATCATGAAAGCTGAGGAAAAGCTGAAAGTGGCGTTTAACCTCCAGTTTAACCTTAAACTGGAAGTTGAACGCCAGAAATGAGAAATGCACCAGGGAGCCATTTCCACGTTTAAGCTCCAGTTTAAGCTTAAACTGGAGCTTAAACGTGTTCGACCATTCTCCTCCAGGGTTGCTTTCTTCTTTTCCACGTTTAAGCTTCAGTTTAACCTTAAACTGAAGCTTAAACGTGTTCGACAATCCACACTCCAGACTTGCCTTCTTCCATTTCCACGTTTAAGCTTCAGTTTAACCTTAAACTGAAGCTTAAACGTGTTCGACAACTCCACACTCCAGACTTGCCTTCTTCCATTTCCACGTTTAAGCTTCAGTTTAACCTTAAACTGAAGCTTAAACGTGCTTGAATTATACCACCTCCAGGAGTGTCCAACGTTTAAGTTGCAGTTTAAGCTTAAACTGCAACTTAAACGCCACTAATTGAAAAGGTTTCTGGGCCAAAGATATTGCAGTTTAAGTTAGCATTTGAGCACAAACATTAACTTAAACGTACTCTGGTATGAAACCCAATTGAATATCATGGTTTATGGGATTGGGCCTGAAGAATTGATGAGTCTGGAATTTCAATTTGTTGAGTCATGTGTCATTACTTGATTATCACTAAGTTGGCTCAATGAATGTTACAGAATTGGATCAGCAGCCTCATCAGGATTATGGATCATAAACCCAAAGCAAAAGGAAATCAGGGAAAGGCCTCAAAGCCCAAGAAACACAATAGAAGCTCAATTTAGAAAGTGTATAAATAGGATAGAATTTAAGTTGGTTGGCACTCGGGGAATTTGGGGGATCACTTTTTCTAGTTTTCATACTTTTTGTAATTGAATTCAGAGCTATGACTCACTAAACCCCCTTTCATTGGGTTAGGGAGCTCTATTGTAATTCAATGAATCAATAATAGTTTTTATCTTATTCTTCAATCTTTTCTCTTGAATTTTGTTAGAAAGCTTCTCGATCTAATTCCATTGGTTAGTTGTCTTGGGAAAGAAACTATCCATAATTGGAATCCTTCGGAACCTTGGGAAAGGAATGGAGGATTCATGCTAGAGAAGCTTTCTCACAGTGAATTGGATTAGGGTTTGGATGGATATTGTGACATGTAATCCTACCAAATTGTGGTTCATGAAACTGTGTGGTATAATCAGTGATCGAGCATCATCTCTTCTTATGAACATTTAAACCAAGGGATTGGGAATTTGTTTGTTTTTAGAGAGAATTGGTGAGCCAAGGGATTGGGATCCAATCATATAAGATTGCCAAGCAAAATTCAATGAATGCATTGGTTGAGGAAGGGATAAAAAAAAATGTTTGATTCGGAGATCTCAATATCTCCTGAAACCCAATGAATTCCCCATTTCTGATCTATCACTTCTCTTTACATTCTGCAATTAAATTCATGCAATCACCCCGATCCCTTTTTAATTTCAGCAATTTAGCTTCTCGCTCTTTAATTCATGCAATTTTACATTCCGCAATTCTCATCTAAATCTTGATTCCGCTTAACTAGAACACACTTCTAATCCGAATTGCTCACTCAACCAATCCTTGTGGGATTCGACCTCACTCTATTGTGAGTTTTTACTTGACGATAACCGGTGCACTTGCCGGAAGGAATTTTTGCCGATCGTGCAATTTCTTAAAATCGTAGCATCAAAATTCTCACCAATGATATACATAAGTATTTCTATCTTTATTTTCTGTTTATTTATTATTATTTTCGAAAACTCCATAATCAATTATTATCCGCCTGACTGAGATTTACAAGATGACCATAGCTTGCTTCATACCAACAATCTCCGTGGGATCGACCCTTACTCACGTAAGGTTTATTACTTGGACGACCCAGTGCACTTGCTGGTTAGTTGTATCGAAGTTGTGAATGAAAAACGATTTATTAAGACGTGCGTACAGAGTTTTTGGCGCTGTTGCCTGAGATCACAATTTCGTGCACCAAGTTTTTGGCGCCGTTGCCGGGGATTGTTCGAGTTTGTACAACTGACGGTTCATCTTGTTGCTTAGATTGGGTAATTTTCTTCTTACTTTCAAAAAAAAAATTTTCAAAAATCTTTCAAAAATTTCTCATCTGTTTCCAAAAAAAAAAAAATTTCTTTTCAAAAATTTTTTGTTATGTTCTTCAGAATTTTTAAGAATGAATTCTAGTGTTTCATGATGATTTGTTGAATCCTGGCTGGCTGTAAGCCATGTCTAATCTTTTGGACTGGGGTTCCAACTTATCATCACAAGAATTTGTTGATTTTCACACACTTAGTTGCTCTATACATGGAAAGTATAAATATCTTCTAAAGCTTGGCTGGCTACTAAGCCATGCCTAACCCTCAGATTGGAGCTTTAGACTAAGAGTACAAGATTCCTGGAATTCATATTAAAAATTTTGGAGTCCTTATTTTTCTTTTTCAAATAATTTTCAAAAAATCCAAAAAAAATTAATAAAATCATAAAAATAAAAAATATTTCATGTTTCTTGTTTGAGTCTTGAGTCAATTTTTAAGTTTGGTGTCAATTGCATGTTTTAAGATTTGCATAAAATTTTCGAAAAAAATCATGCATTCATGGTGTTCTTCATGATCTTCAAGTTGTTCTTGGTAAATCTTCTTGTTTGATCTTGATGTTTTCTTGTTTTGCATCTTTTCTTGTTTTTCATGTGCATTTTTGCATTCATAGTGTCTGAACATGAAAGATTTCTAAGTTTGGTGTCTTGCATGTTTTCTTTGCATAAAAAATTTTTAAAAAATATGTTCTTGATGTTCATCATGATCTTCAAAGTGTTCTTGGTGTTCATCTTGACATTCATAGCATTCTTGCATGCATTCATTGTTTTGATCCATAACTTTCATGCATTGCATCATTTTTCATGTTTTTCTCTCTCATCATTAAAAATTTCAAAAATCAAAAAAATATCTTTCCTTTTTTCTCTCATAAATTTCGAAAATTTGGATTGACTTTTTCAAAAATTTTTAAAAATTCAATTGTTTCTTATGAGTCAAATCAAATTTTCAATTTAAAAATCTTATCTTTTTCAAAATCTTTTTCAAAAATCAAATCTTTTTCATTTTTCTTATTTATTTTCGAAAATTTTAAAATATTTTTCAAAAAAATCTTTTTCTTATCTTTATCTCCTAATTTTCGAAAATGACATCATCAATTAATGTTTTGATTCAAAAATTTCAAGTTTGTTACTTGCTTGTTAAGAAAGATTCAAACTTTAAATTCTAGAATCATATCTTGTGATTTCTTGTGAATCAAGTCATTAATTGTGATTTTAAAAATCAAATCTTTTTCAAAATTAATTTCAATCATATCTTTTCAAAAATATCTTTTTATCTTATCTTTTTAAAAAATTTGATTTTAAAATATCTTTTCTAACTTCCTATCTTCTTATCTTTTCAAAATTGATTTTCAAATTTGTTTCAACTAACTAACTAACTTTTTGTTTGTTTCTTATCTTTTTCAAAACTACCTAACTAACTCTCTCTCTCTCTAATTTTCGAAAATATCTCCCTCTTCTTCAAAAAAATTCTTTTTAATTAACTAATTGTTTCAAAATTCAATTTTAATTTACTTCTTCTTTTAATTTTCGAAAATTACTAACCATTTTTTTCAAAAATAATTTTCGAAAATTATCTCTCTCTCTCATCTCCTTCTATTTATTTATTTACTAACATCTCTTCCTCACTCACCAAAAATCCGAACCCTCTCTCTCTCTCTGAGTTCAGATTTTTTCTTCTTCTTTTCTTTTACTCTTCCTTTCTCCCACTCACCTAAAGGGAACCTCTATACCTGGGCAAAAAGGATCCCTATTATTATTATTTTTCTGTTCCTTCTTTCTCATATGAGCAGGAGCAAGGACAAGAATATTCTTGTTGAAGCAGATCCAGAACCTGAAAGGACTCTGAAGAGGAAACTAAGAGAAGCTAAATTACAACAATTCAGCAAGCACCTTTCAGAAATTTTCGAACAGGAAGAGGAGATGGCAGCCGAAAATAATAATAATGCAAGGAGGATGCTTGGTGACTTTATTGCACCTAATTCCAATTTACATGGAAGAAGCATCTCCATCCCTACCATTGGAGCAAACAATTTTGAGCTGAAACCTCAATTAGTTTCTCTGATGCAGCAGAACTGCAAGTTTCATGGACTTCCATCTGAAGATCCTTTTCAGTTCTTAACTGAATTCTTGCAGATCTGTGATACTGTTAAGACTAATGGAGTAGATCCTGAAGTCTATAGGCTTATGCTTTTCCCGTTTGCTGTAAGAGACAGAGCTAGAGTGTGGTTGGACTCTCAACCCAAAGATAGCCTGAACTCTTGGGATAAGCTGGTCACGGCTTTCTTCGCCA
Organism: Arachis hypogaea; assembly: GCF_003086295.3. Classification (NCBI taxonomy): domain Eukaryota; kingdom Viridiplantae; phylum Streptophyta; class Magnoliopsida; order Fabales; family Fabaceae; genus Arachis; species Arachis hypogaea. Next base: position 102,981,758 of record NC_092055.1, read on the forward strand.
AGTTCTTTCCTCCTCAAAAGCTGAGCAAGCTTAGAGTGGATGTTCAAACCTTCAGACAGAAAGAAGGTGAATCCCTCTATGAAGCTTGGGAGAGATACAAGCAACTGACCAAAAAGTGTCCTTCTGACATGCTTTCAGAATGGACCATCCTGGATATATTCTATGATGGTCTGTTTGAATTAGCTAAGATGTCATTGGATACTTCTGCAGGTGGATCTATTCACCTAAAGAAAATGCCTGCAGAAGCTCAAGAACTCATTGACATGGTTGCTAACAACCAGTTCATGTACACTTCTAAGAGGAATCCTGTGAGTAATGGGACACCTCAGAAGAAGGGAGTTCTTGAAATTGATACTCTGAATGCCATATTAGCTCAGAATAAAATATTGACTCAGCAAGTCAATATGATTTCTCAGAATCTGAATGGAATGCAAGCTGCATCCAACAGTACTCAAGAGCCATCTTCTGAAGAAGAAGCTTATGATCCTGAAGACCCTGCAATAGCAGAGGTGAATTACATGGGTGAACCCTATGGAAACACCTATAACCCCTCATGGAGAAATCACCCAAATCTCTCATGGAAGGATCAACAAAAGCCTCAACAAGGCTTTAATAATGGTGGAAAAAACAGGTTTACCAATAGTAAACCTTTTCCATCATCCACTCAGCAACAGACAGAGAACTCTGAACAAAATACATCTAATTTAGCAAACTTAGTCTTTGATCTATCTAAGGCCACTGTAAGTTTCATGAATGAAACAAGGTCCTCAATTAGAAATTTGGAGGCACAAGTGGGCCAGCTGAGTAAAAGGATCACTGAAATCCCTCCTAGTACTCTCCCAAGCAATACAGAAGAAAATCCAAAAGGAGAGTGCAAAGCCATTGATATAACCATCATGGCCGAATCCAAAGAGGAAGGGGAGGATGTGAATCCCAAGGAGGAAGACCTCCTGGGACGTCCAGTGATCAATAAGGAGTTTCCCTTTGAGGAACCAAAGGAATCTGAGGCTCATCTAGAGACCATAGAGATTTCATTAAACCTCCTTATGCCATTCATGAGCTCTGATGAGTATTCCTCTTCTGAAGAGAATGGGGATGTTACTAAGGAGCAAGTTACCAAGTACCTTGGTGCAATCATGAAGCTGAATGCCAAATTATTTGGTATTGAGACTTGGGAAGATGAACCTCCCTTGTTCACCAATGAACTAAGTGATCTGGATCAATTGACATTGCCTCAAAAGAAACAGGATCCTGGAAAGTTCTTAATACCTTGTACCATAGGCACCATGATCTTTGAAAAGGCTCTGTGTGACCTTGGTTCAGGGATAAACCTCATGCCCCTCTCTGTAATAGAGAAATTGGGAATCTTTGGGGTGCAAGCTGCTAAAATCTCATTAGAGATGGCAGACAATTCAAGAAAACAGGCTTATGGACAAGTAGAGGACGTGTTAGTAAAGGTTGAAGGCCTTTACATCCCTGTTGATTTCATAGTCTTAGATACTAGGATGGATGAGGATGCATCCATCATCCTTGGAAGACCCTTTCTAGCCACAGCAAGAGCTGTGATTGATGTTGATAGAGGCGAACTAGTCCTTCAATTGAATGAGGACTCCCTTGAGTTTAAAACTCAAGGTCATCCTTCTGTAAACATGGAAAAGAGGCACAGTAAGCTTCTCTCAAAACAAAGTCAACCAGAGCCCCCACAGTCAAACTCTAAGTTTGGTGTTGGGAGGCCACAACCAAACTCTAAGTTTGGTGTTGAACTCCCATATCCAAACTCTAAGTTTGGTGTTGGGGAGTCTCAACAATGCTTTGAACATCTGTGAGGCTCCATGAGAGTCCACTGTCAAGCTATTGACATTAAAGAAGCGCTTGTTGGGAGGCAACCCAATTTTTATTTATCTAATTTTCATTTATTTTTATTGTTATTTCATGTTTTATTAGGTTCATGATCATGTGGAGTCACAAAATAAATATAAAAATTGAAAACGGAATCAAAAACAGCAGAAGAAAAATCACACCCTGGAGGAGGATCTCACTGGCGTTTAAACGCCAGTAAGAAGCATCTGTCTGGCGTTCAACGCCAGAACAGAGCATGTTTCTGGCGTTGAACGCCAGAAACAAGCAGCATCCTGGCGTTCAGACGCCAGAAATGCACAGTGAAGAAGAGCTGGCGCTGAACGCCAGAAACAAGCATCTGGCTGGCGTTCAACGCCTGAAATATGCTGCATCTGGGCGTTGAACGCCCAGAACAAGCATCAATTTGGCGTTTAAATGCCAGAATTGCATGCAAAGGCATTTTACATGCCTAATGGGTGCAGGGATGCAAATCCTTGACACCTCAGGATCTGTGGACCCCACAGGATCAATTCAGCATCTGTGGACCCCACAGGATCCCCACCTACCTCGACTCACTCTCTTCCCTCTTCTCAATGTTCATCCTCTCTTCCCAATAAATACTCTTCCCTAAAACTCTTCACCAATCACCTCAAACTCTCTTCCCTGTCACCACTCACATCATCCACTCTTCCCCATAAACCTACCTCATAAACTCCACCTAACTTCAAAATTCAAAATCAATTTCCCACCCAAAACCCACCCTTATGGCCGAACCTTACCCCCCTCCCTTCCCTATATATAGCCCTCCATTCTTCCTCATTTTCACACCACACAACCCTCTCTTCTCTTCTTGGCCGAATACACCTTTCCCTCCTCTCCTCCATATTTTCTTCTTCTTCTTCATCTATTCTTTCTTCTCTTGCTCGAGGGCAAGCACTATTCTAAGTTTGGTGTGGTAAAAGCATAAGCTTTTTGTTTTTCCATTACCATTGATGGCACCCAAGACCGGAGAATCCTCTAGAAAAGGGAAAGGGAAGACAAAAGCTTCCACCTCCGAGTCATGGGAGATGGAAAGATTCATCTCCAAAGCTCATCAAGACCACTTCTATGATGTTGTGGCCAAGAAGAAGGTGATCCCCGAGGTTCCTTTTAAACTCAAGAGAAATGAGTATCCGGAGATCCGACATGAGATCCATAGAAGAGGTTGGGAAGTTCTAACAAACCCCATCCAACAAGTCGGAACTCTAATGGTTCAAGAGTTCTATGCTAATGCATGGATCACAAGGAACCATGATCAAAGTAAGAACCCGAACCCAAAGAATTATCTCACCATGGTTCGGGGGAATTACTTAGATTTTAGTCCGGAAAATGTAAGGTTGGCGTTCAACTTGCCAATAATGGAAGAGAATGCACGCCCCTACACAAGGAGAGTCAACTTTGATCAAAGGTTGGACCAAGTCCTCATGGACATATGTGTGGAAGGAGCTCAATGGAAGATTGACTCAAAAGGCAAACCGGTTCAACTGAGAAGACTGGACCTTAAGCCTGTAGCTAGAGGATGGTTGGAGTTCATTCAACGCTCAATCATACCCACTAGCAACCGGTCTGAAGTTACTATAGACCGGGCCATCATGATCCATAGCATCATGATTAGAGAAGAGGTGGAGGTTCATGAGATTATACCTCAAGAACTCTACAAGGTGGCTGACAAGTCCTCCACTATGGCAAGGTTAGCTTTTCCTCACCTCATTTGCCATCTATGCAATTCGGCTAGGATTGACATAGAAGGAGACATTCCCATTGAGGAAGAGAAGCCCATCACTAAGAAAAGGATGGAGCAAACAAGAGAGCCCATTCATGGAGCTCAAGAGACGCATGAAGCTCATCACCATGAGATCCCGGAGATGCCTCAAATGCATTTTCCTCCACAAAACTATTGGGAGCAAATCAACACCTCCCTAGGAGAATTAAGCTCCAACATGGGACAATTAAGGGTAGAACATCAAGAGCACTCCATCATCCTTCATGAAATTAGAGAAGATCAAAAAGCAATGAGGGAGGAGCAACAAAGACAAGGAAGAGACATAGAAGAGCTCAAGGACATCATTGGTTCCTCAAGAAGGAAACGCCACCATCACTAAGGTGGATTCATTCCTTGTTCTTACATTCTTTGTTTTTCGTTTTCTTTATGATAAGTGCTTATCCATGTTTGTGTCTTATTACATGATCATTAGTATTTAGTAACTTTGTCTTAAAGTTATGAATGTCCTATGAATCCATCACCTCTCTTAAATGGAAAATATTTTAATTCAAAAGAACAAGAAGTACATGAGTTTCGAATTTATCCTTGAACTCAGTTTAATTATATTGATGTGGTGACAATGCTTCTTGTTTTCTGAATAAATGCTTGAACAGTGCATATGTCTTTTGAAGTTGTAGTTCAAGAATGTTAAATATGTTGGCTCTTGAAAGAATGATGACAAAGAGACATGTTATTTGATAATCTGAAAAATCATAAAAATGATTCTTGAAGCAAGAAAAAGCAGCAAAGAACAAAGCTTGCAGAAAAAAAATGGCAAAAAAAAAAAATAGAAAGAAAAAAAAAGCAAGCAGAAAAAGCCAAAAGCTCTTAAAACCAAAAGGCAAGAGCAAAAAGCCAATAACCCTTAAAACCAAAAGGCAAGGGTAAATAAAAAAGATCCCAAGGCTTTGAGCATCAGTGGATAGGAGGGCCTAAAGGAATAAAATCCTGGCCTAAGCGGCTAAACCAAGTTGTCCCTAACCATGTGCTTGTGGCGTGAAGGTGTCAAGTGAAAACTTGAGACTGAGCGGTTAAAGTCAAGGTCCAAAGCAAAAAAAAAGAGTGTGCTTAAGAACCCTGGACACCTCTAATTGGAGATTTTAGCAAAGCTGAGTCACAATCTGAAAAGGTTCACCCAGTTATGTGTCTGTGGCATTTATGTATCCGGTGGTAATACTGGAAAACAAAGTGCTTAGGGCCACGGCCAAGACTCATAAAGTAGCTGTGTTCAAGAATCAACATACTGAACTAGGAGAATCAATAACACTATCTAAACTCTGAGTTCCTATAGATGCCAATCATTCTGAACTTCAATTGATAAAGTGAGATGCCAAAACTATTCAAGAGGCAAAAAGCTATAAGTCCCGCTCATCTGATTGGAGCTATGTTTCGTTGATAGTTTGGAATTTATAGTATATTCTCTTCTTTTTATCCTATTTGATTTTCAGTTGCTTGGGGACAAGCAACAATTTAAGTTTGGTGTTGTGATGAGCGGATAATTTATACGCTTTTTGGTATTGTTTTTAGTATGTTTTTAGTAGGATCTAGTTACTTTTAGGGATGTTTTCATTAGTTTTTATGTTAAATTCACATTTCTGGACTTTATTATGAGTTTGTGTATTTTTCTGTGATTTCAGGTATTTTCTGGCTAAAATTGAGGGACTTGAGCAAAAATCAGATTCAGAGGTTGAAGAAGGACTACTGATGCTGTTGGATTCTGACCTCCCTGCACTCAAAGTGGATTTTCTGGAGCTAAAGAACTCAAAATGGTGCGCTTCAAATTGCGTTGGAAAGTAGACATCCAGGGCGTTCCAGCAATATATAATAGTCCATACTTTGGCCGAGTTTAGACGACGCAAAAGGGCATTGAACGCCAGTTCTACGCTGCAGTCTGGAGTTAAATGCCAGAAACACGTTACAAGCCAGAGTTGAACGCCAGAAATACGTTACAAACTGGCGTTCAACTCCAAGAATGACCTCTGCACGTGTAACATTCAAGCTCAGCCCAAGCACACACCAAGTGGGCTCCGGAAGTGGATTTATGCATCAATTACTTATTTCTGTAAACCCTAGTAACTAGTTTATTATAAATAGGACTTTTTACTATTGTATTAGACATCTTTGGACGCCTAGTTCTTAGATCATGGGGGCTGGCCTCTCGGCCATGCCTGGACCTTCATCACTTATGTATTTTTTACGGTAGAGTTTCTGCACTCCATAGATTAAGATGTGGAGCTCTGCTGTTCCTCATGATTTAATGCAAAGTACTACTGTTTCTCTATTCAATTCAACTTATTTCGCTTCTAAGATATTCATTCGCACTTCAACATGAATGTGATGAACGTGACAATCATCATCATTCCCTATGAACGCGTGCTTGACAACCACTTCCGTTCTACCTTCGATTGAATGATTATCTCTTGGATCTCTTAATCAGAATCTTCGTGGTATAAGCTAGATTGATGGCAGGCATTCATGAGAATCCGAAAAGTCTAAACCTTGTCTGTGGTATTCCGAGTAGGATTCTGGGATTGAATGACTGTGACAAACTTCAAACTCGCGAGTGCTGGGCGTAGTGACAGATGCAAAAGGAGGGTGAATCCTATTCCAGTATGATCGAGAACCTCAGATGATTAGCCATGCTGTGACAGAGCATTTGGACCATTTTCACAAGAGGATAGGATGCAGCCATTGACCACGGTGATGCCTCCAGATGATTAGCCATGCAGTGACAGCGCATCGAACCATTTTCCAGAGAGGATGAAAAGTAGCCATTGACAATGGTGATGTCCTTACATAAAGCCAGCCATGGAAAGGAGTAAGACTGATTGGATGAAGACAGCAGGAAAGCAGAAGTTCAAAGGGACGCAAGCATCTCTATACCTTTATCTGAAATTCTCACCAATGATATACATAAGTATTTCTATCTTTATTTTCTGTTTATTTATTATTATTTTCGAAAACTCCATAATCAATTATTATCCGCCTGACTGAGATTTACAAGATGACCATAGCTTGCTTCATACCAACAATCTCCGTGGGATCGACCCTTACTCATGTAAGGTTTATTACTTGGACGACCCAGTGCACTTGCTGGTTAGTTGTATCGAAGTTGTGAATGAAAAACGATTTATTAAGACGTGTGTACAGAGTTTTTGGCGCCGTTGCCTGAGATTACAATTTCGTGCACCACTCCTCTTGGCGGAGTTTTTGAGGATAAGGTATCTTGGCTTTGTACTCCTCAACATTGGTTGCTGCAGGTTTATTTCCTACAGAAGTGGTTGGGAAAGCCTTTTTAGAGGGGTTGTTATCAGCACTTGTGTATGTCTGATCCCTCACTGGCGTTTGAACACCAGGGTTGAAAGATTGATTGGCGTTGGACGCTAACTTCCTACCTGTTTCTGGCGTTTGAACGCCAGAACTGAGCTTCCATTGGGCGTTTGACGCTAGCTCCTTGCCTGTTCCTGGCGTTTGAACGCCAGAACTGTGCGTGGGTTGGGCGTTTAACGCCAGCTTTGCACCTTTTTCTGACATTTGAACGCCAGAGTTATTCCTCTCTGGGCTCTTACTATCCTCAGAGGGATTTTGGATAGTATTTTGCTCATCCTCTGTCAGTTGTTCTTTTCTTGGCTTTCTGCTGCTCTGAAGTGACGTATTTAATGTTTTCCCACTTCTTAATTGAACTGCTTGGCACTCTTCTGTTATTTGTTTTGATAACTGCTGTTTTGTTTGCTTCAACTGTACTTCCATATTCATATTAGCCATTCTTGTGTCTTGTAGTATCCCTTTGAATTCGGCTAGCTGTTTTGTTAGAAAATCTAATTGCTGATTGAATTCAGTAACTTGTTCTGCAGGACTGAGTTCAGCAGTTACTGTTTTAGCCTCTTCTTTCATGGAATACTCACTACTTAGGTACAGATGCTGATTTATGGCAACTGTATCAATGAGCTCTTGAGCTTCTTCAATTGTCTTTCTCATGTGTATAGATCCACCAGCTGAGTGGTCCAAAGACATCTGAGCTTTCTCTGTAAGCCCATAATAGAAGATGTCTAACTGCACCCACTCTGAAAATATTTCAGAGGGGCATTTTCTTAGCATCTCTCTGTATCTCTCCCAGGCATCATAAAGAGATTCATTATCTCCTTGTTTAAAGCCTTGGATGTTCAGCCTTAGCTGTGTCATCCATTTTGGAGGAAAATATTGATTCAGGAATTTTTCTGACAGTTGTTTCCATGTCCTTATGCTAGCCTTAGGTTGGTTATTTAACCACCTCTTAGCTTGGTCTTTTACAGCAAATGGAAACAGTAATAATCTGTAGACATCCTGATCTACTTCCTTATCATGTACTGTGTCAACAATTTGTAAAAACTGTGCTAGAAACTCTGTATGTCCTTCCTGTGGAAGACCGGAATACTGATAACTTTGCTGCACCATGATAATGAGCTGAGGATTCAACTCAAAACTACTGACTCCGATGGAGGGTATACAGATACTACTTCCATATGAGTAGTGGGGTTAGCATATGACCCCAGAGTCCTTCTGGACTGCTCATTTCCACTTAGATCCATGATGGAGAAAGGGAGATGATGTGGATTGCAAATTTTTTTTTTGAAAACCAAGATTAAAATAAAATAAAATAAAATAAAATAATTGAAAAATTGACTATAATTTCGAAAATTTGAAGAAAAATAAAAGAAAATTGAAAACTAAATTAATTAATTAAAAAGATTTGAAAAAGATGTGGGTGAGGATTTTCAAAAAAAAAATGAAGAAGGAGAAATTGGTTAGGAAGTTTTGAAAAAGATATGTCTTAAAATTAAAGATACTTGTAAGAAAATAAAAAAAATAATTAAAAAAAGAAAAGATGTGAAAAAGTTTTGATTTTAAGATTTGAGATTAGAAAAGATAAGATAAGCTAGGTAAGAGAAGATAAGAAATTTAAATTTTAAATCTGAAAATTAAATTTTGAAATTTTGAAATTTGAAATTTGAAATTTTGAAAATTGAAATTTGAAAATTGAAATTTGAAAGTTGAAATTTGAAAATTGAATTTTGAATTTTCGAAAAAATCAACAATATAAGATAAGGATTTGAAAAAGATTTAAATTTTGAAAAGATTTGATTTTTAAATTTGAAAATTAAATTTTGAATTTTAAATTTTGAAATTTGAATTTTGAAATTTGAATTTTAAAATTTGAATTTTGAATTTTGAAATTTGAAATTTGAAATAAGATAAGATAAGACTTTGAAAAAGATATGATTTTTTTTTTAAAAAGATTTGAATTTTGATATTTTAAAACTAAGATAAGATAAAATAAAAAATTTTAAAATAAAATCTAAATTTTTAAAAGGAAATTTCAAAAAATCAATTAAAATAAAGGAAAAAGATATTTTTGAATTCAATGAGGAAAGAGAAAAACAATAAAAAGACACAAAACTTAAAATTTTTAGATCTAATGCTCCTTATTTTTGAAAATTTGGAGGAAAAACACCAAGGAACACCAAACATAAAAATTTTAAGATCAAAACACAAGAAAGACTCAAAAACACCTTGAAGATTCACAAGAACACGAAGAACAAAAGTCAAAGACTCAAAGGACTCAAGAACATAAAACAAAGAACACCAAACTTAAAATTTTTAGAAAACCAAAAACTAATTTTCGAAAATTAAATAAGAACTAACAAGAAAACACCAAACTTAAAACTTGACACAAAATTTAATCAAAGAAAAATTATTTTTGAAAAGATTTTAGAAAGAAAGACTCAAAGGAGCAACTATTCACAAGAACATAGACACAACGCTCTAGCCAATTGAGTTATAAATTTAAAGTGTTTTAACAAGGTGTTTAATGTATAAAAATATATTATTTTTTATATTTTTTTAGATACCAATAATTCTAGATTGCACAAGAAAAATAAGAAAAATCACAAAACAAGAAAACCTAAAGATCAAACAAGGAAAATAAACAAGAACAACTTGAAGATTAAGGAAGAACAATGAACACAAATTCGAAAATTTAAAAGAAAAGAAACACATGCAATTGACACCAAACTTAAAATATGGAACTAAACTCAAACAGAAAAACTCAATTATCAGTTTATAAAATTTTCAAAAAATTTAAAAAGAAAAAATAAGGATTTAAAAAAGAAATTTCAACAAAAAACAATAATAGAAGACTCTAAACCAAAAAGAAAAATTTTTCCTAATCTAAGCAACAAAATAAATCGGCAGTTGTCCAAACTCAAACAATCCCCGGCAACGGCGCCAAAAACTTGGTGCACGAATTTGTATATGTCAATGTCAATATTACTATTTCTTACAAATTCGCACAACTAATCAGCAAGTGCACTGGGTCGTCCAAGTAATACCTTACGTGAGTAAGGGTCGAATCCCATGGAGATTTTTGGCTTGAAGAAATCTATGGTTATCTTATAACACTTAGTCAGGGTATCAATTATATTTATCAGTTTGAATTGCGAAAAATAAGAGAGCATGAAATAGATACTTGTTATGCAGTAATGGAGAATATGTTGGAGTTTTGGAGATGCTTTGTCTTCTGAATCTCTGCTTTTCCCCTGTCTTCTTCTTCACGCACGCAAGGTTCCTCCTATGGCAAGCTGTGTGTTGGTGGATCACCATTGTCAATGGCTACCATCCGTCCTCTCAGTGAAAATGGTCCAGGTGCGCTGTCACCGCATGACTAATCATCTGTCGGTTCTCACTCATACTGGAATAGGATCCATTGATCCTTTTGCATCTGTCACTACGCCCAACCCTTGTGAGTTTAAAGCTCGTCACAGTCATTCAATCCCTGAATCCTACTTGGAATACCACAGACAAGGTTTAGACTTTCCGGATTCTCAAGAATGCTGCCAATGAATTCTAGCTTATACCACAAAGATTCTGATTAAGGAGGTGGTTGTCAGGCACGCATTCATAGGTTGAGGATGGTGATGAGTGTCACGAATCATCACATCTATCATATTGAAGTGCGAATGAACATCTTAGATAGAAACAAGCGTGTTTGAATGGAAAACAGAAGTAATTGCATTAATTCATTGAGACATAGCAGAGCTCCTCACCCCCAACAATGGAGTTTAGAGACTCATCCCGTCAAAGAGTACAAAGTTCAGATCTAAAATTGCATGAGTTACAAAATAAGTCTCTAAAAGTTGTTTAAATACTAAACTAGTAACCTAGGTTTATAGAAAATGAGTAAACTAAGATGGATAGTGCAAAAATCCACTTCTGGGGCCCACTTGGTATGTGCTGGGGCTGAGAATTAAGCTTCTCACGTGCCTGGGCTGTTTCTGGAGTTGAACGCCAGGTTGTAACCTGTTTCTGGCGTTGAACTCCAACTTGTAACTTGTTTCTGGCGCTGAACGCCAGACTGCAACATGGAACTGGCGTTGAACGCCAGTTTACGTCATTTATCCTTGAGTAAAGTATGGACTATTATATATTGCTGGAATGCCCTGGATGTCTACTTTCCAACCCAATTGGAAGTGCGCCAATTGGACTTCTGTAGCTCCAGAAAATCTATTCCGAGTGCAGAGAGGTCATAATCCAACAGCATCAACAGTCCTTTTTCAGCCTGAATCAGATTTTTGCTCAGCTCCCTCAATTTTAGCCAGAAAATACCTGAAATTACAGAAAAACATACAAACTCATAGTAAAGTCCAGAAATGTGATTTTTATTTAAAAACTAATAAAAATATAATAAAAAGTGACTAAAACATATTAAAAACTACCTAAAAATAATGCCAAAAAGCGTATAAATTATCCGCTTATCATCATCCAACCGACCTCCGTGGGTAACCACTTCCTCTTTCAACACCAATTCTTAATTTTCTTTGTTAGTTAGTTGTTGTATTGCATGTTAGGGTGCATGATAGTTAGAATTTATACATATTTTACCACTTCTTCTTATGTTAGGACTACTTGGTTAGAGTGATGATTTCTTTTCCAAGAAAACTGTTTTAGGGCACCCTACCAACTTGAAATTTTTTTTTTTGTGTGAACTTGCTTGAAGAATTTATTTTGGAACATGGATTTTGAGCTAAGAACACATAAGCATGTGAGTTTTGAGCCTACTTGTATGGTTACATCATATAACCACTATTTTCATTCTTGTGTGTATTATTCTCTTTCTATGATTGTAATCTTTGATTTGTTTGATTTCTTATATCCATTATTCCATGTATACATGCATTTATATGATTGAGGCCATCATTTCATTTAGCTCACTTACCTAAATAGCCTACTTTTCAGCAACCATTGTTAGCCAATTTTGAGCCTATTTAATCCCTTTTGTTCTTAATTTTAGCACATCACTACCCCAAGTGAAAAACAATAAATGTCCCTTAATTTGGATCTTTGATTAGCTTACGCTAGTGAGGGTGTGTATCATTTGGGTATGGGAAACTTGGGAATATTGGTTGAGGTAAAAATGTGTTTTTATATTTTTGTTGAAGATCTTGGGAATTGGGTACATACTCATGCATTAAATATGTAAAACCATATACATTGATATGTTTGTATATACTTTAAAGAAAAAAATTATAAAGAAAAATAAATAGAAAAAATATATAAAAGAAAAAAAGAAAAAGAGAACAAGAAAAGCAATAAAAAAGGGACAAAAATGTCCCAAAGCAAAGTAATAATTACAATGCATATGGAATGTGAATTAAAGAGAATGCATGAGTATGTGAAAAAATTGGGAATCATGGGTAGCTAGGTGGTGTATTAGAATTGTATAGGTTGTTATATGTGTTTGGTGAGAGCTTAGGTTAATCAAAGATTCAAATTTCAAGCTCACTTAACCGTATGCATCCCTACCTTTACCCTAGCCCCATTACAACCTATGAATAAGTCCTCATGATAAATGTATGCATGCATTGAATAATTATTCATTGTTAGATGAAAAATAAATTTGGAAAGCATGATTAGAAGAGAATTGAGTGAATCAACCCTATACACTTGAGCAACTAGAGCGGATACACTTCCGGTGAGGGTTCGATGCTCAATTCCTTGTTCCCGGCTTTCATGAGCTTTCTTCTTGCAAGTCTACTAGAACTTCATTTTGATATTTGAATTGGTAGGATTTATGAATCATCATACTGTGTTAGCCCTACTTGTCCATATATGCTCTTGGAGATTGATTTACTTTTAACCAAGTAGGTAGAAGTATTTTGTATTTAGTTGCATGCATGTAGATAGGTGTATATAGTTTATTTGCATTGAATACATGTTCATACCCATTTTCTTATCTTTCTTGGTTTAGCATGAGGACATGTGATGAGCGGATAATTTATACGCTTTTTGGCACTATTTTTAGTATGTTTTCAATGTAATTTAGTTAGTTTTTATTATATTTCTCTTAGTTTTTAAATAAAAATCACAATTCTGGACTTTACTATGAGTTTGTGTATTTTTCTATAATTTCAGGTATTTTCTGGCTGAAATTGAGGGAGCTGAGCAAAAATATGATTCAGGCTGAAAAAGGACTGCTGATGCTGTTGGATTCTGACCTCCCTGCACTCGAAATGGATTTTTTGGAGCTACAGAACTCCAAATAGTGCGCTCTCAATTGCGTTGGAAAGTAGACATCCAGGGCTTTCCAGAAATATATAATAGTCCATACTTTGCTCAAGGATAGATGACGTAAACTGGCGTTTAACGCCAGTTTCATGTTGTAGTCTGGCGTCAAACGCCAGAAACAGGTTACAAATGGGAGTTGAACGCCAAAAACAGGTTACAACCTGACGTTCAACTCCAGAAACAGCCTAGGCACGTGAGAAGCTTAAGTCTCAGCCCCAGCACATACCATGTGGGCACCAGAAGTGGATTTCTGCACTATCTATCATAGTTTAGTCATTTTCTGTAAACCTAGGTTACTAGTTTAATATATAAACAACTTTTAGAGGTCTATTTCTCACCTCATGACATTTTAGATCTGAACTTTGTACTCTTTGATGGTGTGAGTCTCTGAACTCCATTGTTGGGGGTGAGGAGCTCTGCTGTGTTTCGATGAATTAATGCAACTATTTCTGTTTTCTATTCAAACACGCTTGTTTCTATCTAAGATGTTTATTCGCACTTCAATATGATGGATGTGATGATCCGTGACACTCATCATCATCCTCAACCTATGAACGCGTCCCTGACAACCACCTCCGTTCTACCTTCGATTGAATGAATATCTCTTGGATTCCTTAATCAAAATCTTCATGGTATAAGCTAGAATCCATTGGCAGTATTCTTGAGAATCCGGAAAGTCTAAACCTTGTCTGTGGTATTCCGAGTAGGATTCAGGGATTGAATGCCTGTGACGAGCTTCAAACTCACAAGGGCTGGGCGTAGTGACATACGCAAAAGGATCAATGGATCCTATTCCAGCATGAGTGGGAACCGACAGATGATTAGCCATGCGGTGACAGCGCACCTGGACCCTTTTCACTGAGAGGACGGATGGTAGCCATTGACAACGGTGATCCACCAACACACAGCTTGCCATAGGAGGAACCTTGCGTGCGTGAAGAAGAAGGCAGGGAGAAAGCAGAGATTCAGAAGACAAAGCATCTCCAAAACTCCAACATATTCTCCATTACTGCAGAACAAGTATTTAATTAGTGCTCTTTTATTTTTCGCAATTCAAACTGATAATTATAATTGACCTCCTGACTAAGATTTACAAGATAACCATAGATTGCTTCAAACCAACAATCTCCGTGGGATTCGACCCTTACTCATGTAAGGTATTACTTGGACGACCTAGTGCACTTGCTGGTTAGTGGTACGAGTTATGAAAAGTGTGATTCACAATTCGTGCACCAAGTTTTTGGCGCCGTTGCTGGGGATTGTTCGAGTTTGAACAACTAACGGTTCATCCTGTTGCTTAGATTAGGAAAAATTTTGTCTTTTGAGTCAGAGTCTTTTACTTTCTTTTCAAAAATCTTTCAAAAAATTTTTATTTTTCTTTATTAATCTGTGATTTATCTTTGAGTTTTTTATTATTATTCTTGTTAAAATTTTAGAATCCTTATTTCCTTTTTCAAAAAATTTTTCAAAATTTGATTTTTTTTACTAATAATTGAGTTTAGTTTTACATTTTAAGTTTGGTGTCAATTGCATATTTTATATTTTCCTTTAAATTTTCGAATTTGTGTCCTTTGTTTTTCCTGAATCTTCAAGTTGTTCTTGTTTAATTTTCTTGTTTGATCTTTAGTTTTTCTTGTTCTGTTTCTTTTCTTGTTTTTCTTGTGCTTTTTCAAAATATTAGCTTTCAAAAAATTTTATTCTTATCTATCAAAAATACTTCTTCAAAACAAGTGTTATATTTACAGCTCAATTGGCTAGAGCGTTGGTCTATGTTCTTGGTAACTGGGTATCTTCTTTTTAAAATCTTTTTCAAAAACAATATTTCTTTGATTAAATCCTGTGCCAAACCTTAAGTTTGGTGTCTTCTTGTTGATCTTTCTATAATTTTCGAAAATTTTATTGTAATTTTCTAAAAATTTTAAGTTTGGTGTTCTTTCTTCATGTTCTTGTTGTTCTTGTGAGTCTTCAAAGTGTTCTTGAGTCCTCCTTGTGTCTTGATCTTAAAATTTTTAAGTTTGGTGTTCCTTGGTGTTTTCCCTCCAAAATTTTCAAAAACAAGGAGCATTGGATCTAAAAAGTTTTAAATCTTGTGCTATTTTATTGTTTTTCTCTTTCCTCTTTAAATTCAAAAATATCTTTTCTCTCTATTTTAAAGCAAATTTTCGAAAATCAATTTTAAAATTCCAGATTTTTATTTCAAAATTTAAAATATTTTTCAAAAATCATATCCAAAGTTTTTCAAATCTTCTTAATTAAGTAATTATTTTAGTTTTAAATTTTTGTTCTTAATTTTCGAAATTTATATTTAATTTCTAATTATTTTATTTTATTTTATTTCGTTTTTCTTATTTATTTAATTATTCGTTCTTTTTATTAAAAAAAATTAAAAAATATATTTTATTTGTAATTCACATCAATTCCCTTCCCTTCATCATGGGCCTAAGTGGAATTGAACAATCTAGAAGGACTCTGGGGTCATATGCTAACCCCACTACTGCTTCATATAGGAGTAGTATCTGTATACCCTCCATTGGAGTCAGTAGCTTTGAGTTGAATCCTCAGCTCATTATCATGGTGCAGCAAAGTTGCCAGTATTCCGGTCTTCCACAGGAAGAACCTACAGAGTTTCTGGCACAGTTTTTACAAATTGCTGACACAGTACATGATAAAGAAGTAGATCAGGATGTCTACAGACTATTACTGTTTCCATTTGCTGTAAAAGATCAAGCTAAGAGGTGGTTAAATAACCAACCTAAAGCTACCATAAAGACATAGAAACAGCTGTCAGAAAAATTCCTGAATCAATACTTCCCTCCCAAACGGATGACACAGCTAAGGCTGGACATCCAAGGCTTTAAACAAGGAGATAATGAATCTCTTTATGATGCTTGGGAGAGATACAGAGAGATGCTAAGAAAATGCCCCTCTGAAATATTTTCAGAATGGGTGCAGTTAGACATCTTCTATTATGGGCTTACAGAGAAAGCTCAAACTTCTCTAGACCACTCAGCTGGTGGATCTATACATATGAGAAAGACAATTGAAGAAGCTCAAGAGCTCATTGATACAATTGCCAGAAATCAGCATCTGTACCTAAGCAGTGAATCTTCCATGAAAGAAGGGGCTAAAACAGTAACTGCTGAACTCACTCCTGCAGAACAAATTACTGAATTCAATCAGCAATTAGATTTTCTAACAAAACAGCTGGCCGAATTCAAGGAGAAATTACAAGATACAAGAATGGCTAATATAAATATGGAAGTGCAGTTGAAGCAAACAGAACAGCAGTTATCAAAACAAATAACAGAAGAGTGCCAAGCAGTTCAATTAAGAAGTGGGAAAACATTAAATACCTCACTTCAAAGTAGCAGGAAGCCAAGAAATGAACAAACTGCTATTCACAATCCCTCTGAGGACAGTAAGAGCCCAGAGAGGAATAACTCTGGCGTTTAAATGCCAGAAACAAGCAAGGATTTGGCGTCAAACGCCCAATGGAAGCTCAGTTCTGGCGTTCAAATGCCAGGAACAAGTAAGGAGTTGGCGTCCAACGCCACTCCAGCTTCTGACTCTGGCAATCAAATGCCAGTGAGGGATCAGACACACACAAGTGCTGATAACAACCCCTCTAAAAAGGCTTCTCCAACCACCTCTGTAGGAAGTAAACCTACAGCAACTAAGGTTGAGGAATATAAAGCCAAGATACCTTATCCTCAAAAACTCCGCCAAGAGGAACAGGATAAGCAATTTGCTCGCTTTGCAGATTATCTCAGGACTCTTAAAATAAAGATTCCGTTTGCAGAGGCACTTGAGCAAATACCTTCTTATGCCAAGTTCATGAAAGAGATCTTGAGTCATAAGAAGGACTGGAGAGAAACTGAAAGAGTTCTCCTCACTGAAGAATGCAGTGTAGTCATTCTGAAAAGCTTTCCAGAAAAGCTTAAAGATCCCGGTAGCTTTCTGATACCATGCACATTAGAGGGTAATTGCACCAGGACAGCTCTATGAGATCTTGGGGCAAGCATCAACCTAATACCTGCATCCACCATCAGAATGCTTGGTTTAACTTAAGAAGTTAAACCGACCCGGATATGTCTCCAACTTGCTGATGGCTCCATTAAATACCCATCAGGCGTGATTGAGGACATGATTGTTAGGGTTGGACCATTCGCCTTTCCCGCTGACTTTGTAGTGCTGGAAATGGAGGAGCACAAGAGTGCTACTCTCATTCTAGGAAGACCTTTTCTAGCAACTGGACGAACTCTCATTGATGTCCAACAGGGGGAAATAACCCTGAGAGTCAATGAGGATGAGTTTAAGTTGAATGCTGTCAAGGCCATGCAGCATCCAGACACACCAAAAGACTGCATGAAAGTTGGCTTATTGACTCTTTGGTAGAGGAGATCAACATGGCTGAGAGTCTCGAATCCGAGCTGGAAGACATCTTTAAAGATGTTCAACCTGATTTGGAGGATTCAGAAGAATTGAAAGAACTTCTGAAACTTCCTCAGGAAGAGGAAACACCTCCTAAACCTGAGCTCAAGCCATTACCACCATCCCTGAAATATGCATTTCTGGGAGAAGGTGACACTTTTCCAGTGATCATAAGCTCTGCTTTAAATCCACTGGAAGAGGAAGCACTAATTCAAGTGCTAAGGACACACAAGACAGCTCTTGGGTGGTCCATAAATGACCTTAAGGGCATAAGCCCAGCTAGATACATGCACAAAATCCTATTGGAGGATGATGCTAAGCCAGTGATTCAACCACAGAGGCGACTAAATCCAGCCATGAAGGAAGTGGTGCAGAAGGAGGTCACCAAGTTACTAGAGGCTAAGATTATTTATCCTATTTCTGATAGCCCCTGGGTGAGCCCTGTTCAAGTTGTCCCCAAAAAGGGAGGTATGACAGTGGTTCATAATGAAAAGAATGAACTGGTTCCTACAAGAACAGTTATAGGGTGGCGCATGTGTATTGACTACAGAAGGCTCAATACAGCCACCAGAAAGGATCATTTTCCTTTACCATTCATAGACCAGATGCTAGAGAGACTAGCAGGTCATGAATACTACTGCTTTTTGGATGGCTATTCAGGTTATAACCAAATTGCAGTAGATCCTCAAGACCAAGAGAAAACAGCATTCACATGTCCTTATGGAGTGTTTGCTTACAGGAGGATGCCCTTTGGTCTGTGTAATGCACCTGCAACCTTTCAGAGGTGCATGCTCTCTATCTTCTCTGATATGGTAGAGAAATTTCTAGAAGTCTTCATGGATGACTTTTCAGTATTTGGAGACTCATTCAGCTCCTGCCTGAACCATTTAGCACTTGTTCTAAAAATATGCCAAGAGACCAACCTAGTTTTAAACTGGAAAAAATGCCACTTTTTGGTGACTGAAGGAATTGTCCTTGGGCATAAAATTTCAAACAAGGGAATAGAGGTGGATCAAGCTAAAGTGGAAGTAATTGAAAAATTACCACCACCTGCTAATGTTAAGGCAATCAGAAGCTTTCTGGGGCATGTAGGATTCTACAGGAGATTTATAAAGGATTTTTCAAAAATTGCAAAACCCCTGAGCAATCTGCTAGCTGCTGACACGCCATTTGTGTTTGACACAGAGTTTCTGCAAGCGTTTGAGACTCTGAAAGCTAAGCTGGTCACAGCACCAGTTATCTCTACACCAGACTAGACATTACCATTTGAACTAATGTGTGATGCCAGTGACCATGCCATTGGTTCAGTACTGGGGCAGAGGCATGACAAGCTTCGGCATGTCATTTATTATGCTAGTCGCATTTTAAATGATGCCCAAAAAAACTACACAACCACAGAAAAAAAATTGCTTGCAGTGGTTTATGCCATTGACAAGTTTAGATCATACTTAGTAGGATCCAAAGTGATTGTGTACATTGACCATGCTGCTCTTAAATATCTACTCACAAAGCAGGATTCAAAACCCAGGCTCATAAGATGGGTGTTGCTTCTGCAGGAGTTTGATATAGAAATAAGAGACAGAAAAGGGATAGAAAACCAAGTGGCTGACCATCTGTCCTGAATAGAGCCAGTAGAAGGGGCGTCATTTCCCTCTATTGAGATCTCTGAAACCTTTCCGGATGAGCATTTGTTTGCCATTCAGGAAACACCATGGTTTGCAGACATGGCAAACTATAAAGCTGCAAGTTTCATACCCAAGGAGTACAGCAGGCAACAAAAGAAAAAATTAATTACTGATGCAAAGTACTATTTGTGGGATGAACCCTATCTCTTTAAGAGATGTGCAGACGGAATAATCCGTAGGTGTATGCCTAGAGAAAAAGCACAGAGGATCTTATGGCATTGCCATGGATCACAATATGGAGGCCATTTCGGAGGTGAGCGAACAGCCACCAAGGTCCTCCAATATGGCTTCTACTGGCCTACCCTCTATAGAGATTCCCGAGAGTTTGTACGTAACTGTGACAGTTGCCAGAGAGCTGGTAATCTACCTCATGGTTACGCCATGCCTCAACAAGGGATCTTGGAGATTGAGTTGTTTCATGTATGGGGAATTGACTTCATGGGACCTTTCCCACCATCATACTCAAACACTTATATTCTGGTGGCAGTCGATTATGTATCAAAATGGGTAGAGGCCATTGCCACACCCACTAATGATACTAAGACAGTGCTGAAGTTCCTCCAGAAACATATCTTCAGTGATGGGGGCACTCACTTCTGCAACAAACAGCTTTACTCTGCCATGGTCCGGTATGGGATTAGCCACAAGGTGGCCACTCCATATCATCCACAGACAAATGGGCAAGCTGAAGTCTCTAATAGAGAACTAAAAAGAATCCTGGAATGGACTGTCAGTACTCGTAGAAAGGATTAGGTAAGAGGGTTGGATGATGCTCTATGGGCTTATAGAACAGCATTCAAGACTCCTATAGGAACCTCTCCATACTAGCTTGTGTATGGTAAGGCCTGTTATCTGCCTGTGGAACTGGAACATAAGGCCTACTGGGCAACCAGATTTCTAAACTTTGATGCCAAATTAGCTGGAGAAAAAAGATTACTCCAGCTAAATGAGCTAGAGGAATTTAGACTCACTGCTTTCGAAAATGCCAAGCTTTATAAGGAGAAATCAAAAAGATGGCATGACAAAAAGCTGTCATCAAGAGTCTTTGAACCAGGACAAAAGGTTCTGCTGTTTAACTCTAGGCTCAGGCTATTCCCTGGGAAACTGAAATCCCGGTGGAGGGGACCATATGTAGTTACAAGTATATCACCATATGGTTATATGGAGCTTCAAGACATTGATTCTGATAAGAAGTTCATTGTTAATGGACAGAGAATCAAAAACTATCTTGAAGGCAATGTTGAGCAAGAGTGCTCAAGGCTGAGGCTAGATTAAAAGCTCAGCAAGGTCCAGCTAAAGATAATAAAGAAGCTCTTGCTGGGAGGCAACCCAGCCATTGGGAAAACTTTTTCTATTATTGTGCCCTATTTTTGATTTTATTTGTTTATATAAAGTTCATTGTTAACAAGGTAAAGAGTCAATTGCATAAGTTCACAGGGTTACAGAAGGATTCAGCACACAAAACAAAGAAAAAGAGCTCACTGGCAAAAAAACGCCAGTAAGAGGCACAACTGGGCGTTAAACGCCCAAAAGGAGCATCTACTGCGTGTTTAACGCCAGTAATGATAGCCATCTGGGCGTTAAACGCCAGAAAGAAGCAACTTCTGGGCGTTTAACGCCTGATTGACAGCATCCTGAGCGTTCAGAAAAACGCCCAGTGACAAAGGGATTTCTGGCGTTTAACGCTAGCTAGAAGCAACAGCTGGGCGTTAAACGCCCAGACCAAGCACCAATTGGGCGTTAAACGCCCAAAACATGCAGCAGTTGGGCGTTTAACGCCAGGAATGTGGGGAGTAGGCAATTTCGTTTTCAATTCAAATTTTTTCCATTTTTTATGTTTCAATTCATAATTTCTTGCACAAACATGTCACAAACCCTAATTTCTAAAAACCCTAATTTCAAAAAAAGATCAAATGTATCTTAATTCATAAGCCCTTTTTCAAATCCTTTTCAAAACAAAGCTATCTCTTTTCACTCTAAAATCTTTTCAAATCATCAATATCTTTTTCAAATCTTCACATCATCTTTTTCAAAATTCAGATTTATCTTTCTCAAATATCTTTCATATCTTTTCAATTTTAAATCATATCTTTTTTCTATTATACTTATCTTTTACAAATCATATCTTCTATCATATCTCCTTCTAAATTTTCGAACCCACCCTCCCTTTTTCCCTTTAAATCCTCATTCAGCCTCCTCCTCTCCTCCACAAGTTGCGCTTGGCTCTCCCTCTTTCTCTCTTCTTTCTTTTCTTTTGCTTGAGGACAAGAAAACCTCTAAGTTTGGTGTGTTTATCCGTGATCACTAAGCCAATACCCACTAAGATCATGGCTCCCAAGGGAAAACAAACCGACTCAAGAGGCAAGAAGGAGAATATTCCAAAACCACTTTGGAATCAAGGGAAGTTCATAACTAAAGAACATTCAGACCATTTTTACAAAATAATGAGTCTAAGATCGGTGATCCCGGAAGTTAAATTCGATCTGAAAGAAGATGAATATCTGGAGATCCAAGAGCAAATTCGAAACAGGAGCTAGGAAGTCCTAGCTAATCCTGAAACAAAGGTGGGAAGAAACATGGTTCAGGAATTCTATGCTAATCTATGGCAGACGGACAGGCAGAGAATTGCTGGAACCGCATTCTATGACTATAGAACTCTGGTTAGAGGGAAGGTTGTTCACGCCCACCCTGACAAAATAAGGAAAATCTTCAAGCTGCCTTAACTGCAAGATGACCCAGACTCCTTTAATAGGAGAATGATGAGATCAAACCTGGGATTGGACAAAATCCTAGAGGACATATGCCTCCCTGGAGCCAAGTGGACAACCAACACAAAGGGTGCCCCGAACCAACTCAAGAGAGGAGATCTCAAACCAGTTGTCAGAGGCTGGCTGGACTTCATTAGGCGCTCTATACTGCCCACCAGCAACCGCTCTGAGGTCACCATCAGAAGAGCAGTGATGATTCATTGCATTATGCTAGAAAAAGAAGTGGAAGTTCATCAGCTTACTGCTTGTGAGCTTTACAAAATTGCAAACAAGAACTCCAAAGATGTCAAACTGGCTTATCCAAACTTAGTCTCTCTACTATGTAAAGATGCTGGAATAAAAATGGGAGTAGATAAGTATATCTCAGTTGAACAACCAATCACCAAAAAGTCTATGGAAGGACTACAAGTGCAGGACGACCCCATCAAGAGAAAAGCAGAGGAGCTCCTTCCGGAAATCCCTCAAATTGAATATTGGGAGCGCCTAGAAGCATCTGTCACCAAGTTGCAAGAAGCTGTGAATCAACTGAAGGAAGAACAGCAAAATCAAAACAGCATGATATGCAATCTGCTTAAAGAACAAGAAGAGCAGGGGCGTGACATAAAGGAACTGAAGCGCCAGAAGCTGTCTCTTGATGGGCCAAGCACTCCACAGGCTAAAGAGGCATCTACCTCCCAAAATAAAGGTTGTTGAGTCCTAACTCTGAGATAACCTTTTATCTATGTTAAGAGTATATGAGTATTAGAGTTAGAATCATTTATTTTTATGTCTTTAATTTCCTGTCTTTTATTATTAAGTGTCTTCTTTTATGTCTAATTTATATTATTTTTATTAAATAATAAATAAAAATTAGAGTCTATGCCTTAAAGTCATGAATATCCTATGAATCCATCACCGTTCTTAAATAAAAAATGTTTTAATTACAAAAGAACAAGAAGTATATGGTTTCAAATTCATCCTTGAAATTAGTTTAATTATTTTGAAGTGGTGACAATACTTTTTGTTTTCTGAATGAATACTTGAACAGTGCATATGTCTTTTGAATTTGATTGTTTAAGAATGTTAAATATGTTGGCTCTTGAAGAACAAGGAAAAAGGAGACATGTTATTTGATGATCTGAAAAATCATAAAAATGATTCTTGAAGTAAGAAAAAGCAGTGAATACAGAAAGCTTGCGAAAAAAAAAAGAGAGAGAGAAAAAGCAAGCAGAAAAAGCCAAAAGCTCTTAAAACCAAGAGGCAAGAGCAAAAAGCCAGTAACCCTTAAAACCAAAAGGCAAGGGTAAATAAAAAGGATCCAAGGCTTTGAGCATCAGTAGATAGGAGGGCCTAAAGGAATAAAATCCTGGCCTAAGCGGCTAAACCAAGTTGTCCCTAACCATGTGCTTGTGGCGTGAAGGTGTCAAGTAAAAACTTGAGACTGAACGGTTAAAGTCAAGGTCCAAAGCAAAAGAAGAGTGTGCTTAAGAACCCTGGACACCTCTAATTGGGGACTTTAGCAAAGCTGAGTCACAATCTGAAAAGGTTCACCCAGTTATGTGTCTGTGGCATTTATGTATCCGGTGGTAATACTGGAAAACAAAGTGCTTAGGGCCACGGCCAAGACTCATAAAGTAACTGTGTTCAAGAATCAACATACTGAACTAGGAGAATCAATAACACTATCTGAATTCTGAGTTCCTATAGATGCCAATCATTCTGAACCTCAATGGATAAAGCGAGATGCCAAAACTATTCAAGAGGCAAAAAGCTACAAGTCCCGCTCATCTGATTGGAGCTAAGTTTCATTGATATTTTGAAATTTATAGTATATTCTCTTCTTTTTATCCTATTTGATTTTCAGTTGCTTGGGGACAAGCAACAATTTAAGTTTGGTGTTGTGATGAGCGGATAATTTATACGCTTTTTGGCACTATTTTTAGTATGTTTTCAATGTAATTTAGTTAGTTTTTATTATATTTCTATTAGTTTTAAATAAAAATCACAATTTTGGAATTTACGATGAGTTTGTGTGTTTTTCTATAATTTCAGGTATTTTCTGGCTGAAATTGAGGGAGCTGAGCAAAAATCTGATTCAGGTTGAAAAAGGACTGCTGATGCTATTGGATTCTGACCTCCCTGCACTCAAAATAAATTTTCTGGAGCTACAGACCTCCAAATAGCGCGCTCTTAATTGCTTTGGAAAGTAGACATCCAGGGCTTTCCAGCAATATATAATAGTCCATACTTTGCTCAAAGATAAACGACGTAAACTGGCGTTCAACGCCAGTTCCATGTTGCAGTCTGGCGTCAAACGCCAGAAACAGGTTACAACCTGGCGTTCAACTCCAGAAACAGCCTAGGCACGTGAGAAGCTTAAGTCTCAGCCCCAGCACACACTAAGTGGGCCCCAGAAGTGGATTTCTTCACCATCTATCATAGTTTAGTCATTTTCTGTAAACCTAGGTTACTAGTTTAATATTTAAACAACTTTTAGAGGTCTATTTCGCACCTCATGACATTTTAGATCTGAACTTTATACTCTTTGATGGCATGAGTCTCTGAACTCCATTGTTGGGGTGAGGAGCTCTGCTGTGTTTCGATGAATTAATGCAACTATTTCTGTTTTCTATTCAAACACACTTGTTTCTATCTAAGATGTTTATTCGCACTTCAATATGATGGATGTGATGATCCGTGACACTCATCATCATCCTCAACCTATGAACGCGTGCCTGACAACCACCTCCGTCCTACCTTCGATTGAATGAATATCTCTTGGATTCCTTAATCAGAATCTTCGTGGTATAAGCTGGAATCCATTGGCAGTATTCTTGAGAATCCGGAAAGTCTAAACCTTGTCTGTGGTATTCCGAGTAGGATTCAGGGATTGAATGACTGTGACGAGCTTCAAACTTACAAGGGCTGGGCGTAGTGACAGACGCAAAAGGATCAATGGATCCTATTCCAGCATGAGTGGGAACCGACAGATGATTAGCCATGCGGTGACAGCGCACCTGGACCCTTTTCACTGAGAGGACGGATGGTAGCCATTGATAACGGTGATCCACCAATACACAGCTTGCCATAGGAGGAACCTTGCGTGCGTGAAGAAGAAGGCAGGGAGAAAGTGGAGATTCAGAAGACAAAGCATCTCCAAAACTCCAACATATTCTCCATTACTGCAGAACAAGTATTTAATTAGTGCTCTTTTATTTTTCGCAATTCAAACTGATAATTATAATTGACCTCCTGACTAAGATTTACAAGATAACCATAGATTGCTTCAAACCAACAATCTCCGTGGGATTCGACCCTTACTCACGTAAGGTATTACTTGGACGACCTAGTGCACTTGCTGGTTAGTGGTACGAGTTGTGAAAAGTGTGATTCACAATTCGTGCACCAACATGCTTAGTTTAAGTGTGGGCAGGTTTGATAAACCTTAATTCTATGGTTTATCTTATGCTTAATTTAGGGGATTTTATCATCTTTTCTCATATTTATTCAATGAAATAGCATGGTTTTGTAAATTTCTCCTAATTTGTGCTTAAGAGTAAAAATATGCTTTTTAGGCCTTAAATTGCTAATTTTAATTCACTTTAATTCCATTCGATGACTTGATATGTTTGTTAATTGATTTCAGGATTAGAAGGCAAAGATTGGGTTGAAAGAATGAAGAAAAAGCATGCAAAAATGGAGAATTCATGAAGAAATGAGGATTTGCTGAACTCAAGGCCACACGCACGCATCATCTACGCGCACGCATCATCCACGCGCACGCGTCACCCACGCGCACGCGTGAAGATGAGTTTTGCAATGCGACGCGTATGTGTGACCCATGTGTACGCGTGACAAGCTGCACGTGACTTCACTAAAGGCAAAACGCTGGGGGCGATTTCTAAGCTCAAGGAGGCCCAAATCCAACTCATTTTTTATGCTTATGAACCCAAGGATTGCAAGGGAATGGGGGGGGGAGCCATAGTATAGCTTTCATCATGTTGTAGGTTAGAATTCTAGAGAGAGAAGCTCTCCCTTCTCTCTAGAATTTAGGGTAGTTTAGGTTAAATTTCCTTAGATCCAACTTTTAATTCTTGTTTTGATTTCAATTTTCTTTATATTTTATTGTTTTATTGTCTCAATCTTCTTAGTTTTCTTTTTTAATTTCCTTAATTTGCCACTTTTACTTTCATGAACCCTTGTTAGATTTCTATTTTCTTTTAATGCAATTTTATGTTTCCATGTCTTTTTATGTTTATCTTAGTTACTATTGTTGATTTCTTGTTTGTGTTAGTTTTGGGTTCCATTAATTCTTGCATTTTTTTTATGTTTAGTTTTATTGCACACTAGGTATTTGTTAAAATGTTTTCACTAGTTGTAGAGTAGTTTTCTTTACTCTTAGCCTAGGCTAAGGGAATTGGGTGACCTTGAGTCATTGAGTCTCATTGATTTGGTGATTTGAGAACCCTTTGTGATCAATTTGATAACCATTGACACTAGCCTACTACTAAATCAATTAGTAGCTAGGTTAGGACTTATGGATTGATGTTGATCAAGCCTATTTGACGTACTTCAAGCATAGAGGTAGACTAAATGGGTTGATCCCTCATAATTGTCAACACATGGTTTGTAGACAAGGATGGTGATCTCAATTCCTATGCCTAGCCAAGAGTTCTTTTCCTTTCCTTTATTAGTTAATTGTCATTTACTTTCTTGTTATTTACTTTTCTTGTCAATCATCAAATCAAACCCCCCTTATTTCTTAATAGCCAATAATTGATCACTTCATTGCAATTCCTTGTGAGACGACCCGAGGTTTGAATACTTCGTTTTACTTTCATTGGGGTTTGTACTTGTGACAACCAACATTAAAACTTTGATTGAGCATTACTTGTCAGTTGGGAACTATACTTGCAACGAGGTTATTTCTCTTTTACCGAGAAGAAATTCTTAATCGACGATAATACTTATATCAGTATCCATCACTAATTTCAATGATTAAAGGTAAGAAACCCTTTTTCTCTCTGGGTTCATCAATTTATGTAAACCCTAGTTTTTTTTATTGTGCCAAATTGTATTAATATAGTGTTAGACTAAGTGATTGAAAGCTTAGCTTGGTAGAATTTTGGAAGGGAGAGCTTGGAAGCTTAGAATTGCGACATTAAGGTACGGATTTTAGTTTTGAGTAGGCATTATGTAAGGTTATATCAAAACCTAGGTTACTTTCTGATGAGCGGATAATTTATACGCTTTTTGGCATTGTTTTTAGTATGTTTTTAGTATAGTTTAGTTAGTTTTTATTATGTTTTTATTAGTTTTTAAATAAAAATCACTCTTCTGAACTTTACTATGAGTTTGTGTGTTTTTTTGTGATTTCAGGTATTTTCTGGCTGAAATTGAGGGACCTGAGCAAAAATCTGATTCAGAAGCTGAAAAAGGACTGCAGATGCTGTTGGATTCTGACCTCCCTGAACTGAAAGTGGATTTTCTGGAGCTACAGAAGCCCAATTGGCGTGCTCTCAATTGCGTTGGAAAGTAGACATCTTGGGCTTTCTAGCAACATATAATAGTTTATACTTTGCCTGAGATTTGATGGCCCAAACAGGCATTCCAAGTCAGCTCAAGAATTCTGGCATTTAACTCCAAAACTGGCACAAAAGCTGGAGTTAAACGCCCAAACTGGCACAAAAGCTGGCGTTTAACTCCAAGAAAAGTCTCTACACATGGAAGCTTCAATGCTCAGCCCAAGCACACACCAAGTGGGCCCGGAAGAAGATTTCTGCATTAATTACGTATTTTTGTAAACCCTAGGCTACTAGTTCTCTATAAATATGACCTTTTACTATTGTATTTTCATCTTGGTTCTTCTGGTTCCCTCTCTGGGGCCAAAGCCAATGACCTCCATTATCACTTTTGTATTTTCAACGGTGGAGTTTCTACACACCATAGATTAAGGTGTGGAGCTCTGCTGTTCTTCATGAATTAATACAAGTACTATTATTTTTCTATTCAACTCAAGTCTATTTCTTCTCCAAGATATTCATTCGCACCCAAGAACATGATGAATGTGATGATTATGTGACACTCATCACCATTCTCACCTATGAACGCGTGACTGACAACCACTTTCGTTCTACATGCAAACAAGCTTGAATGTGTATCTCTTGGGTTTCTAATATAAGATTGGAACCTTCGTGGTATAGGCTAGAATTATTGGCGGTCATTCCTGAGATCCGGAATGTCTAAACCTTGTCTGTGGTATTCTGAGTAGGATCTGGGAAGGGATGACTGTGACGAGCTTCAAACTCGCGATTGTTGGGCGTGTGACAGACGCAAAAGGATCAATGGATCCTATTCCAGCATGATCGAGAACCGACAGATGATTAGCCGTACGGTGACAGCGCATTTGGAACGTTTCCACTGAGAGGACGGGAAGTAGCCATTGACAACGGTGATGCCCAACATAAAGCTTCCCATGGAAAGGAGTATGAATGATTGAAAGAAGGCAATAGGAAAGCAGAGGTTCAGGAGGAACAAAGCATCTTCATACGCTTATCTGAAATTCCAACCAAAGAATTACATAAGTATCTCTATCTTTATTTTATGTTTTATTTATCTTTTAATTATCAAATCTCCATCACCATCTGAATTCGCCTGACTGAGATTTACAAGGTGACCATAGCTTGCTTCAAGCCGACAGTCTCCGTGGGATCGACCCTTACTCACGTAAGGTATTACTTGGACGACCCAGTGCACTTGCTGGTTAGTTGTGCGGAATTGTGACAAAGTGTGATTCACGTTTGAGAGCTCCAAGTCCTTTGGTGCCATTGTTAATGATCACAATTTCATGCACCACTTGCCGCTAGGATAAGTTGAATGAAATTGATTGTTGATATGCTTGGATAATTGGTAGTATGAATGTTGTGTTGGTTGAGGTGTTTTGACATGAAATTGAGAAGTGTGATACGATGTTATTGAAATTTGGATACTATGATATATGTAGGTGTTATGTTGTATGAAATTGAGTATGTATATTGGATATTTAATTGAGAATTGGATGTATGAATATTGTGATTTGTGAAAATTAGGCCCGAGGCCGTGATAGGGTGAGGAATCCCCTATTTGGTAAGTGGAGATAAGTGGTGTGAAATATTAAATGAGAATGAGATGATTGATTATTTGTTGATTGACAGTTTAGATATATGAATGTTTCATATTGTTGATGAATATGGAT
This sequence comes from Arachis hypogaea, assembly GCF_003086295.3. Taxonomy (NCBI): domain Eukaryota; kingdom Viridiplantae; phylum Streptophyta; class Magnoliopsida; order Fabales; family Fabaceae; genus Arachis; species Arachis hypogaea. The sequence continues at coordinate 103,011,095 of NC_092055.1, forward strand.
ATAGTTAATGGAATGTGTTAAATAAGTTGGAAGTGGGTTAACTTAGAATTGGAATAGTTAAGTGGTGCACGAATCCCCACACCTTCGTACAACTGTACCATCAAGTGCACTGGGTCGTCCAAGTAATACCTGAGCGAGTCAGGGTCAATCCCACGAGGATTGTGGTTTGAAACAAGCTATGGTTATCTTGCAGGTCTTAGTCAGGTAGATCAGATGGTTGTTGGAACTGTTGTCAAATTTGCATTAAAGGAGTATTGGAATAAAAATCAGTAAAATGGTTATAATTAAAGATAGAGTTGAGGATTGGTGTTGCTTTGCCTTTCATAATTGACTCCGGTATTACTGCTCTCCTTGCTTGTGAGTGATTTCTTCAATGGCAGGCAGTATGTGATTGACACTGGTTTGAGCAGCTGCCAATACTCCTCCAGATCTGAACCCCAGGTTTAGTGCGGATCTATTCTTATTGAGGGTGAAGCTCGTACAGTCTATTCTCCTTAATTATCCTACTCAAAATGCCACAAAAAAGGTTGGATCTTCTGGATCAGAGAATGCTGCATCTATGGATTCTAGCCTCTACCACAGAGGCCTTAATCTCCCCGAAAATCGGCTGAACTGATGTCCCGAGAAGTCCCTAACGAAGTCGTGGATTAGTCGTCTGAGAGACATATGTTCAAGATGGTGGTTCATCATTGTCCGATGAAAGACACACTCTGAACCCATGTAGAATGTGATAACTTTATACCAGTTCAACGCATTCATATTGATGAAGAACGAATATACATCTTTGAATTAATCAAACATAGATCGAAGAGAAACAGTAATACTTTTATTAATTCATAGGACTCAGCAGGGCTCCTCCCCTCAACCTAGGAGGTTTAGAAACTCATACTGAAGTAAAAACAATGGAAAAATGAAAATAATGCTGAATGGTGGTGAAGGTGTACGAGTAACATGAATCCAATCCCTTACATACTAAACAAATGACTAGTAAGGGTAAAACAGTCTTTTTAGTGCTAAAATCCACTTCTGGGGCCCACGTTGTGAGTGTTTGGGCTGAGCTTTGATGAGATCCACGTGCTATGAGGCTCTTTGGGCATGGAACGCTAGCTAGCTAGGGGGTCCTCTCTGGGCCTTTGGACGCTAGGCTCTGCTCTTTAGGCGCTAGACGCCTAGAAGGGGCAGAAAGCTGGCGTTGGACGCCAGTTTTGAGCCTTCTAATCCGAAGCAAAGTATGAACTATTATATATTTCTGGAACGCTCTAGAAGTCAGCTTTCCATATCCGTTGAGAGCGCTCTATTTGGACTTCTGTAGCTCCAGAAAATATCTTCCGAATGCAGGCAGGTCAGATCTGGACAGCATCTGTAGTTCTTTCTCTCTCTCTAAATCAAACCTCTACTCCAGCACCTCAATTTCAGCCAGAAAATACCTAAAATTGTATAAAAATACAAAAACTCATAGTAAAATCCAAAAATATGATTTTGACACTAAAACCTATAAAAACTTAACAAAAACTAAGTAAAACACACTAAAAACTATATAAAAATGATGTCAAAAAGCGTATAAAATATCCGCCCATCACAGCACCAAACTTAAACCTTTGCTTGTCCCCAAGAAACTAAAAACACAGTAGGATAAAGAAAATTAATATACAATAAATTTCTAAGTTTTAAATAAAGCTTAGTTAAAATCAGATGAGCGGGACTTAGTAGCTTTTTGCTTCTGAATAGTTTTGGCATCTCACTATCCATTGAAACTCAGAGATGTTGGCATCCTTAGGAACTTAGAATCCAGATGATATTATTGACTCTCCAAGTTAAGCTTATTTTGATTCTTGAACACAGCTTTCTGAGTCTTGGCCGTGACCCTAAGCACTCTGTTTTCCAGTATTACCACCGGATATATTCATGCCACAAACACTTTAACTGGGTGAACCTTTTCAGATTGTAACTCAGCTTTTCTAGATTCCCCAGATAGAGGTGTCCAGAGTTCTTAAGCACACTCTTTCTGCTTTGGACCACGACTTTAACCGCTCAGTCTCAAGCTTTTCACTTGACACCTTCACGCCACAAGCACATGGTTAGGGAGAGCTTGGTTGAGCCGCTTAGGCCAGGATTTTATTCTTTTGGGCCCTCCTAACCACTGATGCTCAAAGCCTTGGACCCTTTTACCCTTGCCTTTTGGTTTTAAGGGCTATTGGCTTTTTTTGCTTTCTTTTTTTTTTTTTTTGCATGCAAGCTTTTTCTTTTTCTTTTTGTTGCTTTTTCTTGCTTCAAGAATCAGTTTATGGATTTTTCAGATTGCTAATAATACTTTTCCTTTTTCCTTATTTTTTCGAGAGCCAACATTCATAAATTTCAACTTCAAATATGCACTGTTTATTTCATACATTCAGAAAATAAAAGTAGATGACACCATATCAAACTAATTAAACTAATCTTATTTTAGACTTGAAATTCATGCATCCCTCAATTATTTTCAATAAAAATTTTCATTTAAGCACGGTGAGAGATATATGGAACATTTTACAGCTTAAAGACATCAATGCAAATGATCATGCAACTAGAACAAGAGAATAGAAAATAAACAGACAAAAAACAGAAAAATAACAGGAAAGGGGTGTAAAGAGAACGAACCCACCTGAATGAATAGTGGCTAGTGCTCCTCTTTGAGGATCCAATGTAGTGCTTGATCTCTTCTATGTCACTCCTTTGTCTTTGTTGAAGCGGCTGCACAATTTCATGTGCATGCTCTCTAGTTTGCCCCATCCTCTTCTTCTATGCTTAAGAGTGGTAGAAGTAATAAAGCAAAGCTTTTGCAACACCAAACTTAAGAGTTTTGCTCATCCTCGAGCAAATATGATCAATAGGGAAGAAGAAGGTGAGGTAGGTGGAGCTTCTTTGGGACCTCTTGGTGCTGAGAGGCTAGGGAATCCAAATTCCCTGTTTCTCTGCACTAGCGTTTAAACGCCCAGGGGCTACTCCCTGGCTGGTGTTCAACGCCAGCAATGCTTCCCTCTTGGGGTGTTGAACGTCCAGCAGGGATACCCTAGCTGGCGTTCAACTTTAACACTCTTTCCGGAGTGTTCTGTTTTCACTGCTGTGAATTCTGTCTCTTGACTGGTGCATATGATCATGACTCTAACAACTAAAAGAAAAACAAAATGAAAGAAAATAAACATGGTTGAGTAAGGTTGGGTTGCTTGCCAACAAGCGCTTCTTTAATGTCATTAGCTTGACGGACAACTCCTTTCAAGGAGGAAAATAGTCATAGAGGATAAATCCTCATTCTTTACTGGGAGCTTCCTTCCTGTGCTCTCATGAAATAGCATAATACGCTCAAGAGACGGGATTTTGTTCACTGCCTAAGGCAGGGTTGGGCTTACAGCAGTATGTCGGTGTCCCTTTTTGTCACTTTCCTCTTCCAGGGTGAATACCATGATAATATAAGTGAATACCACCATTTTCCATGGTGAAAAGCCCTCAGTAGGGATATTCTTATTTTTCTAGCCCCTAGGTATCTTCCTTTTGGGGCCTTCCTCCATTGTGGATAGTGTACATCCAACATCAAACTTACGATTGGTCTTAGGAGGGATTGAGTTAGTTCCATCCAAGGGAGGAGGCTTGGATGCTGAATCCTTTATGCATGTGCCTCACTTGTTAGGGGTAATGGAGGGTCAAGGACCTTGAATACTTTCCAGTCCTTATGCAAGGTAATCCTTGTTCCCTTTTGGATTCTCAGCTTCTCCATTACTATACTTGACCATAGGTCACACGGAGCCTTCTCAAAGTTCATGGTGCCTATGGTGCAAGGAATCAGAAAGCGTCCAGGGTCTGAAAGCTTCTAAGGAAGCTCTTGCTGAACCAAAGCATTGAGGTCTTTGGAAAGCAATGGAGGTTCTTCCTCCAAAGGCTTTGTACCAAACAGTTTGGCATTCAGCTTCATGAGAGCTCCTAGGTGCCGAGCAACTTGCTCTTCCCTAGTGTCTTCATCCTCACTTGAGGATGAGTAGTCATCAGAACTCATACACTGCAGAAGTGCATGCAAAGGAACCTGAATGGTCTTTATTGTTTCCTTTGGTTCTGAGATAGCGGGTTCTTGAGTGGGCTTTAAGCTCTTAAGGGGTGTACTCTCACTACCATTCAATGCCAGCTCTGTCAGCTTATTGGGCGTTGAATGCCCTTGCTGTTCACCCTGACTGGCGTTCAACGCCAGTCCCTCTAGCATTCTGGGCGTTAGACGCCTAGCAGGGGTGTCCTTGCTGGTGTTCAACGCCTGCTTCCCTGGATGTATGGGCGTTGAACGCTCAGTGAGGGCTTCCTCACTGGCATTCAGTGCCAGGCTTGTTGCCATAATAGGCGTTGAACGCCCAGTAAGGGCTTCCTCACTGGCGTTCAATTCCTTCCCAGTCTCTCCAGACTCGGCCTCTGCCTCAGTGGATGGTATCAGATTTAAACTTAAGCCAAGATCATACAGGGCTTTGTCAAAAATGATCTTTCCAGTAATCTATAGGATCTGAAATCTCCATGGATCTGGCATCTTCCTTGGCAGCTCAGGCTGACTTAGGATACTATACTTCTTAGTAAGTATCTCTATTTCATCTCCTCTTAGGTCCTTCTTTTCAAATACCTCTGTAAAAGAGATATTAACTTGCAGTTCCTTAAGGGCTACTGGAGAATGAGCTAACTGCTCATCTGCCAGTTCTTTCTGCACGCCAAGGAAATGTGGCTCTTGAAATTCTTTCATCTCTGCAAGAGGGAGCTTTGTGATCATCACAGACTCCTCTTGTACGCCCAGAGAGGAATCAACTTGAAGTTCCTTCTCTTCTGTAAGGTCATGCTCAATGGCAGTCTCAGGATCCTATTGGTCCTTGCTTGCCTTAAGTCCCTCAGTATCATGCTCCTGAGGTTTGGCCTCCTTGGTGAAGACTACTGTCTCACCTTCTTTTAAGGTTTCCATGTCTAGAACTTCTGTCCTAGCTGGGGTCTCCTCATAGGAGTATAAGTGCTGGTTATTGACAGCTATCTCAATGAGCGCATCTGCCTCTTCATGTGTCTCTATTAGGTCCAGAGAACTACCTGCAAAGTGATCAATTATCTCTCTGGCCATCTCTGAGATAGCTTTATAGAACATGATCGTCTTGCCCCCATCCAGACAACACATGGGGGGGCAATCCCTGAACATCAACTTGTACCTCTCCCAAGCATTATGGAGAGACTCACTTTCTTTCTGTCTGAAGGTCTGGACATCTGTCACTAGCTTTGCTAGTCTCTGTGAGGGAGAGAACTTGTTCAGGAAATTGTTAATAACCCGATCCCAAGTGTTCATACTTCCCCTGGGTGCAATATCCCACCAATCTTTTGCTCGATCTTTCAGAGCAAATGCGAATAGTTTTAGCTTGTGGAGTTCAGGGCCCACTCCATTGGTGCCTACAGTGTCACAGAGCTACAGGAAGTCAGTGATAAATTTACTGGGGTCTTCCTGTGGATGTTCGTGAAATTGGAACTTTTGCAACACTAATGTAATATGTTGCGGGTTGATTTCAAGCTTTTTGCTCTGATAGGAGGTACATTGATATTTCTTCCATAGAAATCAGGATTGAAGCCACCAAGCACCTTTCTTGCCTCTCTTTCAGGTTTGGCCATTGATAAACCACTATTTTATGGTTTATCTTGTGCTCAATTGAGTGGATTTCATCAACTCTTTACCCACTTATTCATAATATTTGCATGGTTTTATATTTCCTTCCTGATTTTGTGCTATGATTGAAAACATGCTTCTTTGATCTTATAATTGCTTATTATTAATCCTCTCTTATTACCATTAGATGCCTTGATATGTGTGTTAAGTGCTTTCAGAGATTATAGGGCAGGAATGGCTCAGAGGATAGAAAGGAAGCATGCAAAAGTGGAAGGAATACAAGAAGTTGGAGAAATTGCTAAGCTGTCCAGCCTGACCTCTCTGCACTCAAATGGCTATAACTTTAGCTACAGAGGTCCAAACGACGCGGTTCCAGTTGCGTTGGAAATCTAACATCCGGGGCTTTGATTTGATATATAATATGATATAGTTTCCCTGACGCTAGGTGACGCAACCGCGTGATCCATGCGGCCGCATCGCAGTGACGGAATCCAGCGTGGCAAAATTTGAAACCAGCGAATTCTGGACTATTTCTGACCCAGTTTGCGGCCCAGAAAACACAGATTAGAGGCTATAAAGTGGGAGACTGCACCCATTCATAAGGAGGCTCTCACAATTCACAATTTTAGGAGTAGATGTAGCTTTTAGAGAGAGAGGTTCTCTCCTCTCTCTTAGGATTAGGATTTAGGATTTCTCTTAGTTTTAGGAGTGACTCTCAATCCCAGGTTCTTTATTTTTATTTATTTTCCCAATTTAATTTATGAACTTTTCCATGTTATGATTTAAATATTTTATTTAATATAATTTGAGGTATTTCAGACTTATGATTGCTCTCTTTAATTTGTTAATGCTCTGTGTTTATCCAAGTTATTTTCATTCAAGTAGAATTTCTCCCCTTTTGGCTTTGGTTAAATAATTGGTGACTCTTGAGTTATCAAACTCATTGTTGATTGAGAATTGGAATTCTTCAAGAATTAATTCATCCATTAACTTACCTTCATAGTTAGAGGTTAATAAAGTGGGAGAAAAATCCAATTCTCATTATAATTGATAAGGATAACTGGGATAGGACCTCCAGTCTTCATACCTTGCCAAGAGTTTATTATTACTATTTTATTTTATTCTTTTTGTGCGACATACTGCTTCCTTACTTCCAAAACCCCCAATTTACAATCTTCATAACAAATAATAAGAACATACCTCCCTGCAATTCCTTGAGAAGACGACCCGAGGTTTGAATACTTCGGTTATCAATTTATTTAGGGGTTTGTTACTTGTGACAACCAAAACGTTTGTACGAAGGGATTTTTGTCGGTTTAGAGACTATATCTACAACGCGACTATTTTTATGACATTCTTTACTGGCAAAAATCCTAACGTCAAAATGTCTCCCTTTTCTTGTTCAAAGTTTTCTGAAAGGTCTCTTCTTGAGTGTTGTGCTTTAGCTTATTGTAAACGCCTCCTCAGAATCCTCTCAAGTTCAGGATCAGGAGTCAAGAGGGGTTCTTTATCCCTGTTCCTAGTCATAAACAAGAAGACAAGAAAAAGAAAGTAAAGAAGAAGACTTTCTATGCCAATAGGCAAGAAGCTCCTCCTTAGAGTCAGATGTAAAGAAAGACGACAAAATAGACACCAAATGGGAGTTCTATATTTAAGAACAAAGGACTCCCTATAAGATGTGAAGATAGAAGAAGAGAGAAAAGTGAAGATGGAAGAAGGGGAAGAGATAGAATTCGAATAATAAAGATAAGAGAAGAAGAGAAGTATAAATAGAAAAACTAAATAAGAATATTTTTATTTTCATTTAATTAATTAAATTATTAATTTTCAAAAATTAAATTAAGAGTAAAGTATCTTTTTTGTCCCTAACGTTTGGGGTAAGTCCTATTTGTGTTCCTAACGTTTAAATCGTCCTATTTGTATCCCTAACGTTTGTAAAAGTGATTCAATGTTATCCTACTATTAATTATACTAACAAATCAGATTATATTTTTCAATTATTCTCACTTGAATGTATTTATTCTCAATTAGATCTCACTTGGATGTGTTTGATTTTAATATTATACCCACTATTTGTGTTTAGATTCAATTATGTCCCTAGAAAAGTGAATTATGTAAATGTTGTAGGAATTAGTTTCACATTTGATGAGCTATTTCTCGGAGTAGATCATCGATTCTATCACAGACATTTGTATTCTAACTTCAAGAAGAGATTTTTAAAACTCAAAGTAAAGCGCTCATGATGTGTAATTGACGGCAGGATAACACATTGAATCACTTTTACAAACGTTAGGAATACAAATAGGATGATTTAAACGTTAGGGACACAAATAGGATTTACCCCAAACGTTGGGGACAAAAATGATTCTTTACTCTTAAATTAAATTAATTTAAAAATATTTGAATTTTAATTATTGAATTTTTGAAAATAGAGGAGGGAAGAGAAGAAGAAATTTTCGAAAATCAAGAGAGATGAGAGTTAGTTAGGTAGTTTTGACAAAGAAGAGAGAGAAAAAGAGAAGTAGTTTTCAAAATTTAAGAAGAGAAGAGAGTTAGTTAGGTGGTTTTGAAAAAGAAGAGAGAGAGAAGAAGATATTATTTTCGAAAATTAAGGAAGAGAAAAGTTAGTTAGGAGGTTTTGAAAAAGAAGAAAGAGAGAAGAAGAGAAGGAGTTTTCAAAAATTAAGAATAGAAAAGTTAGTTAGGTGGTTTTGAAAAAGAAGAGAGAGAAGATAAGATATTAATTAAGAAAAGATTTTTAATTTAAAAATAAAATAGAAGATAAGATAAGAAAAGACTTGAAATTGAAATTTAAAATTAGGAAAAGATAAGATAAGTTTTTTTTTTAAGTTTTGAAAAATTTATGATTTAAAAAATTAGAAGTTAGAAAAGATAAGATAAGAAACAAAAAAAAGATAAGATTATAAAATTGATTTTGAAAAAGATTGAATTTTTAAAAGTTTGAACATTGAAAAAGATTAGATGAGATTTTTGAATTTTGAAAAAGATATGATAAGATTTGAAAAAGATATGATTTTTATTTTTGAAAAGATTTGATTTTTGAAAACTTGACAATTAAGATAAGATAAGATAAAAATTTTAAAATCAAAATCCGAATTTTATAGGTAATTTTCGAAAATTATGGTTGGAAATTGGTTAGAAAAGATATTTTTTTATTTTTGAATTTATTGATGAAAGAGAAAAACACATAAAAGACACAAGACTTTAAATTTTTAGATCTAGCACCCTTGTTTTTCAAAAATTTTTGGAGGGAAACACCAAGGGACACCAAACATAAAAATTTTAAGATCAAGACACATACAAGACTCAAGAACACTTTGAAGAAATACAAGAATACCAAGAACAAAATTTAAAGACTCAAAAAATACAAGAACATAACAACAACACCAAACTTAAATTTTTTTAGAAAAACCAAGCCCAAATTTTTGAAAAATATAAAGAAAAGCAAAAAAAACACCAAACTTAAAGACTTAACACAAGATTTAAACAAAAAAAAAGTATTTTTGAAAAAATTTGGAGGAAGGACTCAAAGACAATTCAGAGGATGCCAAAAATAAACTATATGAAAAAGGTTTTTTTTGAAAAGTTTTAAATTTTTTGGAATTGAAGAGAATGAACAGGTAGGATTCAAACCAAGAACATGAATTAAACAAAGAAAAGAAAAATGTTTTTGAAAAAAAAATTTTGAAATTTTCGAAAATTGGCGAAAAATAAAAACCAAAGACTCAAATAAGAACACACTCAAAGACTCTCAATCAGAAAGCTAAGGATGCTTCAAAAATAAAATTTTTGAAAAAGGCCTTTGGAAAAAGTTTTTTTTTTAAATTTTCAAAAAATTACGGAAGAAGAAAACAAAAATAAAAAATAAAAATTACCTGATCTAGGGAGCAAGACAATCCTTCAGTTTCTCTAAATGCAACAATCCCCGGCAACGGCACCAAAAACTTTGTGCATGAATCTCCACACCTTCGTACAGCTCTATGGTGCACGAAATTGTGATCACACTTTTCACAGCTCCGCACAACTAACCAGAAAGTGCACTGGGTCGTCCAAGTAATACCTTACGTGAGTAAGGGTCGATCCCACGGAGATTGCCGGCTTGAAGCAAGCTATGGTTATCTTGTAAATCTTAGTCAGGAGATTAATGATAAAAATGATTTTTGTTTATAAAAAGTAAATAACATGAAATAAATGATACCTGTAATTCAGTTATGAGGAACAGGTTGAGGTTCCGGAGATGCTCTGTCGTCTGAATCTCTGCTTTCCTACTGTCTTCTTCTCTAAACACGCATGGCTTCCTTCCATGGCAAGCTGTATGATCCGCTCAGATGAAAAATACCAGGTACGATCTCTGCACGGCTAATCAATTGTCGGATTTCTCGTCTCAGATGAAAAATACTAGGTACAGCTAAAGCACGGCTAATCATCTGTCGGTTCTCACTAGCGTCGGAATAGGATCTCTCTATCCTTTTGCATACTGTCACTGCGCCCAACATTCGTGAGTTTGAAACTCGTCACAGTCATCCCTTTCCAGATCCTACTCGGAATACCACAGATAAGGTTTAGACTTTTCGGATCCCAGGAATGCTGCCAATTGGTTCTAACCTCTACAACGAAGGTTCTAATCTCACGGACTCGGTCCGTGGATCAAAGACCCAAGAGATCGCACTCAAGCTGTCGCCCAATAACTACGTTGAGCTCAGATAGAACGGGAGTGGTTGTCAGGCATGCGTTCATAGATTTGAGAATAATGATGAGTGTCACGGATCATCATGTTCTCTATATTGAAGTACGAGTGAGTATCTTAGAATAGAATCAAGCGTGATTGAATAGAAAACAGTAGTAATTGCATTAATCTATTGAGACACAGCAGAGCTCCTCACCCCCACCTATGGGGTTTAGAGACTCATGCCGTAGAGGATACAATATGAAATGCAAAATTTCATAAGTTACAAAGTGAATCTCTAAAAGTAGTTTTTATACTAAACTAGTAACTTAGGTTTACAGAAAATGAGTAACTAAGTGCATATAGTGCAGAAATCTACTTCCGGGGTCCACATGGTGTGTGCTTGGGCTGAGCATTGAAGCTTTCACGTGCATAGGCCATTCTTGGAGTTAAACACCAGCTTGGGTGCCAGTTTGGGTGTTAAACTCCAGTTCTGGTGCCAGTTCTAGTGTTTTACGCCAGAAAAGGGTCTCTGGCTGGCGTTTAACGCTAGTTTGGGCCATCAAATCTCGGGTAAAGTATGGACTATTATATTTTTCTGGAAAGCCCAAGTTGTCTACTTTCCAACGCAATTTAGATCGTGCCAATTGGACTTCTGTAGCTCCAGAAAATCAACTTTGAGTGCATGAGGGTCAGAATCCAACAGCATCTGCAGTCCTTTCTCAGCCTCTGAATCAGATTTTTGCTCAGGTCCCTCAACTTCAGTCAGAAAATACCTGAAATTACAGAAAAATACACAAACTCATAGTAAAGTCCAGAAATGTGATTTTTTCATAAAAACTAATAAAAATATAATAAAAAGTAACTAAAACATACTAAAAACTACCTAAAAATAATGCCAAAAAGGGTATAAATTATTCACTCATCACAACACCAAACTTAAATTGTTGCTTGTCCCCAAGCAACCAAAAACAAAATAGGATAAAAATAAGAGAATATACAATAAATTTCAAAAATATCAATGAAGATTAGTTTTAATCAGATGAGCGGGACTAGTAGCTTTTTGCTTCTGAACAATTTTGGCATCTCACTTTATCCTTTGAAGTTCAGAATGATTGGCTTCTATAGGAACTCAGAATCCAGATAGTGTTATTGATTCTCCTAGTTAAGTATGTTGATTCTTGAATACAGCTACTTTATGAGTCTTGGCCGTGACCCTAAGCATTTTGTTTTCCAGTATTACCACTGGATACATAAATGCCACAGACACATAACTGGGTGAACCTTTTCAGATTGTGACTCAGCTTTGCTAGAGTCCCCAATTAGAGGTGTCCAGAGCTCTTAAGCACACTCTTTTTGCTTTTGGACCATGACTTTAACCGCTCAGTCTCAAGTTTTCACTTGACACCTTCACGCCACAAGCACATGGTTAGGGACAGCTTGATTTAGCCGCTTAGGTCAGGATTTTATTCCTTTGGACCCTCCTATCCATTAATGCTCAAAGCCTTCGATCCTTTTTACCCTGGCCTTTTGGTTTAAAGGGTCATTGGCTTTTTCTGCTTGCTTTTTCTTTATTTTTTGCCATTTTTTTCGCAAGCTTTGTGTTTTTCACTACTTTTTCTTGCTTTAAGAATCAATTTTATGATTTTTCAGATTATCAATAACATTTCTCTTTTTTTCATTATTCTTTCAATAGCCAACAATTTTAGCATTCATAAACTTCACCATAAAAAATATGCACTATTCAAGCATTCATTCAGAAAACAAAAAGTATTGCCACCACATCAAAATAATTAGACTAATTTCAAGATAAATTTCGAAACTATGCACTTCTTGTTCTTTTGCAATTAAAAATATTTTTTTATTTAAGAAAGGTGAGAGATTCATGGAATCATTCATAACATTAAGACATAAACTCTAAATGCTAATAATCATGTAATAAAGATAAAAACAAGACAGAAACTAAACATAAAAGCAGACAAATAACAATAAAAGAAAGGAAATTAAAGATATCAAAATAAATGACTTTAATACTAATGCTCATGTAACTATTAAAATAGGTCTCTAATAACAAAAGTTATCATAGAGTTAGGACTCAACAACCTTTATTTTGAGAGATACTTGCTCCTTCAGTCTGTGGGATGTCTAGCTTTTCAAGGGGCAGCTTCTGGCGCTTTAGCTCCTGTATCTCACGTCCTTGTTTCTCTTGTTCTTTGAGCAGTTTGCAGAGCATGCTGTTTTGATTCTACTGCTCTTCTTTGAGTTGATCCATAGCTTCTTGCAGCTCGGTGGTAGATGCTTCTAAGCGGGCCCAATATTCAAATTGAGGAATTTCTGGGAGGAGCTCATGCGCCCTCCTCTTAATGGGGTTGTCTTGAACTTGAGGTCCATCCATCACTTTTTTGGTGATTGGGCGCTCAACTGGGATATATTCATCCACGCCTATCTTTACCCCCACATCTTTACATAACAGACTGATCAAGCTTGGGTAAGCCAATTTAGCATCAGTGGATTCCTTGTTTGCAAATATGTAAATTTCACCAGGAATCAGCTGATGAATCTTTACTTCTTTTCCCAGCATAATACAGTGAATCATCACTGCTCTCTTGACAGTGACTTCAAAACAGTTGTTGGTTGGGAGTATAGAACGCCCAATGAAATCCAACCAACCTCTAGCAACTGGTTTGAGATCTTCTCTCTTTAGCTGGTTTGGGACACCTTTTGTATTGGTAATCCACTCGGTTCCAGGGAGGCATATGTCCTCTAGAACTTGATCTAGCCTTTTATCTTTGGCCATTCTCCTATTAAAGGATTCTGGATCATCTTGTAGTTGAGGAAGCTTGAGAACTTCTCTCACCTTATCAAAGTGGAAGTAAATAATCTTCCCTCTGACCATGGTCCGAAAGGACTAGAAAGCAGTTCCCTCTAATCTTTGCTTATCCGTCATCCACAGATTTGCATAGAATTCCTGGATCATGTTTTTTCCAACATGTATCTCAGGATTAGCCAAGACTTCCCAACCCGTGTTTCAAATCTGTTCTTGGATCTCCGGGTATTCATCTTCTTTCAGATTGAACCTAACTTCCGGGATCACTGATCTTCTACACACAATTTTGAAGTAATGGTCTGCATGTTCTTTGGTACAGAAATTCTCATGCATCCACAATGGCTTTGGATTGCTTTCTTTCTTGCCTCTTGAAGTGGTTTGTCTTCCTTTGGGAGCCATGAGATTCATTTGTTTTAGCTTAGGGATCACGGAAATCACACCAAACTTAGAGATTTGCTTGTCCTCAAGCAAAATAAAAAGAAAGAAGATGAATAGATGGAGAAAAGGATTTGAATGATGGGTGAAGAGGGGCTGGCCGAATGTGTATTTAAAGGGAGGGAGGGAATGGGTTTCGAATTATTTTTGAAAAAGATAAGATAGGAAGATATGATTAATAAAGGATATGATTTGTAAAATATGAAAGATTTGAAAAAGATATGAGGAAGTTAAATTTGAATTTTTGTTTATGCATCTAAGAAATAAAAGATAATATGAATGAATTAAAAAGATTTGAAAAGAAATTGGAAAGATAAATGAGTTTTCAAAAATATTTTGAGAAAGAATTGAAAAATAATTAAAAAGAGTTTATAAGATTATTAATTTTTGGGAATGGAAATAAAAAAATGAATGTTTGTAATATTTTGATGCAGAAAATTATGAATTAAAACATGAAAATTTGAAAAAATTTAAACTGGAAACGAAATTACCTCCCCCTTGCTGTTCTGGCGTTTAACACGTATCTGGTGGCCATTTTGGGCGTTTAATGCCCAACCAGGTACCCTGGCTGGCGTTAAACGCCAGAAATCCTTCTTTACTGGGCATTTTTCTGAACGCCCAGAATGCTGCCATTTCTGGCGTTAAACGCCCAGAATGCTGCCTATTCTGGCGTTTAATGCCCAGAATGATACCTTTAGTGGCGTTAAACACCCAGAACGGTAGCCATTCTGGCGTTTAACGCCCAAATTGCCTCTTTACTGGCGTTTTAACGCCAGTGAGCTCTTTTTCTCTGTGATTCCTTTGCTTTATGTTCTGAACCTTTATTTCCTTGACTTGTTCACTGAAAAGCATTAACAAACATGAATAACAAAATTAAATGGACTTATATAATTGTTATAAACATCTAATTTTTTACGATGGCTAGGTTGCCTCCCAGCAAGCGCTTCTTTACTGTCTTTAGCTGGACTTTTACTGAGCTGTTAATTTAGTCTCAGTTTTGAGCACTCTTGCTCAACATTGCCTTCAAGATAATGTTTGACTCTCTGTCCATTAACAATGAACTTTTTGTCAGAATCAATATCCTGAAGCTCCACATATCCATATGGTGACACGCTTGTAATCACATATGGTCCCTTTCACCAGGATTTCAATTTTCCAGGGAACAATCTAAGCCTGGAGTTAAACAACAGAACTGTCTGTCCTGGCTCAAAGACTCTAGATGACAGCTTTCTGTCGTGCCATCTTTTTGCTTTCTCCTTGTAAATTTTAGCATTTTCGAAAGCATTGAGTCTGAATTTCTCCAGCTCATTCAACTAGAGTAATCTTTTCTCTCTAGCTACCTTAGCATTAAAGTTTAGGAACCTGGTTGCCCAGTAGGCTTTGTGTTCCAATTCCATTGGCAGATGACAGGCTTTTCCATACACAAGCTAGTATGGAGAGGTCCCTATAGGAGTCTTGAATGCGGTTCTGTATGCCCACAGAGCATCATCCAGACTTCTTGCCCAATCCCTTCTATGGGTACTTCCAGTCCATTCCAGGATTCGTTTTAGTTCTCTATTCGAGATTTCAGGCTGCCCATTTGTCTGTGGATGATATGGAGTTTCCACTTTGTGGTTAATTCCGTATCGGACCAAAGCAGGGTCAAGCTGTTTATTACAGAAATGAGTACCTCCATCACTGATCAGTATCCTAGGGACATCGAACCTGCTGAAGATATGCTTCTGGAGGAACTTCATCACTATCTTAGTATCATTAGTGGGTGTTGCAATTGCCTCTACCCATTTAGATACATAGTCTACTGCCACCAGAATATAAGTGTTTGAGTACGATGGTGGAAAAGGCCCCATGAAGTCAATACCCTATACATCAAACAACTCAATCTCTAAGATCCCTTGCTGAGGCATGGCATAACCGTGAGGTAGATTACCAGCTCTCTGGCAACTATCACAGCTACGTACAAACTCTCAGAAGTCTCTATAGAGAGTAGGCCAGTAGAAGCCACATTGGAGAACTTTTGTGGCTGTTCGCTCACCTCTGAAATGTCCTCCATATTGTGATCCATGGCAATGCCATAGGATCTTCTGTGCCTCTTCTCTAGGAACACAACTACGGATTACTCCGTCTGCACACCTCTTAAAGAGATATGGTTCATCCCACAAGTAGTACTTTGCATCAGAAATTAATTTTTTTGTTTGCTGCTTACTGTACTCTTTGGGTATGAATCTCACAGCTTTATAGTTTGCAATGTCTGCAAACCACGGTACTTCCTGAACGGCAAAGAGTTGCTCATCCGAAAAGGTTTCAGAGATCTCAATAGGAGGGAGGAAAGTTCCTGCTACTGGTTCTATCCGGGACAAGTGATCAGCTACTTGGTTCTCTGACCCTTTTCTGTCTCTTATTTCTATATCAAACTCTTGCAGAAGTGATGACACGTCACCAAGTCATATTTTTCTATGCTTATTCATACAAGAAATTGATGATTTATGCTTGAATAATGAATGTTTTCGTACTTAAATGGTATATTTCCTTGATCTTTTGATTTTATAAATTTGTAGGAAATAAGAAGAAAAAGAAGCAAAAAGCACAAAATAAGCTAAAAAGGAGAAAAAAAGAGTTTTGGGGCACACTTTGATGTTGGAGCACACTTTGGAGCCTTAGGCCACGCTTTAAAAGTGTGGCCCATGACCAAATTAAAGGAGAATAGGCAATCAGCACACAAAGCTCCGCTCTTGCCAAGAGCGGAGCATTATCCTGATGCAAAGATGAGCTTGGAAGCAAAATTTTCGCTAAGTTAAAATCTGGGCGCTCATAGCATGACAATGCCTCCTTCAAAGGGTTATAACTTGAGCTACAGATGTCCGATTGATGTGCTTCTAGTTGAGTTGGAAAGCTGACATTCAGAGCTTTCCAACGATGTATGGAAATCTATATTTGGCATGAAATTGAGGCATGAATGAAATGCATCTTTAAGAACCAAAAACAAGCAAAAATAAACCAAAGTGCAACCACCAAGATTCGAAGGGGGAGACACAAGGAAACCAAGGTAGTAGCGCTCACTTGGAGAGCACAGCGCTCTCTTGGTAAGCATTGTCGTGCTTCACCAAGAGAAAATGAGGAATACAGCATGGGAAAAGTGGGGATGCTAGGATTCGAACTTGGAAGCACACTAAAGACAAAGGGGATGCTGCGCTCTTGTGGGCAACTGAGCGCTACTTTTCCCCCCATACTCCTCACCTTGTCACGCACCAAAAGGGCCAAGGAAACAAGCACTAATGTTGCGCTCTCCCCATGAGCTGAGCATTGCCCTGGAAGCAACACCCATGGGCCAAAATTCAATTAAAATTCCCTTTGAACACAATTCTTCACTAATTGAACCAAGGCCATCCAGACCCACTCTTCCTCAAATCCAAAGCAAGCTAAGCCCATTATCATCACTCAAAGGCACAAGGATCAATTATATTAGGATTTTCATTTAAATTGTAATTTGTTTTTAATTTTAATTTCATTTTATTTTTTATTTTGTGAAAAGCCTATATAAAGGTATCATTCTCATTTCATGAGAGGAGGCTGGCTCTACTAGAGAGCAATAGGAGTAGAGTAGAATAGAGAATTCTCTTTGAAACACTTTTACTTTCTCTGCACTTTCTATTTTTAAATCTTGAATTCAGTTTATGCAAAATTTCAATTCCTGCAATCTTCTACTCCAATTTCCCTCTTCTGGAATTTTACAATTCAGTTACATTGAGCTAGATTTTAAGTCTTCTGTTTCCACTGCTCTCAATTTACTTTTATGCAATTAAATTTCCTTTGCAATTTACATTTGAGTTTGCTGAGCTTGATTTACATTTCCTGCACATTTAATTTCTCTGCAATTGTTCTAAGATCTACTACTTCATTAAATTTCTAGCACCCAGCCCCCTTTACATTTGATGCAATTTACATTTCTTGTCATTTAAGATTTTTCCAATTTACTCTTCTTGCTCTTTAAGCTTCTGTCCAATTTTACTTTCTGCATTTTATAATTCTTGCAATTTACTTTCTGTTTGCTTCAATTTCACCCAATTTAACCTCAATGTTAGCTTGACTAAACTAATCACCCACTAAAGTTGCTTGATCTATCAATCCCTGTGGGATCGACCTCACTCTAAGTGAGTTATTACTACTTGATGCGACCCGGTACACTTGCCGGTTAGTATTTGTGTGTTTGGAAATTCGTTTTTCCACAAAAACACCATCAAGTTTTTGGCGCCGTTGCCGGGGATTAATTTAGATCAACAATGATTAAGTGGGTGAGAAGTCTATATCAAGCATTTTCTTTATTTTTGTTTTCTGTTTTAAATTGAAACCAAAGTGTTTGAGTTTTTGCCTCACAAAGAAATTCTCATCTCTGATATGAGTAATTTCAATTTTCCTTGGTGTTGTGTTTTCCAAAATTCAAATGGAGTTCAACTCATCTTATGATCAAACAAATTTCATGGGATATTATCCACCATCACCAATCTCTAATAGTGGCTAGGAATATCACCAAGAAAATACAAATTCTAAGCACTCCAATCCATGGAGATTTGCTTCAGAGACACAAGATGAGCAAGAAAATCATATGGGATATTTCCTTCCCCTACAAAATGATGCAAGTCATAATTCTAATGGTGGCTGGGAAGGGAATTCTAATGCTCCGTATGATATTCATCCAAAGATATCATCATTTAACCATGCTTCAACAGAAAGCCCCTTTCAAAACTCACCACCCACACAAACTTCCATGAACCACTCAAGGTTCTCAAAGCTTGAGTCCATGCTCAAAAGATATGAGGAGAAGACAACGAAAGTTTGGAAAGAACAAGAAAACTCCCTCAAAAACATGGAAGTGCAGCTAGCTCAATTGGTGAGTGCAACGAAGAAGGAGGAAAAATAAGAGGAAGAGGCTACTGAGTCAAGTGGATTTTTAGTGAAGAAAAAAGAGGTGGTGGAAACATTTGAACCTGAACTTGCATATTCACAGAAGCCACTTGAGATGACAAGGGAACATGAAAACTCACAACTCTCTCAAACCTCTTTGAAACAAAACGGCTCAACAATTGAATCCATGATTGAAAGATATGAAGAGGAGATGAAGAAATGTTGGGAAGATCAACAAACCTCCTCAATAAAAAAGCTATTAAGTCAAATGTTGAATGCAAGGGAGGAAGTGGAAGAGCAAGAAAGTGAGAAAGACAACCAAAGAATTCCAAACTCAAGTGAAGCAGAGAAGTACATAGAGGAAAAGCTCATGGAATCACCAATTCAAAAGGCTCTGGATGAATACAAAACTCCAATAATCACACAGCAACCAAGTCTTGAATCCAAAGAAGTGAAGGCAACTAGCAAGAACACCAATTCTGTCCCTAATTCAGCAAGCAAGATCAATCAAGCCATTTGCAAAAGGAAGCTTGCTGAGGAAAGGCCAAGACAAGGGACACTAGCTGAATCTTTCCCTCCTTTGAGGTCATTCCTCTTGACAAACTGGAAGAAGAGGAAGAAAGTGAAGAACAACATGTCAAGCTAATGACACTAAAAGAGCACTTGTTGGGAGGTAACCTAACCGTAGGTAACATTTCTTCTCTGCTTTGTTTTCTTTCTTTGCTTTATTTAAATTCAATAAATTGGCATATGGTTACATTCTAAGTTTGGTGTTGCCTTGCAACAAATTGTTTTCAATCTTTTTGGATGATTGTATCAAATCAAAAAATGAAAGTGACACACCAAGATTCTAAGTTTGGTGTGCCACTTATTTTTCTATGCAAATCATTCAGCAATACCACTTGTTTGCATAATCATAATGTTCTTTGCACTATTATCTTTCTTTTAGTTAGACAATTTTAGTTTTCTCTTTGTTTTTAGTCATTTTCTTGTTTTAAATGCTTTCTTTTATTTACTGTGTTTGTTAATACACTACCAAGAGAGCTTTATTCAGGACAGATTCTTGGCTTGGTGATTGTATTTAACATATAACAGTTTTTTTTCATTTAGTTTTATTTCAAATAAATTGACATGTGGTTGCATTCTAAGTTTGGTGTTGCTATGCAACAAAATTTGGTTCTAATCCTTACAAGATACTTGCATCAATTCCAAGTGAAAGTGTCACACTAAGTTTGGTGTGCCACTTATCTTTTATGCAATGTGTTGTGCACACCTTCTTATCTATGCAATCAAAATGTCTCTGTCTCTTGTGCCTTGATTGTTATCTTTAATTTTGCTTGCTTAAAACACATATGCTACTAATATTTCATTATGTAAGACATTCATGATCCATCTTAGCCCCATAGCCATTGTTCTAATTTTTGCTTGAGGATGAGTAAGCATTCTGAGTATTGGTATGGGAAGAAGGAAGAATAAAAGGAAAAGAACAACAATAGAGAAGATGAATTATAAGGTTGTAAAGTTCCTTTTCCTCTCATTTGTTTCCAGCACTATAATTTGCATGATTGTCTTTATCTTCTCTGTATGCATGTGTGGTATGAATAAGCATAGCTTGAATTTTTATTTGTAACATGTTGCTGTGGCATTATGACTACCAAATGAAGTTTGTAAGTTCAAAAGCAATAAAGCATCATGATCATAAACAAACAAGGAATTAAAGAAGAGTTTAGCATGTGCATATAAGTTTTGGAAAGCTAGTATGATTAATTGTTGCTCAATTGCATTGGATTTTATTTAATTGAAGTTTTTATCTAGTACATTTTGTGAAATCTTTTGAAATCATGAAAACCTTGAAGAAGCAAATATAATTAAAGCAAGAAAAGAAAAAGGGAAAGAATGAGAAAGCTGAAAGCTCTGAGTACCAATGACAATATGTTAAGTACTTGTGGTGTTTATGTATCAAGCCAAATGCTTGAAAACAAAACACTTAGAAGTCAAGGCTAGGCTCAAGTGCAAAAGCACTCCCTCAAAGCTCAAGGCTCTGAGCATCAATGATTAGAGAGTCAAGAAAAGAAACAAATGAGCTTAATGAAGTCCTCTAATTAAATGCTTGTGGTGCTTATGTATCAAGTGGTAATACTTGAAAACAAAGCATTTAGAAGTCGTAGTTTTGTTATCAACTCATGGGGCAAAGCACCCAAAAGGAGAAGCTAATAAGAAAATCAAAAGCTTGTTTCAAGGAAGAATTATAAGAGAAAGATCTCACAAATTGAGCTAGATAGAAGCATCGATCATTTACATCTCTTTTGTGATTGTAGCATGCTTAGAAAACTAGCTAACCATGAACATTGAGTTGCTATTCTTCTTACCTTGGATTGTCAATCTTTATTGCATGATTCTTTTCTTGCTTGAGGACAAGCAAGGTTTAAGTTTGGTGTTGTGATGACACGTCACCATGTCATGTTTTTCTATGCTTATTCATACAAGAAATTGATGATTTGTGCTTGAATAATGAATGCTTTTGTACTTAAATGGTATATTTCCTTGATCTTTTGATTTTATAAATTTTGTAGTAAACAAGAAGAAAAAGAAGCAAAAAGCACAAAATAAGCTAAAAAGGAGAAAAAAAGAGTTTTGGGGCACACTTTGAAGTTGGAGCACACTTTAGAGCCTTAGGCCACGCTTTAAAAGCGTGGCCCATGACCAAATTAAAGGAGAATAGGCAATCAGCACACAAAGCTCCGCTCTTGCCAAGAACGGAGCATTATCTTGATGCAAAGATGAGCTTGGAAGCAAAATTTTCGCTAAGTTAAAATCTGGGCGCTCACAGCATGACCATGCCTTCTTCAAAGGGCTATAACTTGAGCTACAGATGTCCGATTGATGTGCTTCTAGTTGTGTTGGAAAGCTGACATTCAGAACTTTCCAACGATATATGGCAATCTATATTTGGCATGAAATTAAGGCACGAATGAAATGCATCTTTAAGAACTAAAAACAAGCAAAAATAAACCAAAGTGCAACCACCAAGATTCGAAGTGAGTGACACAAGGAAACCAAGGTAGTAGCGCTCACTTGGAGAGCACAGCGCTCTCTTGGTGAGCATTGTCATGCTTCACCAAGAGAAAATGAGGAATACAGCATGGGAAAAGTGGGGATGCTAGGATTCGAACTTGGAAGCACACTAAAGACAAAGGGGATGCTGCACTCTTGTGGGCAACTGAGCGCTACTTTTCCCCCCACACTCCTCACCTTGTCACGCACCAAAAGGGCCAAGGAAACAAGCACTAATGTTGCACTCTCCCCATGAGCTGAGCATTGCCCTGGAAGCAACACCCATGGGCCAAAATTCAATTAAAATTCCCTTTGAACACAATTCTTCACTAATTGAACCAAGGCCATCCAGACCCACTCTTCCTCAAATCCAAAGCAAGCTAAGCCCATTATCATCACTCAAAGGCACAAGGATCAATTATATTAGGATTTTCATTTAAATTGTAATTTATTTTTAATTTTAATTTCATTTTATTTTTCATTTTGTGAAAAGCCTATATAAAGGCATCATTCTCATTTCATGAGAGGAGGCTGGCTCTACTAGAGAGCAATAGGAGTAGAGTAGAATAGAGAATTCTCTTTGAAATACTTTTACTTTCTCTGCACTTTCTATTTTTAAATCTTGAATTCAGTTTATGCAAAATTTCAATTCCTGCAATCTTCTACTCCAATTTCCCTCTTCTGCAATTTTACAATTCAGTTACATTGAGCTAGATTTTAAGTCTTCTGTTTCCACTGCTCTCAATTTACTTTTATGCAATTAAATTTCCTCTGCAATTTACATTTGAGTTTTCTGAGCTTGATTTACATTTCCTGCACATTTAATTTCTCTGCAATTGTTCTAAGATCTACTGCTTCATTTAATTTCTAGCACCCAGCCCCCTTTACATTTGATGCAATTTACATTTCTTGTCATTTAAGATTTTGCCAATTTACTCTTCTTGCTCTTTAAGCTTCTGTCCAATTTTACTTTCTATATTTTATAATTCTTGCAATTTACTTTCTGTTTGCTTCAATTTCACCCAATTTCACCTCAATGTTAGCTTGACTAAACTAATCACCCACTAAAGTTGCTTGATCCATCAATCCCTGTGGGATCGACCTCACTCTAAGTGAGTTATTACCACTTGATGCGACCCGGTACACTTGCCGGTTAGTATTTATGTGTTTGGAAATTCGTTTTCCACAAAAACACCATCAAGAAGCAGCACCCATCTTATGAGTCTGGGTTTTGAATCCTGTTTTGTGACGAGATATTTTAAAGCAGCATGGTCAGTGTACACAATCACTTTTGATCCTACTAAATAAGATCTGAACTTGTCAATGGCATAAACCACTGCAAGCAAATCTTTTTCTGTGGTTGTGTAATTCTTCTGCGCATCATTTAAAACTCGGCTAGCATAATAAATGACATGCAGAAGCTTGTTATGCATCTGTCCTAATACTGCACCAATGGCATAGTCACTGGCATCACATATTAGTTCGAATGGTAATGTCCAGTCTGGTGCAGAAATGACTGGTGCTGTGATCAGTTTAGCTTTTAGAGTCTCAAACGCCTGCAGACACTCTGTATCAAAGATAAATGGCATGTCAGCAGCTAGCAAATTACTCAGGAGTTTTGCAATTTTTGAAAAATCCTTTATAAACCTCCTATAGAATCCTGCATGCCCCAGAAAGCTTCTGATTGCCTTAACATTGGCAGGTGGTGGTAATTTTTCAATTATCTCTACCTTAGCTTGATCCACCTCTATTCTCTTGTTTGAAATTTTGTGCCCAAGGACAATTCCTTCAGTCACCATAAAGTGACATTTCTCCCAGTTTAAAACCAAATTAGTCTCTTGGCACCTTTTCAGAACAAGTGCTAGATGGTCAAGACAGGAGCTGAATGAGTCTCCAAATACTGAGAAGTCATCCATGAAGACTTCCAGAAATTTCTCTACCATATCAGAGAAAATAGAGAGCATACACCTCTGAAAGGTTGCAGGTGCATTGCACAGACCAAATGGCATCCTTTTGTAGGCAAATACTTCAGATGGACATGTGAATGTTGTTTTTTCTTGGTCCTGAGGATCTACTGTAATTTGGTTGTAACCTGAATAGCCATCCAAAAAGCAGTAGTATTCATGGACTGCTAGTCTCTCTAGCATCTGGTCTATGAATGGTAAAGGAAAATGATCCTTTCTGGTGGCTGTATTGAGTCTTCTGTAGTCAATACACATACGCCACCCTGTAACTGTTCTTGTAGGAACCAGTTCATTCTTTTCATTATGAACCACTGTCATGCCTCCCTTCTTGGGGACAACTTGGACAGAGCTCACCCAGGGGCTATCAGAAATAGGATAAATAATCCCAGCCTCTAGTAACTTAGTGACTGACGTTAGGATTTTTTCCAGTAAAGAATTTTATAAAAATAGTTGCGTTGTAGATATAGTTTCTAAACCAACAGAAATCCCTTCGTACAAACGTTTTGGTTGTCACAAGTAACAAACCCCTAAATAAATTGATAACCGAAGTATTTAAACCTCGGGTCGTCTTCTCAAGGAACTGCAGGGAAGTATGTTCTTATTATTGGTTATGAAGATTATAAATTGGGGTTTTTAAGATGAGGAACAAGTAATTTAAATTGCAATTGAAATAAGTGAAAGACTGTAAAGTAAATAAATAACTGTAAAATAAACTTTTTGGCAAGGTATGAGAAATTAGAAGTCCTATCCTAGTTATCCTTATCAATGATGATGAAGATTGAATCTTAATTCCACTCAGTTAGTCTTTACTTAAAGTAAAGAAAAGCCAAGTGACTAATTAGTTTGATCTTCAAATCCTAGTTAATCCCTAAAGAAAGATTGGGATTATTGAAGTTCAATTCAATTAGCAAAGATAACAATTATCAATCACGTTTGAGTTTGATAACTCCTGAGTTACTGATTTTTTAACCAAGACCAAAAAGGGAAAAAGTAAATCTACCGGAATAAAAATGTCTTCAGATTGGAAGCAACAGTAATATAAATAAAAGAAACAATTGTAAACTGAAATACCTCAAATAACATTAATTAAAAAGAGTAATCTGTAACATAGAAGAATTCATAAATTAAATTGAAAAGATAAATAAAAAGGAATGTTGAACCTGATAGAAAGAGATAATCCTGAAAGCGAATAAAATCCTAAATCTAAATCCTAAAAGAGAGAGGAGAGAAACTCTCCCTCAAAACTACATCTAAATCATGAATACTAACTAATTGGAGAGTCTCCTTTGAATGGATGCATTCTCCCACTTCATAACCTCTGATCTGTGCCTTCTGGACTTGGATTTGGGCCAAAAAGGGCTTCAAAAATCGCTGGGAGCATTTTCTGTAATTTCTAGTGCGTAGCCTCTGTCACGCGGCTGCGTGGGTCACGCGGTCACGTCATTTGGTGTTTTTCTTGTCGCGCGGTCGCGTCAGTCATGCGTCCGCGTCATATGCATTTTGCTCAAGGTGCGCGATCGCGTCAATCACGCGGTCGCGTCGCTGTTAATTCACGCTGGCATGCGGCCGCGTCGTCCATGCGATCGCGTCGTTGCCAGTTTCTTTAAAAACTCCGTTTTGTGCTTTTCTTCTATTTTTGTATGTTTTCTTTCCATCCTTTAAGTCATTCCTGCCTTAGAATATCTGAAACTACTCAACACACGAATCACAGCATCGAATAGAAATAAAGGGTAATCAAAATAATTATTTTTAAGCATAGGAAACATGTTTTTCACATACATCACATAATAAAGAAGGGAAAGTAAAACCATGCAATTAATATGAATAAGTGGGTGAAGGATTGAATAAATCACTCAATTTGAGCACAATATATATCATAAAATATGGGTTTATCAACCTCCCTACACTTAAACAATAGCATGTCCTCATGCTAAATCCAAGATAAAGAGTAAGGTAAGGTTGAAGTGGTGGAATCTCGTGCAATGCAATCTATTCTAAATGCAACTACCTAAATGCATCATGCAATTCTAATTATTTTTATTCACTTGTATATAAAGCTTACATGTAATTGAATTAATTCACATTTCTCAAGGAATCATATATATAGCCAGACCTTAGATAATGATAAAGCACTTTTACAATTGAGATGGGAAAGAGAAATATTTTATAAACTTGCAAGACAATTAATAATTTAAGCACAGATATATGTTGATGAGCTATTGAACCCTCACTGAATTTTGTGTTTACTCTCTAGTCACTCAGTGTTTATTGAGTTAATCACTCTATTATTCTTTTTATCCTTACTTTCTATAACCTTGTTCTTCATCTAACCAATCAACAATTATAGAATATAGGCATACAAAAGTCATGAGGTCTTTAAATAAGGTTGTAATGGGGCCAAGGTAAAGGTAAAGGTATATGTATATGTATAAGGCTAAGTGAGCTAATTAAGCGAATCCTTGATTATTCTAAGATCTCACCTAACATACATATTTTGTAAAGCAAAGCTTCTTTACCTAATTTACCCATATTTTCCCACTTTTGATGTTACATGCTCATATTTCAATTTTTTTATTTTTATCCCATGTTCATTGCTTTATTTTGCATTTGGGGAATTCTTTTGTATTCCCCTTTATTCAAAAAAAATATTATTTTTATGTTATTTTTTTAATGCACATGGTAATTCAATTATTTTGATTTCACATGAGCATGCTTCCCAAAAATTTTTATTTTGAATTATTTTATTCTTTTCAACTTTCTACCCTTTGTTTTTATCATCCATGTTCCCAATAGGTTTCCCACACTTTAAAAAATACACTTTCTATCTTAAGCTAACCAAGGATTCAACTTGGGATTTTTATTTTATTTTTCTGCTTAAGGCTAGTAATGTGGTTATAAAACAAGAGGGGATTTAAAGGCTCAAGGGGACTAACAAGGGTGATGTAAAAGGTAGGCTAATTTGGGATAAGTGAGCTAAAATCAACAATGGCCTCAATCACTCTTTTGGCATGTATTTCTATTCTATAATCGGACATATAGATTAAAACAAAGTAAAGAACACCAGAATAAAAAAAAGAAGGACGGAACACACAGAAATAAAAATTATGGTTTGAATATAACCATATAATTAAGCTCAAAACTCACAGGCTGTGTGTTCTCTAACTCAAAAATCATATATCAGTTATGTATGTCATGCAAGTAAAATTAAGAGTTCCCATTATTCTCAATGTAAATCTTAAGGTGGCTTTAAAGTTCTAGTGTTTCTCCTTGATGAAATGTTGTTAACTAACTAACATGGAATGCTATATATACAAGGTGTGTGGATTGTTTCTATTATGTTCAAGTCTCTAGTTTACTTCCTTTTATATTTTCAATTTAAACTAAGCTATCTTATGCTAAAAAGGGTAAACTATACTAATTAATCCACAATTTCTATAACTAATAAGTTAGAATTACAACTAAACTAAATGGCTAAAATATGAACTAAAAGTGTAACATGCAGAAATAGAGTAAAAATACATGAAAATAGTAATGTATAAGTACTGAGAAAATAAAAATAAAAGAGAAAGATACAAAAAAAGTAGCAAAATAAAGAAAAAGAGTCTGTAGTGGTTCACCAAAAAATATCGTCCCTGATGCTCACTCAAGCAGGGTGTGAAGGGGTGTCATCACTGGAAGGGTGGGTAGCTGGAGTCTCTGTGGTGGTGGTCTGAGGATCTGCCTGCTACAGAGGAGGTGCTGAATGAATAGGGATCTCAGGGTCAGAAACCTGAATCTGATGCGGGGCCTCCTACTGTGATGCAGCCTGCTCTGTGCCTGCCTGCGCAGCCTCTGTCTGTGGATGGGTATCTGCCTCCTCCTCAGATGGATCTGATGGTGTGTCAGGCTCGGAGGGGATGTCGCTGCCAGAACGGATCATCAGCTTCAGGTGCTCATAGCGTCGCTTGCTACGACGCTCAGATCTCTCGTATCGCCGCCGGTTGCGGTGCTCCATCTGGTCAAGCTGTCGAAACAGGCGCTGCATTAGGTGATAAACTGGTTTGGAGGCAGGTGGAGGTGCAGTGGTGGTAGCAGGGGTAGCTGTGGAGGAAGAGGGGCCGGCAGATGGTATGGCTGTTTCATCAGTAGGAGTGAGGAATGGAGGTCTGTAGCCCAGAGCCAAGAAGTTCCTGCTGTGAGGGATAATTTTCTTGCATTCTGCAGCAGGTGGCTTCTCATCAGCATCCTTCCAAGGCACGTCAGCTCGACGGCCAAGCTGTGTAATCAGATATGGAAAGGGGAGAGTGCCTCGGACGTGGACCCTGGCCATGTAGTACCGAATGAAGCGTGGCAGGTATAGGTCCTTACCCTCCATCACACACCATAGGAGGGTGATCATAGCGGCAGGTAGCTCCGTCTCGTGAGTACTCGGCATAAGAAAGTTTCTTAGGGTCTGATGCCAGAGCCGAGCCTCATCGTTCAAGTATGCCCGCTTGATTCCCTTAGGCATGGTGGTGTTATGGCCCATGACCCATGGAACAGTCGGGTCAAGGTCTATCCTCGCCTTGACAGCATCCCAGTCAAATTTCATGAAGCGCATGTCCTCCTCAGCCTTTTGATACCTATCTGGCTGATCAGATTTAGGCAAAAGCTTCAGAAAATCCTCTATAGCCTCTTTAGTGACCAGAATCTACTTCCCTCTTAGGTTTACTGCATCTAGGGAAGTTTTGAAGTAATTGCAGTAAAATTTCCTTACCCAAGATGCATTGACCTCACTCAGGTTTCTCTCCAGGAAGAACTAGCCTCTTTGTTTGATCTGATCAGAGGTGTATTGCTGGAGTTCTTCTGGGATCTTCAGCGTCCTCTCCAGGTACAGGTTCCTGGAGTTTGCAAACACTAGATACTTCAGCTCGCAGTATCGGTTTGCAAACTTAATAGGATCAGTAGCAGGGAGTAGTTGGTCAGCCTTCTCCTACAGGGTAAAGTGTTTCTCCCGCCAGGAGTCATCATACATGAGGTCTAAGATGGACATGGAGGCTTCTCCGCGTTTACGTTTGCCAGTTGTTACCTTTCCTTTTCCTTTTCTTTGGGTGTCAGACATCCTGAAAAATAGAAAATCAGGATATAATAAAAATAGGAAAGCAGGTAGGCAAATAATCGAAAGAAGCATATAATGGCAAAGGAGCAATAGAATAATGAAAAGGAGTTAAGTAAATGTGCATTAAGGATTGTATAGGAGTTAAAAGTCCGAGAATAAAAATTCACAATCCAAAATGTAAAAGGATTCATGTTAAGTAGGAAAAACCTCCGTCATGCCTTGGTTAGAATGTTAGAGAGAATAGTGAAAAACCAAAAGAGATGTTTTGAAAGGTAAGTGGGTTAGGAATGAAAAAGAGGTTAGGAAGTTAAAATTAGTGAATTAGTGAAAAGTGGGTTAGAGTAAGTGGCATGATGAGCATTTCCTAAATAACGAGAATTTACAAATTAAAGCAACAGATAACTCAAATTCAAACAAGGAAGTCAAGGATGAATCAAATGAAAATAGCAAAAAGTGGAATTGAATCATCCAAGATGCAATTTATAAACCAGGAAATTAAAAAGAATAAGAAAGCTTGCCCTGTCATTCATGAATTGGTTTGGTAAAAGTTGAGTAAAGTAGAGTGCAAGTTTGCCAAAACCAAAACAGGAATGAAAATCAAAACAATTTATAGAAATCTGGGCAGCATCCCGGCTAAAATTGGATGTTCCCAGAAAATAAATAGTAATCAGAATAGCTCATATGAATTAAAATATAGCTGCAATTACATTAAGGGAATATGAACATGGAAAAGCAGTGTAAAAGGCAGCATGAAACAAGAAATTATAGCATATGAACAATACTAACATCACAGCAATGGCAGAATTGCGAGAATTAGAAAACAAGAAACATGAACAGCGCAATTAAACAGGCCTAAATCCACTAACCACACCCTAGGCTACCTAACAACCTAGAATCCACTACAACATGCATAACCAACTAGCCTAAATATGAACATAAACAGAAAAATAGGAAATTAACGATGAATGGAAAGAAGGGTGGCGTTCAGCAGAACCTGGAAGGCGTAGGAAAGAAATTGGGGCAGAGAGGTAGCTGGGGATGGTGGTGGTGGCGGCCGACGCGGTGGTTGACAGCGGCACGGCGGCGGTGGCGGCTGTTCAGAGGCAGGGGGTTTCGGGAAGGGTAATGGGGTTAGGAGGGGAAAGGGTAAGGAAGGGAAGGGGGCATTGGTGGCGGTTGGGGGGCGCGGCGGTGACGGCGGTGCGGAGGGTTTGGCGGTCGCGGAGGGGTGGCAGTGGTGGTGGAGGGAAGAAGAGGAAAGAAGAAGAAGAAAAAGGGGGAAGGAGGAAGGGGGGTGGCGTGGCGGCGGCTTCTGGGTGGTCGTCGGGGGTTGCGGTGGGCGGTGGTGGTGGCTGGAAGTTGTGGGTGGTGGTTGTTTTGGAGAGAAGAGAGGAAGGAGAAGGGGGGGTTGGGGGCGCGAATGGGTAGGGTTCGCGTGACTGGGGGAGTTAGTAAATTTGAATCCACGCGATCGCGTGGGGCACGCGGTCGCGTGGCTTGGGGTGAAATGGGGGTTGACGCGATCGCGTTGGTGGCGCGATCGCTTGGGATGGGTAGAAGAGTGAATGACGCAGCCGCATGAGGCATGCAACTGCGTCGCTGGAAATTGTGCTGAACGCACAATTCCAGCGTCGTTTCAGCGCAACTCTCTGTCTCCTTCGGGGTGGTGTGCAATCCACGCGACGCAATTGCGTCGCTCACACTGTCACGTGAGATTGGTGTTGTGCAAGTGACGCGATCGCGTCAGGGACTCGACCGCATGGGTCGTTTTGTGCGAAACGCACAACGGCCGCACGATTCCAGCCTAACTTTCTGGACGTTGGATATTTACGCCGATCTCCAGATCACGCGGCCGCGTGAGTGACGTAGACGAGTGGGAAGTGTTTTTCGCAAATGACGCGATCGCATGAATGATGCGGTCGCGTCGCGCGCCCTTTTTTTTATGCAGGTATGCAACTATGCAGTATGCAATGCGAATGAATAATATTCAGGTTCAATTGAAAAGGAAATAAAAATAAAAATAAATAACATGAAATAAAACTGAAAAAAGAAACAACCATACCATGGTGGGTTGTCTCCCACCTAGCACTTTTAGTTAAAGTCCTTAAGTTGGACATTGGATGAGCTTCCTGTTATGGTGGCTTGCGCTTAAATTCATCCAGAAATCTCCACCAATGTTTGGAATACCAATAGCCTCCGAGGTCCAAAACTAGGCATGTAAAGCTTCTGAGCAGCTTCAAACAGATTCTCAGGCTCCCGGGGTGACGAATGTCAGAGTAGATTCCAGGATCCCAAACTTTGCTTTTAAATCCGCCTTCGTCTTGATCCATATTTTTCCATCCGGGCGGTTTAGAAAGTAGATTTTCACCAAGATGACTAAACATTTTCCGAGATCCATTCGATTGATCACGATGCCAATCTGTGCACTTCGAATTGAAGCGTGGAACCTTATTGAACCTTGTGCATCAGCTCTGAGTGCGAGCCATTTCCCTCTTACTCTTAAAGCCGCAGAGAGCTCTAAGCTGGCCATCTGTTTCAAGTAAACCATATTCAAGTGGAAAAGTAAAGATAAAGGTTAAGGATTGTATCCACTTGAAGCTTGTATTGGGTGGTAGTGGCCTTGGGATAGGTGTTTCCAATGGTTCTGTGAGTTCTACTCCTTTGTGCTCTTCGGTGAATTTCTTCACTTCCTTGCAGACTTCTTCAATTGCATCCAAGTCCTGATCAAAGCCTTCTATGTCTTCCTCGTCACTTAAGTCATAAACGGGAGGTTGAGAGAAATCTACCTCCGCATCATCTTTGTATTCACTTGGGGAAGATTCTTCGATCTCAGAGAATTCACTTGCTGATGCAAGTTCATCACTGGGAGAACTTGACTTGAGATTATCATCATCAAGGAAACTTGCTTCTTGGATTATTCCGTCTAGTTCTTCATAAAAGACTTGCTTTGGGAGTTGTGCACTATCCTCCTTAGCATCAATTGCAACGTCCTTGACAGAATTCTCCACAACTCTGGATTCCCATGGAGGCTCAGCGTCTCCTAGGTCTTCAACCAACTCTTCTTCTTGTATAATGATAGCTTCCTCTACTTGTTCTAGTACGAAGTCATGCCCTGTTCTGTCCACTGGAGTTTCTAGTATCTCCTTCATGCTACGCTCATCATTAGATTGTCCACACGGAGTTGTGGGAGGTCCTTGAATATTCGAACGTCTAGAAGATAATTGACTTATTGCTTGCTCCAGTTGATAAAGGGTTGTTTGAAGTTGATATACTGTTTCCTTGAGGCGAACCTCTGATTCTCGGGGTGATAGATTTGGACGTGGTACATGGGGAAGTGGTGGTGTTTGGGAGTAATTGGATTAGAATCGGGGTAAATGAGGATTATATGGTGGCGAATGGTGAAAAGAAGCTTGTGAGTGTGGTGGTTCGAAGTTATGTTGAGAGGATGGCCTATAAGCACAGGGTGGGACTTGTTGGTAACTACAAGGTTGTCCACCATGTCTATTGGCTTGGTATGCATTGTAGATTGGTCTTTGGCCGTGATATCTTGGAGGGTGTTGTTACCTAAAGGGTTGATCAGATCCTCTTGGCTCCATCCATCTTTGATTGCTCTGACCTTGATGCATGTTCCTGTTATAACTTTCACTCCTTTCAACAATATTAGAACCAAACTCGAAGCGAGAGGGGTGAGAATTTATAGTAGCTAATGGAAATAAAAGGGTAAAATAAAGACAAATAAACATGTAAAAGAAAAGTATTTACAATAACCAATAATAAGGCACACGATTGCAGTTCCCCGGCAACGGCGCCATTTTGACGTTAGGATTTTCGCCAGTAAAGAATTTTATAAAAATAGTTGCGTTGTAGATATAGTTTCTAAACCAACAGAAATCCCTTCGTACAAACGTTTTGGTTGTCACAAGTAACAAACCCCTAAATAAATTGATAACCGACGTATTTAAACCTCGGGTCGTCTTCTCAAGGAACTGCATGGAAGTATGTTCTTATTATTGGTTATGAAGATTGTAAATTCTAGTTTTTAAGATGAGGAACAAGTAATTTAAATTGCAATTGAAATAAGTGAAAGACTGTAACGTAAATAAATAACTGTAAAATAAACTTTTTGGTAAGGTATGAGAAATTAGAAGTCCTATCCTAGTTATCCTTATCAATGATGATGAAGATTGAATCTTAATTCCACTCAGTTAGTCTTTACTTAAAGTAAAGAAAAGTCAAGTGACTAATTAGTTTGATCTTCAAATCCTAGTTAATCCCTAAAGAAAGATTGGGATTATTGAAGTTCAATTCAATTAGCAAAGATAACAATTATCAATCACGTTTGAGTTTGATAACTCCTGAGTTACTGATTTCTTAACCAAGATCAAAAAGGGAAAAAGTAAATCTACCAGAATAAAAATGCCTTCAGATTGGAAGCAACAGTAATATAAATAAAAGAAACAATTGTAAACTTAAATACCTCAAATAACATTAATTCAAAAGAGTAATATGTAACATAGAAGAATTCATAAATTAAATTGAAAAGATAAATAAAAAGGAATGTTGAACCTGATAGAAAGAGATAATCCTAAAAGCGAATAAAATCCTAAATCTAAATCCTAAAAGAGAGAGAAGAGAACCTCTCCCTGAAAACTACATCTAAATCATGAATACTAACTAATTGGAGAGTCTCCTCTGAATGGATGTATTCCCGCACTTCATAACCTCTGATATGTGCCTTCTGAACTTGGATTTGGGCCAAAAAGGGCTTCAGAAATCACTGGGAGCGTTTTCTGTAATTTCTGGTGCGTGGCCTCTGTCACGCAGCCGCGTGGGTCACGCGGTCGCGTTATTTAGAGTTTTCCTTGTCGCGCGGTCGCGTCAGTCATACGTCCGCGTCATATGCGTTTCGCTCAAGGTGCGCAATCGCGTCAATCACACGGTCGCATCGCTGTTAATTCGCGCTAGCATGCGGCCGCGTCGTCCATGCGATCGCATCGTTGCCAGTTTCTTCAAAAACTCCGTTTTGTGCTTTCCTTCCATTTTTGTATGTTTCCTTTCCATCCTTTAAGTCATTCCTGCCTTAGAAGATCTGAAACTACTCAACACACGAATCACGGCATCGAATATAAATAAAGGGTAATCAAAATAATTAATTTTAAGCATAGGAAACATGTTTTTCACATACATCACATAATAAGGAAGAAAAAGTAAAACCATGCAATTAATATGAATAAGTGGGTGAAGGATTGAATAAATCACTCAATTTGAGCATAATATATATCATAAAACATGGGTTTATCGGTGACCTCTTTCTGCACCACCTCCTTCATGGCTGGATTCAGCCGCCTCTGTGGTTGAACCACTGGCTTAGCATCATCCTCCAATAGGATCTTGTGCATGCATCTAGCTGGGCTAATGCCCTTAAGATCACTTATGGACCACCCAAAAGCTGTCTTGTGTGTCCTTAGCACCTGAATTAGTGCTTTCTCTTCCTGTGGCTCTAAGGCAGCGCTTATGATTACCGAAAAAGTGTCATCTTCTCCCAGAAATGCATATTTCAGGGATAGTGGTAGTGGTTTGAGCTCGGGTTTAGGAGGCTTCTCCTCTTCCTGAGGAGTTTTCAGAGGTTCTTCTGTTTTCTCTGGTTCCTCCAGATCAGGCTGAACATCTTTAAAAATGTCCTCTAGCTCTGATTTGAGACTCTCAGTCATATTGACCTCTTCCACCAGGGAGTCAATAATATCAGCGCTCATGTAGTCCTTTGATATGTTTGGATGCTGCATAGCCTTCACAGCATTCAACTTAAACTCGTCCTCATTGACTCTCAGGGTTATCTCCCCTTTTTGGACGTCAATGAGGGTTCGTCCAGTTGCTAGGAAAGGTCTTCCTAGAATGAGAGTTGCACTCTTGTGCTCCTCCATTTCCAGCACTACAAAGTCAGTGGAAAAGGCAAATGGCCCCACCTTGACAATCATGTCCTCAATTACGCCTGATGGAATATTAATGGAACCATCAGCAAGTTGGAGGCATATCCGGGTTGGTTTAACTTCATCAATCAAGCCAAGCTTTTTGATAGTGGATGCAGGTATTAGGTTGATACTTGCTCCAAGATCACATAGAGCTGTCTTGGTACAAGCACCCTCTAATGTGCATGGTATCATAAAGCTTTCGGGATCTTTAAGCTTCTCTGGTAAGCTTTTCAGAATGACTGCACTGCATTTTTCAGTGAGGAAAACTTTTTCAGTTTCTCTCCAATCCTTCTTATGACTTAAGATTTCTTTCATGAACCTAGCATAGGAGGGTATTTGCTCAAGTGCCTCTGCAAATGGGATCTTTATTTCAAGAGTCCCGAGATAGTCTGTAAAGCGGGCAAATTGTTTATCCTGTTCCGCTTGGTAGAGTTTCTGAGGATAAGGCATATTGGCTTTATATTCTTCAACCTTAGTTGCTGCAGGTTTATTTCCTACAGAAGGGGTTGGAGAAGTTTGCTTAAGGGGGTTGTTATCAGCACTTGCAGCTGTCTGATCCCTTATTGGCATTTGAACGCCAGAATTGGGAGCAGTATGGGCATTTAACACCAGATTGCCACCCTTTTCTGGCGTTTGGAAGCCAGAATTGGCCATCCACTGGGCGTTTAACGCCAATTTTTCCCCCTTTTTCTAGCATTTGAACACTAGAATCATTTCTCTCTGGGCTCTTACTGTCCTTAGAGAGATTTTGGGAAGTGACTTGGTCATCCTCTGTCAGTTGTTCCTTTCTTGGCTTCCTACTGCCTTGAGTTGAGACATTCAATGTCTTCCCGCTCCTTAACTGAACAGTTTGGCACTCTTCTGTTATCTGTTTAGATAGCTGTTGTCTTATCTGATCCAATTGTGCTTCCATATTCTTGTTAGCATTTTTAGTGTCTTGTAGCATCTCTTTAAATTCTGCTAACTGTTGTGTTATAAGAAGCAATTGCTGATTGAGTTCAGCAACTTGTTCTGGAGGACTGAGTTCAGTGGATACTGCTTTAGCCTCTTCTTTCATGAAGGACTCACTACTTAAGTACAGATGTTGATTTCTAGCAACTGTATCAATGAGCTCTTGAGCCTTTTCAATTGTCTTTCTCATGTGTATAGATCTACCAGCTGAGTGGTCTAGAGACATCTGGGCCTTTTTTGTAAGCCCGTAGTAGAAGATGTCTAACTATACCCATTCTGAAAACATTTTAGAGGGGCATTTCCTTAGCATCCCTCTGTACCTCTCCCAGGCATTATAAAGAGATTCATTATCCTTTTGTTTAAAGCCTTGGATGTCTAGCCTTAGCTGTGTCATCCTTTTTGGAGGGAAATATTGATTCGGGAATTTATCTGATAGCTGTTTTCATGTTCTTATGCTTGCTGTGGGTTGGTTATTTAACCACCTCTTAGCTTGATCTTTTATAGCAAATGGAAACAGTAATAATCTGTAGACATCCTAATCTACCTCCTTATCACGTACTACATCAGCAATTTGTAAGAACTGTGCCAGAAACTTAGTAGGTTCTTCCTGTGGAAGACCGGAATACTGACAATTTTGCTGCACCATGATAATGAGCTGAGGGTTTAGCTCAAAACTGCTAGCTCTGATGGGGGGTATATAGATACTACTCCCATATGAAGCAGTAGTGGGGTTAGCATACGACCCCAGAGTCCTTCTGGACTGTTCATTTCCACTTGTGTCCATGATGGAGAAAGGGAGATGATGTGGATTGTAAATAGAAATTTTATTCCCCCTTTTCTTTTTTGAAAAATAAATAAAAATAGAATATTTTTATTTTTATTTTATTTAATTAAAGATAAACCGAATTCAAAAGAAAATAAAATAAAATAATTGGAAAATAGAATATATGTTTCGAAAACTAAAAGGAAAAGAAATAAAAGAAATTCGAATACTAAAATGATTAATTAATTAAAAAGATTTGAAAAATTTTGGATATGATTTTCGAAAAATGAAGAGAGAGAAAATGGTTAGGAAGTTTTGAAAAAGATATGTCTTAAAATTAAAGGTACTTGTAAGAAAATAAATAAATAAAAAAAGATTTGAAAAAGATATGATTTTAAAATTTTAAAGATTGAAACTTTCTTAACAAGGAAACACCAAACTTAAAATTTTTCAATCAAAATAATAAAATGGGACAAGTAATTCGAAAATTATGAATAAGAAAAGAAAAATATTTTGAAAAATTTTATAAAGAATTTTCGAAAAATATAAAAAGAAAATTTAAAAAGATTTAAAAAGATAAATTTTAAAATTGAAATTTTAACTTAACTAACAAGAAACTACCAAATTTTAAAAATTTTGAATAAGTCAACCTAAGGAATTCGAAAATAATGAGTAATTAAAGGAAAAGATATTTTTTTTAAATTAATGAGGAAAGAGAAAAATAATAAAAAGACACCAAACTTAGAATTTTTAGATCAAAACAAAGAAAACAAACAAAAAAATTTTGAATGTCAAGATGAACACCAAGAACAAATTTTGGAAATTTTTAAGAAAATAAAAACACAAAGGACGCTAAACTTAAAAAATTTTTATACAAAAAAACTCATAATTCAAAAATGCACAAGAAAAACAAGGAAAGACACAAAACAAGAAAAACTAAAGATCAAACAAGGAAAATAAACAAGAACAACTTGAAGATTAAGAAAGAACAAGGAACATAAAACTCAAAATTATGAAGAACAAAAAGAACATAAAATTCGAAAAATTTGGAGGAAAGTAAAAACATGCAATTGACACGAAACTTAAAGCATGAAACTAAACTCAAATAGAAAACTCAAGGGAAAATTAAAGATTAATAAAGAAAAATAATATTTTTGAAAA